>NC_037668.1:8910728-9210728 GCF_003255815.1 Theropithecus gelada
TACAGGCGCCCGCCATCTCGCCCGGCTATTTTTTGTATTTCTTAGTAGAGACGGGGTTTCACTGTGTTCGCCAGGATGGTCTCGATCTCCTGACCTCGTGATCCGCCCATCTCGGCCTCCCAAAGTGCTGGGATTACAGGCTTGAGCCACCGCGCCCGGCCCTAATACAATTCTTAATGTGGCTGTGTTAAATCAGTTAACTATTGACTTATTGGTTTCAGTTTTTCTTTGGTTTTGTTTTCCTTTCTCTCTCCCTTCTTTTGAATTAAAAAATTTATTATTTCATTTTATTTTCACTATTGTCTTATTAGCTACAACTTTTTTAATAGTTTATTCTAGGGTTGATATAATACATCTTTTATTAATTTTTTTCTTCTATAATGTAGAATCTGCCTTTAAATCTGCCTAGTGGGCTTTTTGTTTTAGATATTGGGGTGTTTTTTAGCTTTAGATGGCTGATTTGTTTCTTTTTCTGTTTTTTGTTTTTGTTTTTGTTTTTGTTTTTGTTCTTTGAGATGGAGTTGCACTCTTGTTGCCCAGGTCGGAGTGCAATGGTGTGATCTTGGCTCACTGCAACCTCTGCCTCCCAGGTTCAAGCGATTCTTCTGCCTCAGTCTCCCAAGTAGCTGGGATTATAGGTGCCCGCCACCACGCCTGGCTATTTTTTTCTATTTTTAGTAGAGACGGGGTTTTACTATATTGGCCAGGCTGGTCTTGAACGCCTGACCTCTCAGGTGATCCACCTGCCTTGGCCTCCCAAAGTTCTGGGATTACAGGCATGAGCCACTGTGCCTGGCCTGTTTCTTTTAATGATTTCCATTTACTTACTTATTATGTTCGTGTTTTCCCTTAATTGCTTGAACAAATCTATAATCGTTGTTTTAATGCCCTTGTTTGCTAATTCCATCTTTGTCATTTCTAGATCTGCTTCTATTGTCTGATTTTCCCTTTCATTATGGGTTACATTTCTTGTTTATGGCATGTCTAATAATTTTGACTGGATTCTGGCTATTGCGAATATTCCATTGTTAGCCTAAACTTTCTTGTGTTTCTTTACAAATTATTGATTTTTGCTCTTGCAATAGATTAAATTAATTTCAGATCAGCTTTATCCCTTTGAGGCTTTTTTAGAAAGAGTCTAGAGTATCTTTTGCTCTAGGACTGGTTTAGCCCTACTAGTAAGACATACTCTTTCCAGGATTTCACCTGAATGCAGCAAGTACTCAATGAGGTCTTCCCATTCTGGCTGAGCTGAACTCAAATATCTCCCAGTCCTGTGCAAGCTCTGGTAGTTGCTCAGTTTATAGTTCCCCGTAATTTATCTTTCCTTAATCATTATTATTTCCCGGGGTTTATGGAGTTTCACCTTTAACATGTGCATCTTATTATTTAGCCAAAGATTCAAGAGGATCCTCTGCAGATTTCTGGAACTTATTCTGTGTTGCTCTTTCATTCTGCTACTGTGTCTCACAAGTTCCATCCAGATGCCTCAGGCTTCCTGAACTCCAGTCTCTGACTTTTTGAGTCAATGAGACTGCCATACTCTGAATTCCCCTTTCCTGCAACTGGTCCAGAAAATGCATTGAAATAAAAGGCTAGGGCTATGGTAGGGCTCACCTCACTTGTTTGTCTTCTCTCTGAGATCTCATGCCTGAAATGCCTGTTGTTCAATAACCGAAAATAACTATTTCAGATATTAATATTTTTGTTTAATTTTCTAGTTGCTGACACTTGGTGGACTAGATGTGCACTAGTTACTTCGTTCTGACCATAAACAGTCTTATTAAAATTTAATTTTATGCTGTTTTTCATGAACACTCCTTTCCAGTCAATTTTCAGCTGATTCCTGTATACAATTTGATGTTCTTCAGTGTATTTAGACCTTTCAGGCCTTCCTCAAATGCATTTTCCTCTTCTTTCTATGCCTCACTCCATACAAAAGCTCTTTCAAACTCACCTTTTCCAGAAAACACCCTATGATTAATCCATTCACCCTTTTTATTCATCTGCCCTTTGTTGTAATTTGTACTTCGTTTCTACTACATTAAATTGCACTTCTGGCCATGTAGTTTTGTTAAGTTTTTGGCAGTTATTTTATGTGTGACTGTTTTGCTGATGATTATAAGCAGAAGCTTATAAATAGAAAAAGCCTGTCTTTCATTTATTCCCTTTGTTGCAAACCCACCTAATTCAACTGGCTGTTCCCAAGGTAAATATTGGTGACCCTCTATAGTTTGGTGGAGAGGCATTGTATTACAAAACAAACGAAGCTAAATATCAGAGCTCTCATGTGATGGACCACTTCCAAGGCCCTGGGAGGGTCCCCAGCCATCTGTTTACATGGTAGATGGTTTTATAAATTTTGCCAAGGACAGATTTGAACCACAATGGAATAAGGCACTCTCTCTTTCCATTATGAATTTCTTTCAGCCAGTCTCCCCTTTCAGGTGGTGGGGAGTGACCGTAAGCATTTTGGGGATCTAGTTAAGGAAAGTTGAGTTGGTGATACATTTAGCTGCGGTTTAGTGGGAGGTATTTATGTGGTTTGCAGACATTTCCATGTATAGTTAACTTATTCCTAGCTGTCCTGTGCAGGAATATTCTTACCACCCACGGGGCAAACTTACCGAGTGATGTAACAGGAAGATACGGAACCAGAGCACCTATGAGCATGAACCTATGCTATGGCACCCAGCACTGGATCCTTACAGGGAGAGGGGAAGAAACAAGGTTTTAATTGTGCAAAGCCAGAAACTAATCTCTGGAAGTGTCTTTCCATCAAGACATAAACAATTCCTAGTGGAGGATTCTGTTCTCATCCATTTCTAGTAAAGGACATTCTGTCAGGAGTGTGC
Source organism: Theropithecus gelada (assembly GCF_003255815.1). NCBI lineage: Eukaryota > Metazoa > Chordata > Mammalia > Primates > Cercopithecidae > Theropithecus > Theropithecus gelada. The sequence continues at coordinate 8,913,584 of NC_037668.1, forward strand.
TTTATATGCAGTGTATACAATTATAAACACTCCATGATGTTTTCTTTTGTGAAGATATTATGCAAAACTAAATTCATCAGAATTTTTCTGTCTATAGTGCACAACCTTGTGGAAGAACTACAAAGAGTGAACTTGTCTATTGAAGTTGCAGGTTTTATGAATCTTAAAAACTAACATGGAAAAAATTTTGATCAACCAAGTTAGAGGAAGCACTGAATTATTTTATTCTCTCTATAGAAAATATTACCACACGGTGGTGACATGAAGAGGCCATCAAGGAGGACGCAGCAAAAAAGCAAGAAAATGTATTACACAGCCATATCAACCATTAATTAATAGAAATATTATGTTATTTGGGGGATTTTTGTGGTATTTCTAAACTTTTCAATATTTGAAGTCATTGGCCCGGCACAGTGGCTCACGCCTGTAATCCCAGCACGTTGGGAGGGCACCGCAGGTGAATCACCTGAGGTCAGGAGTTCAAGATCAGCCGCCAACATGGTGAAACCCCGTCTCTACTAAAAATACAAAAATTATCCAGGCATGGTGATGCATGCCTGTAATTCCAGCTACTTGGGAGGCTAAGGCAGGCGAATCGCTTGAACCCTGGAGGCAGAGGTTGCAGTGAGCTGAGATCGCGCCACTGCAGTCCAGCCTGGGAGACAAAGTGAGACTCCATCTCAAAAAAAAAAAAAAAATTGAAGTCATTTTTTTCTCATTCTGTATTCATTTTCATGGCTAATTTTGTATTTATAATTTTTAATACATCTTTTTCAGAGAAGACCCTGAAGGTATGTAAGTCTCAGGCCCCACAAAAGTTGGATCCAACCTTGATGAGGTGAAGATATTGGCTCTTCCCCCTTCTTAACCTTGTTATCGGGTGATATGGTTTGGCTGTGTCCCCACCCAAACCTCATCTTGAATTGCAGCTCCCATAATTATATTGTGGGAGGGACCTGGTGGGAGATAATTGAATCATGGGGCGGTTCCCCCATACTGTTCTCGTGGTAGTAAATACGTCTCACAAGATCTGATGATTTTATAAGGGGTTTCCCCTTTCACTTGGCTCTCATTTTCTGTGTTGTCTGCTACTTTGGTAAATATTAACTAACCATCCCTGGAGTACGCATTCCCAATTACAGCAAGTGATCATCCCTTGGGTGCAGATTACATCTAAATAACATACGCAAGCAAATCACACTGCCAATGCTGAAGCGTTTCAAAGTAAATTCAGACATAAACATAAACAAAGTAAACAGAGAATATAATGTACGTATCTCTTCTGTTACAGTTGCTTTTTCATTGAGTTCTGTGGAGCTCAGGTTCCTGTGGAGGGTAGCAGAAGGGAAACTTCAATTACAGCATATATGGTCTGATCTGTTCTACATATTAAAGTTCATACTATTTTCTTTGTGATAAATGAAGGGTGTTCTGCTGCATCTGAAACTAGTGCTCTAGCACTAACCACCTGTCTCTATAACACGTATCCACTCAAAGTTACAATGAAAGCCCAAAGATGTGCTTGAGTTAGCTTATGTCAATGAAAATGTTGCTAGAGACTTGGTGTAGATCTGCTGAGCTGCCTGTGAAAACTACAGTGTAATCTGATCCTCCTCTCCCTCTCTCTTTTCACCACCGTTGTTGTCAATATATATTCCTTCCACATTTTACCCAAGAAAACTTAGTATACTGGGGTCACATTCTCCATAATCAAGTTGCCAAAAAGACTTCTGGAATAAAAGACTTCTCCTAACTTGGGGAAGAGCGCTTAGGGGGGAAGAGATGAGAGATGGTCAGAGCCAGGATGTATTTAATCTTGGTCTGCAGTGGACATTTATTATCTGCCAAGACCCCTTCTTTCTGGCATGGACATCCTTTCACTTAGGAACATCCCCCCAGTGATGAGGCTCTATAAGGGCTTCTCTAGTTTTCCCCTGGACTATGAGATGACCTAATTCTCCAAGATATTAACCAGGTGCTTTCTTTTTTTTTTTTTTTTAAGACAGAGTCTCGCTCTGTCGCCCAGGCTGGAGTGCAGTGGCACGATCTCGGCTCACTGCAATCTCCACCTCCTGGGTTCACACCATTCTCCTGCCTCAGCCTCCCGAGTAGCTGGGACTACAGGCGCCCGCCACCTCGCCCAGCTAGTTTTTTGTATTTTTTAGTAGAGACGGGGTTTCACCGTGTTAGCCAGGATGGTCTCGATCTCCTGACCTCGTGATCCGCCCATCTCGGCCTCCCAAAGTGCTGGGATTACAAGCGTGAGCCACCGCGCCTGGCTAACCAGGTGCTTTCTTTCTTTCTTTCTTTTCTTTTCTTTTTTCTTTCTTCAGATGGAGTTTTGCTCTTGTTGCCCAGGCTGGAGTGCAATGGTGCAACCTCAGCTCACTGCAACCTCTGCCTCCTGGGTTCAAGCGATTCTCCTGCCTCAGCCTCCTGAGTAGCTGGGATCACAGGCATGCGCCACCATGCCTGGCTAATTTTGTATTTTCAGTAGAGACGGGGTTTCTCCATGTTGGTCAAGCTGGTCTCGAACTCCCCACCTCAGGTGACCCGCCCACCTCTGCCTCCCAAAGTGCTGGGATTATGGGAGTGAGCCACTGCGCTTGGCCTAACCAGGTGCTTTCAAAGGTGTTTTGAACCAAGAAGCAAACCCTGCCCTGTTGGACACAAAGCTGGGAACATGTGAGATGGGAACTGCTGGCATCCCTGCCTCCAGCACTGAGAGGAAAGCCAGCCGGAGAGCATAGAGCTGCCTGCAGCAAGCAGGAAAAAAGGGTGACGAGAGAGTGTCCTGAGAGCCTCCAGCTTCTGGTTCTGGTGGCCACTGATGTCCAACCCTGTTTCTGCCCTTCTTGTTTTGGTTACAGGAGCCCACAAATCCTCTCTATCATTGGTGCTTATTAGAATTGAATTTCTGTCATTTTTTTAAAACCAAGAATGTACAAAACAATGCACTGGCTACGGCAGCAAAATTATAGAGCCTGATATAAGAAAAGAAATAGAAGCCACAAGAAGAATGGAGGAAATCTCCAGTAATTCACAGGAAATAAAATAACCAGGGAGAATAAAACTTTGCAGTCTTGGGTGTCTGCACACCAGGCGACAGAGGTAGTACTGAAACAAGTGACCTTGAGATCACAGCTCAGGAAAGCCCATGTGACTGTGCTGGTTCTCTGAACCCAGGGAGGTGGGATGGCAGCAATGGAACAGCATTCCTTTCTCAAAAGACAGACCTGGGAGGTAGTGGAGTGGAGGAGACCACGTGTTAAGATGAGAGCTCCTGCATGAAAATCCACAAACCATGAGTAGAGAGAGTAATGGAGAAGGTAAGGAGAGAGAGGGAAGGGGGACTGTGGCCTGCACACGAGGTTGTGCAGCCAGATGTAAGGCCTGGAAGCCACGCTCCTGAGAATCACAGTGCACATGCTGGGTTGGGGCAGAGAGCCACATGCAGCTCACTGGCAGGCAGAATCAGGAGCTGGAGGCATAGAAAGCCAAGAGCCAGGCAGCAGCAACTGGCTGAGCCTGGTAGGCAGTTCCAGGTGTGGGCACGTCTGGGCGCAGGGACTGGAAGCAAAATTGATTGACTCAGGAGTAGACAAATATGGGTTCAAGGTCAATCAAAAAGCAGAAACCAGGTGACACAAGTGAGTCAAATCTAGAAAGAGAGTTGTAAAAGTGGGCAGACACAGGTAGAGGGAGGACCTAGGAACAGAGGCTAGAAACAAGAAGGGGTCTGCTGGGGTGGATGGACGAGGGGCAGGAGCCAACAGACACAAAGATGCGCATAGAATTTCACCAGATGGCTGTCTGCTGCTGAGCTGTGGAGCTGTGGCTTTTCTTCCTGCTTGTCCACAAGCGGGTGACTCTGCCCTCGGGGTTCAAAGGCATGAGCAGGCCTTCTGATGACACATTTGACAACGCTGGCACAGAGGCAAGATTGAGTGGGGATAGCTGGGAACTTCCTTCTCCTAGACCCTGGGTGTCTGATAAATTCTCCTCATGTTGACAATTTCGTCTTTCATAGTTTAAAGAAAGAAATGAGAGGGACTGCTACCCTGCACCTAAGCACAGGGGTCATGCTCTGCAGAAGTGGAAGTGACAGGGACCCTGAGAGGAGCCATCTTTTGCAAAGTTGGTGGCACCCGGGGCTCAGGCAGAACCCATTCTGAAAGCAGGGTTCAGACGTGTTCGGAAAAGAGACTCTCAATGAGAAGACAGCTCAAGAGGAAAGGGAGGCTAATTGGGGCTAACTGTATTTTGTTAACAGATGATAGCAAGAAGGCAGAACTCGGGCTGTGTGTGGTGGCTCACTGCTGTAATCCCAGCATTTTGGGAGGCCGAGGCGGGGGGATCACCTTAGGTCAGGAGTTCAAGACCAGCCTGGCCAACACAGCAAAATCCTTTCTCTACTGAAAATACAAAAAAATTAGCTGGGTGTACGCCTATAGTCCCAGCTACTCAGGAGGCTGAGGCAGGAGAATTGCTTGAACCTGGGAGACGGAGGTTGCAGTGAGCCGAGATCACACCACTGCACTCTAGCCTGGGCAACAGAGCGAGACTCTGTCTCAAAACAAAACAGGCAGAACTCCTCAAATTGTACTTTACTTCTCAGTTCTCGGTCAATAAGACCCATCTTCAGACTGGAAAGGGCAGAATTAGTGCTGGTTAGAGGGAACCAAAGCCATATATAATTGCTCTGAGCAGATTTCACATACCCATTAAATACCCCCGCAGAATTTAGCCCTTGCAAAGGGTTCCTCAGATATGTCTGAGATTCCCCCTGGGTGACGGGCTGCGAATGCTTGTTCACCACCCCAAATCATCCCCTGATGCTAATGACACTCAGGAGACGGACCCTCTGCAGGGCATAGCTAGCCAGCTCTGCTGCTGCCACCACCTGGGATGAGGGATGCTGGGTTTCCCTTTGCCTTCCATCCTAAACACAGAACACAGCATTCCCTGAGTCCCCAGAGCACAATCTTCTCTCTAATATACCAGCTGCACACGCGGAGGAATGTTTGCACCCCACCCATACCCCCATCTATGTAACCCCAAGGTCTAGAAGAGTTTTTGCTAGACAGTAGGAGCTCAGTAAATCTCTGACTTTTAACAAGCGTTTAATAAACATTCAAAAGTGAAAGAAAGGGTTGAGCAAGGTGGCTCATGCCTGTAATCTCGACACTTTGGGAGAACAAGGGGAGAGGATTGCTCGAGCCTGGGAGTTCGAGACCAGCCTAGGCAACATAGCGAGATGCTATCTCTATTTTACTTTTTAAAAAGTGAAAGAAAGAACAAGGCAGAGAATAACTAACAACAATTAAAAGATGTTGTGAATTTCAGGATCCTCAGACTCAGATTTAGAAATGCCCAGTGATGAAAATGTACCTACCTTAAGCAGTCTGATGGCTTGGCGTGCAGAATATGTCTTTGTGGGCAGAAAAAGCTTCTCTGGGCTGAAAAAAATAGAAAAATGGGTCCCCTCTCCCCACCCACAAGGCAGGCAGATACCTTAGAAGACAGCGATCCCAGTTGGTGGGCAGGTCCTTGTCAGGTAAGGGTTTGGTTAGTAGGTGGTACCTTTGTGTCGAGAAAAAGACATGCCTTTCTCCCAGCAAGGGCAGCCCCCAGCAGGATGCACAGCTTGGCCGCGCTCTGTTGGACAAAGCTGCACTGTCTTCCTACAGGGCTTCTATCTTGTCCTGTGGCGTGAGCCAACACAACTGCACGCAGTCTAAGTGCCCTCAAATCAGGTCTACTCTGCCTGGAATCCCAGCCCCACCCCTCCCAAGACCCAGAAAGGGGAAGGGATTCTCAAGCTGCCTCCCTGCACTTATTTCTTACCGAACACCTGCTCCTCCCTGGTGACCAATGATGGGACATCTATTCCCCCAGGAAACCCGGCCCTCACTCCAGGCCTATGATCTCATCCTGTGGCACCCAGTACAACAGTCCCATCAGAACACAATAGTCTCAAGGGCTTTGGGGTCATTATACTTCAATAATGCCACTTGAAGGGCAGAAACTGTCCATTGAACACACTTAGTTCTCTTTCATAAGCTGTCTTCTAGGGAGAGGTGAATATTCTGCCTGAATGTCCTTCTGTAGTCCTCTGGGCTGGCCGCTCTTGCAAACAATTGCTCTGGCAAAAAACATTCTCCACTCTGCAAGGATAAGCAAACACTGTAATTCACTACATTCCTACTGAGTTAAGAAATATTTCACTCCTTCCTGGAAAGCAAGAAAATTATAGAGACGTAGCTCAGGCTTGACCATATTCAAAAACATACACGACCAACACAAAACGTTTATCATCCAAACCTAAAATCATCATCCAGAATAATGATGACTTTATAATTGTTCCAAAGAGCACACTGGGCACTTGTTACAGGCACATGTATGTAACAAAAAGACCCATGAAGTGTGACCCAAGGGCTGACTGTCCAGATGAATTCTGTGATGGTTAATATTAGGTGTCGACTTGATGGGATTGAGGGATGCCTAGATGGCTGGTGAAGCACTTTTTCTGGGTGTGTCTGTGAGGGTGTTTCTAGAGAAGACTGACATATGAGTCAGTGGACTGGGAGAGGAAGACCCGCCTTCACTGTGGATGGGCACTCTCTGGTCGGCTGCCAGCGCGGCAGAACAAAGCAGGCAGAAGAAAGCAGGCAGAAGAAAGCAGGCAGAAGGGGCATGCAGCTTGCTGGGGCTTTCTCTTTCTCTCTCCCTTCCAGAGCAGGCCGTCTTTTCTCCTTCTGCCTTTGGGCATCTGACTCCAGGTTATTCAGCTTTTGCACTCTGGGACTTGTACCAGTGGCCTCTGGGGTGTTCTCAGCCCTTCAGTCTCAGACTGGGAGCTGCACTGTCAGCTTTCCCTGTTTTGAGGCTTAGGGCTTGGACTGAGACACACTACCGGTTTTTCTCATTCCCCAGCTTGCAAGCCCTATTGTGGGACTTTGCCTTTGTGTGAGCCAATTCTCCCTAATAAACTCATATATATACACACACACATGTATACAATTACTCAAGGTTCTCCAGAGGGACAGAACCAATAGGATACATGTATATATGTGTGTATATATACACAAATGTATACAATCCTATATATATGTATACGTATCCTATGTATATGTATCCTATTGGTTCTGTCCCCCTGGAGAACCCTGAGTAATTGACCATCTTCTTTCTGAACAAAAATTAATGCTGGTTTGAATGGCAGTTTCTTCCAGATTCTACTCATATGGTTCTTAATGACAATGATAGGGTTCAGAATAAAAAAGTAGTTAAAGAAATGTAAAAGAGCTTCATGCAATTGGAGGCGGTGTCAAGTTTCTTGGCCCGAAAACATTTTACCCTTGGGTGCTAAGAAATCTTGCAAATGTGTTGCTTAGTTCTACCAATGATCTTTGTGGGACTGTAGTGAGCAAAACTGGTGCCATAGCACTGGACCCAGGCAAACGTCCTAAGTGCAAGAAATAGAAGGTGAATCCTGGAGATTACAGAACAGCAAATGACCTAGATTCTGGGTCATATTTACAAATAAATTGTTTAAAGAGAATTTATGAGCACCTACACAAGGAAGTAGTGATTACCAGTGTAACTAAAATGCAGGTTAGTTGCTCACTGCATGTGGAGTCCAGCTAACAAGAGCAAGGTCTGATACAAAAAAAAGCGAATTGATTCCAAAGTTAGCTTGGGGAAGGCGCACAAAGGGTCCTACCTTAAAATGTGCTGCTTCACTTTGGGAGCAGAAAGCAGGGATTTTTATAGGGTAAGGGAGGAAATGAGCAAGGGCAGGGGTGCCCCTCCTAGCTTGGTGTTGAGTTGGCACCTTCCTGGGCAGAAGTAAGTTGAAAAAGTGGCCAAGCGGGTGTGCTTTCGATTTGCCCTCCTGGTGGATGGAAGCCCTGAGGCAACCCTGGGAAGATGGAAGTTCTGAGGCAACCTCTGGAAGGAAAAGTTCCTTGGTGGGTGTGCTTTGGTCTGCAAATCGACCGTCAGCTCTCCAGGAGAGATCTGTCTTGGAGCACACAGTTAGAAAAACTTGCCCTGTAGGGAATGTCGGGTGAGGGGGAGGAGAATGGTTGTATTTGCATTTCTGAAAGGCTAAGGGAGCCAGGGAAATGAGAAAAGAAGAGAGCGAGAAGGAAAAAAACAAACCACCTCTAGAAAAACAGGGGTGCTGGGTTATACTAGGAGCTAGTATAGATTCACCCATAATGTTAAAGGCAAAGTAACCACTTCTCCTTTTTGAGAGGACTGTTCAACTCGGCAGACTCTGAGGTAGTGTGTATGTTTCAAGGAAGAGAACAAGGCTTTCACTCCATTTCTGACTTTTTAAATTAGAGGTTGTACATCCATGGCTTGTGGTTTCTTGTGTTTTATTTGGCTCTGCCCAGCATTTATGACACTTTTAATTCAGTTGCCAACATTTAAAAACAGGGAGTGGGGCAAATCCTATTCTTGTGCCCAGTTATCCCTTACCCTTCCTTTGTTGCCTATGGGAGAGGTGCAGGTCCTCTCCCTACTCCCTCAGGCCTGGACAGGGGGCTTGCTTTGGCTAACAGGATGTAAGCAGAAGTGATCTGTGCCGCCTGGTGAGCAGTGGCTTGAAGAAGCACCACATGGGTCTGCGGGCCCTCTTCTCCCTCAGTCGCAAAACAATGTGTTCAGGATGGGTCTGCTTTACAGCTGGATCCTGGAACAAGAAGACATGCAGAGCAGAGCCACAGCTGCTGACAACATGAGCAGAAATGAACTTTTTTTTTTTCAATCCTATTGTAAATGGAGTTTTTTTTTTTCCTGAGCACAGGGGACTTTATTGATGATATATGACAAGGTGGGGCTCCCTAGGTTCCTCCCTCTTCAGGGGATCTGCGTGGAAACTGTGAGGCGGGAAGATTCTCAGTGTAGTGGGGTACTGAGTGTGGCAGAAACTCCCCAGCAGTGAGGGCCTGTCTTTTCCTCTCATGCTGTCACTGGGGCTGGTGGTCTGGGGGTCTTACTCCTTGGAGGCCATGTGGGCCATGAGGTCCACTACCCTGTTGCTGTAGCCAAATTCATTGTTATACCCGGAAATAAGCTTGACAAAGTGGTCATTGAGGGCAATGCCAGCCCCAGCATCAAAGGTGGAGGAGTGGGTGTCGCAGTTGAAGTCAGAGGAGACAAGCCTGGTTCTTAGCGTAGCCCAGGATGCCCTTGAGGGGGCCCTCGGATGCTACTTCACCACCTTCTTGATGTCATCATATGTGGCAGGTTTTTCCAGGCAGCAGGTCAGGTTCATGACCAACACGTTGTCACTGGGGACTCAGAAGGCCATGCCAGTGAGCTTCCCATTCAGCTCAGGGATGACCTTGCCCACAGACTTGGCAGTAGAGGCAGGGATGATGTTCTGGAGAGCCCTGTGGCTGTCACAACAGAGTTTCCCGGAGGAGTCATCCACAGTTGTCTGGGTGGCAGTGATGGTGTGGACTGTGGTCATGTGTCCCTCCACGGTACCAAAGTTGTCATGGATGACCTTGGCCTGGTGTGCTAAGCAGTTGATGGCACAGGGTGCGTTGCTGACTAACTTGGGGCTGTTGTCCTACTTCTCATGGTTCAAGCCCATCATGAACATGGGGGCATCAGCAGAGAGGACAGAGATGATGACCCCTTTGGCTCCCCACTGCAAATGAGCCCCAGCCTTCTCCATGATGATGAAGACGCCAGTGGACTTCACAACATACTCAGTGCCAGCATCACCCCATTTGATTTTCGTGGAATCTAGCTCCTGGATGATGATAATGGGATTTCTATTGATGACAAGCTTCCTGTTCTCAGCTTTGACGGTGCCATGGAATTCGCCATGGGTGGAATCATACTGGAACATGTAGACCATGTAGTTGAGGTCAATGAAGCAGTCTTTGATGGCAACAATATCCACTTTACCAGAGTTAAAAGCAGCCCTGGTGACCAGGCACCCAATACAGCCAAACCCATTTGAGTCCAGGCTTCAGCTTCACCATGATGTCTCAGGGATGCAGCTGGCGCTGCACGAGAAGATGCAGCTGTCTGTTGAATGGGAGGAGCAGAGAGCTGGGATTTTCTTAATTGCTTTTTCATCCCCTGCCCGAGACAGAGTCTTGCTCTGCCGCCCAGGCTGGAGTTCAGTGGTGTAACCCCCACCTCCCCGGTTCAAGCAATTCTCTTGCCTCAGCCTCCTGAGTAGCTGGGATTACAAGCATGTACCGCTACAATGCCAGGCTAATTTTTGTATTTTTAGTAGAGATGGGGTTTCACTATGTTGCCCAGGCTGGTCTCAAACTCTTGACCTTGTAATCTGCCCACCTTGACCTCCCAAAGTGCTGGGATTACAGGTGTTAGCCACCGCTCCCGGCCCTCTCAATTGTTTTTTTAGAAAATTTGTTGTTAGTGTATAGAAACACTACTGATTTTTGATGTTGATTTTGTATCTTGAAACTGAAAAATTTGTTTATCAGTTCTAACAATTTTTGGCAGAGTCTTTAGGATTTTCTCTGTGTAAGACCAGATTGCCAGCCAATAGAGGCAATTTCACATCTTCCTTTCCTATTTGGATGCCTTTTGTGTCTTTTCCTTTCCTAACTGCTCTGGCTAGAACTTCTAGCACTATGTTGAACACAAGTGTCAGGAGTGACGTCCTTGCCTTTTTCCTGAGCTTAGAAGAAAAACTCTCAGCTTTTCACCATTGAGTGTGGTGTTAGCTATAGCCTTGTCATATGTGGCCTTTATTGTGTTGAGGTACATTTCTTCGGTTGAGAGTTTTAATCATGAAAAGATGTTGGGTTTTATCAAATTTTTTTTTTCTGTATCGAGATGATGGTTTTTGCCCTTCATTCTGTTAATATGGTGTATCACATTTATTGATTTGTGTATGTTGAACCATCTTTGCACCCCAGGGGTAAATCTCATTTGATCATGGTGATCATGATCCTTTTATGTGCTGTTGAATCCAATTTGCTAGTATTTTGTTGACAATTTTTACATCTATGTTCATCAGGGATATTGGCCTGTAATTTTATTTTCTTGTAGTGTCCTTGTCTGGCTTTAATACCAGGGTAAAGGCAGGCTTGAAAAATGAATTTGAAAGTATTTCCTCTGCTTCAATTTTTTGGAAGAGTTTGAGAAGAATTGATATTTTTCTTCTTTAAATATTAGGTAGAATTCAGCTATAAAGCCATCTATTCCTAGGCTGTTCTTTGATGGGGAGCTTTTTATTACTGATTCAATCCCCTTACTAATTATTGATCTATTCAGATTTTCTATTTCTTCATGATTCAGTTTGGTAGGTTGTATGTGTCTAGAAATGTATCCATTTCAGCTAGATTGGATTTCAAAAAAATCCAATTTTTTGGCAAATAATTGTTCATAGTCATTTCTTATGAACCCCTGTATTTCTGTAGCACCAGAAATACAAACTAAATAGTTTCTACACAGCAAAGGAACCAACTAACAGAATAAAGAGGCAACCCATAAACAGGGAGAAAATATTTGCAAACAATTCATCTGTTAAGGAGTTAATATCAAAAACACATAAGGAACTCAAACAACTCAACGACAAGAAAACAATCCAATATTTTAAGTGGGAAAAGGACCTGAATAGACATTTCTCAACAGAAGATGTACAAATGGCCAACAGCAGGGAAATGCAAATTAAAACCTCAATGAGATATCACTTCACACCTGTTTCTAACAGGCTATTATAAGAGAGACAAAAAAGAAATGTTGGTGAGGATGTGGAAAAAAAAGGAACCCTTGTACACTGACTGTGGAAATGTAAATTAGTACAGCCATTATGGAAAACAATATGGAGCTTTCTCAAAAAACAGAAATTAGAATGACCAGATGACCCAGTAATCCAACTTCTGGGTATATATCCAAAGAAATTGAAATCAGTCTGTTGAAGATATATCTGCACTCTCCTTCTCACTTCAGTATCATTCACAATAACCAAGACATGGAATCAATCTAAGTGTCTATCAACCAGTGAATGGATAAAGAATATGTAGTATGTACACACAATATACACAATAGAATACTATTCAGCCTTTGAAAAGAAGGAAATTCTGTCATTTGTGATAACATGGGTGAACCTGGATAATATAATGCTAAATGAAATGAAACAGGCACAGAAAAGCACATACAGCATGATCTCACTTATATGTGGAATCTAAAAAAGTTGAATTTCTAGAAGTAGAGAGTCAAACGGTGGCTACAAAAGGCTGAGGAGTGCAGTGGGGTGGGGAACAAGTAGTGTTGATCAAAGGGTACAAAGTTTCAATTATACAAGAGAAAGATATTTTAAGACGGTCTCAGCATGGCACAGCGTGGTGACCATAGTTAGTAATAATATATTATAGACTTCAAAATTGCTGAAAGAGTAGACTTTAAATGTTCTCGTTATGAAAGATGATAAGTATGTGAGGTGGCAGATATGTTAATTAGCTTAATATAGTCATTCCGCAATATATACATATATCAAAGCATCACATTGAACCCCAGACCTTCTAAGCTTCTAACTGAAATCTCCATGCCACTCATGTATAACAAGAGGCACAGGGAACCTATAAAAGCCACTTATGGGCACCTGTTTCAGACATTTGTTCAAATATTTGACATGATTTGCAAAACTCTGTTTGACTTGGCCTCTGTTCTCAACCTCACTCATACACCCACCTCCTTGTATTTCTCATTCCAGCCACCCTGAACATCTGTAAACTCCTTGAATGCAGAATGTTCTCTCACAGCACAGGAGCTTTGCACAAACCATATGAGAAACAAGGGCTATCTTGAATCTTGACCTTCTCCCAGTTTTTATGACTCATTGTTGGAAGCCAGACCCCTAGAGTTCACCCACTGCTCAGCTCCAAGTATTTTTTACATACCCTGAGAGACCCCGCTCCATCCTTTCTCTCATTCCTGGAATTCTCAACAAGTGCCACATGGGTGGGTGAGCTCAGGGAAAATTATCAAGAGTTCTGCTGTTGTGTAGACACTGCCACATGAAAGCTACCAAGCATCTGGGAGCAAACCAAGAGTCTCGGAAGATCTCCTGTTGACATTTGGGTAGCTACAGATACCCGTTCCTGACATCTCCTCTGTCTTCCTTGGCCTCTCCTGGGAAGGATGTACCCCAATCAGCTGAAATGCAGCTGATTCTCCTGGAGAATGCTAACCCCAATCAGCTGAAATGCAGCTGCTTTGTCTATACACCCTGAATGTCCCCTCTCTGGCCACCCCTCTGATGCTAAGGCCCTAGACACTTCATTTAAAACATGATCGACCTGGTACCTGGGCCTCCCAAATATCCTCCCTTTTGGTTGGACCTCAAGGTCCTTGGCCTATGCCTCAGCACTGGCTTGTGGTAATAGTTCATCGGGGCTCCACCATCCCTATAGGAACCCCTCTGGATGGTGAAAAAAGGCAGAACATGAAGCCCAATCAAGGTTTCAAGATGTCATTGCATGAAACCTTTGCCTTCTCCTGGAGTCCGAGGTTTTAGGAAACTAGATCTAGATGGCACCCACCCCCTCAACTTGGCACAGGGAGAAAGAAAGTGAAAATAGCTTCCCAGGCTCCCATGGCTAGAGCTAGGGCACATGGTTTGCATTGTCTCACAACAATTTGGTGCTGGGTTCCTGGACCATCCCTAGGACATCTGGATAATATTTGCCTCACCTGGCCTCTAATCTCACATCCATGCCAATCTTTTTTACAGGCTGCTGCCAGAAAGAGCCTCATAAAATGCACATCTGATTGTGCCATCGGCCCGCTTGAACCTCTCTTGCTTGGTTCCCATTGCTTTCAGCATACAGTTCAAACTTCCTAGTATAACAAACAAGTCTGTTCATGATCTGGGCCCCACAGGCCTGTCTGCCGTCCCCTCCCTTCCCCGCCACCTTCCTCTAGGTTCATGCTCTATCATACTGCTCAGGGCTCCTCCAACCCACCAGGCTGTGGAACTTTACCTGCTCTTCCTGATTCCAGGAGCGCCTCTTCTGGATTCTCCTTCTTGCCGAGTCCTCCTAGGGATTGTCTAGCTTTCCCTGACCCACAGGCTAATCATGATGCTCATCCGTGAGCCTCAGAGATCCCTGCAGAACACACGGCCATGCTCCCAGTGTGTGCCACCTGTTTCCCAGTCTCAAGCCTCCATGGACTTGCAGCACCTTGACAGTTGGGCCCCCCCATGCCTGGTGCATGTATTGTCTCTGGCATCAAATAATACCTAATATTAAAAACTGCAAAACAAAATCACCCCACTTGTGTCATTCTGCTTTCTTCTCTCCTCTCTACCGCCTACCCTAAACCTTGCTATTTTCCCCATTCATCCTTGTGTACATAATCAGGAAGACAGCCAGCTTGCTGGTCTGTTCACTCATTTCTTTACGTGTCCATCAAACATTTATGGCACCCCCACACTGTGACAGCCACCATACTAAGTGGTGGGGGCATGTGGAAATACCCGACCAGATGGCAGCCTTCATGGAACTTACATTCTAATGGAGGGAGAAAGACAGCAAACAACTCAGGCACCGAGCCACGAGCTGGTAAAGTCTATGCCAAGCAAAGTGTACTAAACGGAAAAGGAAAAGAGGGTCAGGCAGAGAGGAATGCTGGGGTGGGTGAGCTGCTCTTTTATCTGGGGTAACCTGGGGAAATTGCTCGTATAAGATGCTGTCAGAACAGAGATCTGAAGGAAGTGGAAAGTCATGCAAGTATTTGCGGAAGAGCATTTCGGGCAAAGGGAACAGCAGGAGCAAAGGCCCTATGTGAGTTGCACTACTACTAACTGTCATGACAAACACATCCCCAAACTTCACAATAAGAGCACAGCACAGTAAATGTTTATTTCTTGCTCATGCTCCAGTTCAACATGATGTTGCTGGTTGATGGACAGTAGTCTTCATTTGGGTCCTGACATCCAAACGACTTCCATCTCGTGGCTTTCTCATTTCCAAGGGTCCAAAACTCCTCCCCAATAAGTGGGCAGATGGGGAGTAGAGAAGGCACAGATGGTTCTTAAGTCACCCCCTCCTCACACCCCCAGTAGAAGTGACAAGCACCACTTCGTGTCATGTTCCGCTGGGGAGAACCAGTCCTCAGCCACACCTGAATGCTGAGGCATCTCTCCGGGCAGCTGCCTCCAGCAGCAAGGGCACACTATGATGGGCATTTTTGGTGGTAAGTGAGCCACCTCTGCCTCTGAGTGGAGACAGTGCTGCCAGTTCGAGCTCAGCAAGAAGGCTAGGATGGCCGGAGAATCTGATATAGGGCCTTGCAGGCCACTTGAAGGCCTTTGGATTTTACTGTCTATGAAATGGGAAGCACTTGAAGGGCTTTGAGTAAGGGAGTGACATGAAATGGCTTATGTTTCAAAGGGGCGCACTCTAGCTGTGCTGAGGAGAATAGACTGCAGGTAGCCAGGAGGTAGATGGCTAGGCAGAAAGAAGGTAGGGCTGTCATGCAGGGCAGAGATGGTCAACTGGGCCAGGTGAGAGGGAAAGGTCAGTGCCAGCCCTCCTACAGAGATAGGGCGGAGACCTCTAATTTAGTCCAGCTCCTACCTTCTAAGCCAGGGGTCAATAAACTTTGGAAAAGGTCATCTATTAAGTACTTTAGGCTTTGCAGGCCATATAGTGTCTGCTATAACTACTCACCTTTACTGTTGTCTCATGAAAGCAGCCATAAATCATGAGCATGACAGTGTTCCAATAAAACTTTATTAACAAAAACAGATGGTCAACTGCAAAGTTTGCTGATTCCTGTTAAACCAATCACAAATGGTGCTGGTCTTCTCTCATCACACATTTCTAATCAAGGCATCAGTGGTGGCCACAGAAAACAGCTGAGAACTCTGGACTTTGTCACTGCTTGAAGTTTGTGCGCCAGCCACTCCCAGTGAACTGAATTTCTTGTAGTAACACTGTGGCACAAGAATGAATCACAGCTTTCCACTGTCTTTGAGCAAGTTCTCTCTTGACAAGGAAAATGACTTTTGGCAAGACCTTTTCATTACAGTTCAGGCTCATCAGCTATTTGTCTATAACTAAATACCTTTATTATGTGTAATTAAGGTAGCAACTGAGAAAAGATGCAAATGTGTTCTGAAAAACCTTACTTTGCAGCACCTACGAGCTTTGCAACCTTTTAAAAGTACAGGTTTACACTGAAACACATTTGGCATGTGCTGAAATAGGGCAACTAGAGAACAGCTAAAGAGCAGAACTAAAAGATAAGAGGGTTTTGTGTTCAGGAATTCATGCTGTCTAGTGCTCACCCTGTGAGCTGAGCTGACTGCAGACACCAGGGAACACCCTCCCCACCAAGCCTGCCGTGCCCTCCACAATGGTCTCCTGCCCCAGAGTGAAAAGTATCGTCGCAGCAGAAATATCACAAGCGGCCACTTTCACCTTTGGTTGGTATTTTCTTTTTCAGAATTTCTTCCGTCTCTTTGTACGTGTATGGCTGGGCTATATAATATAACAAGAAAAGGCAGCTGGAAAACAGGAAAAGAGGCTAGGGCAAGAAAAAATTTTCTCGTCATCCTATTTGTGATGATGAATGAAAATCAATAATGATCCATTCCTCTGGCACAGCATTGTCCAACAGAACTTTCTGTGATGTTATAAATGTTCTACGGCTTTGCTGCCCAAGATGGTAACCACTAGCCACAAAAAATGAAATAATGAAAAAAATAATAAAGTTATTTTTTTCTTCCACTGATCTTGTGTTCTACGTGTTCCACGGCTACTGAGCTCTTGAAATGTAAGCAGCATGGTTGAAGAGCTGAATTTTAAATTTGACTTTGCTTTAATTAATTTAAATCTAAGGGCATATAGCTACGTGGAACCGGTGACACTGTATGGGACAGCACAGCTGCAGTGGGTTGGTTAAGATCCTGGGCTCAGAAGTCAGATAAACACAGGTTTCCATCCTGGTCCCCACTCACTAACTGTGATCAGTTACGGTCACTTATCCTTAGCTCCCTCATTTTCAGGACGGGCACAATTGTGCCTACCTCGTGGAGCATTTATGAGGATGAGGTAAGAAGGTGGAGATAAAGCACTTCACGCAGTGCCTGGCAGAAGGTTAATGCTCAATAAATGTTCAGTGTGCGGTTATTTCCTAGGAAGCTAGCTCCTCAAAGGGCTCGTACCACTCTCTAGACATTGCAGAGAGGTGGTGCTAACGCCTCAGTGCTGGTGTCTTCCCTGGAAGCTTCCCTCGTCCTAAGTGATATCACATAAAGTCGACTCAGGGGAGGGACAGAGTTGGAACAAAGGGAGAGTCAAAGGCCACTAAATCAAACTTCTCACTATCTCTGAAACTTCCCTGGGGAGGCGAAGACTGCTAGTTGCTCATTCAATATTTGAGTGACCATGTACCCTAATAAAAGACCACAACGCCCAGGCTATCTTACAGTTAAGGGTGGTCAATAAGATGCAAGCAGACATTGTTAAATCTAAATGTAGATCTCAGGACTTCCAGGAAGTCTTAAGAGGGGTCAGATGGTTTATCTGTTCTCTCTTGTCTTTTTTCCCTTCACCTTTCTGCCTACCTCCCTCCAGCAGCCTTAAGGAAGTGTCTTTGAGGATGGGAGCCCTGTAATACTAATGATGGCAGAGCAAAAATAAAAGAGGCCCGGGCTCATGGACACCATGAAATCACGGCACCAACCTGGGCCTACCCACCTTCAGATTTCTTTTATGTGAAAGAAACCACTTGTCTTGGTCTGTTTTGTGCTGCTATCACAGAATACCTGAGACTGGTAATTTATAAAGAACAGAGGTTTATTTCTTACAGTTCTAAAGCCTGGGAAGTACAAGGTACAGGGGCCTCCATCGGATGAGGGGCTTCTTGCCGTAATATCCCATGGTGGAAGGTGGAAGGGCAAGAGAGCATGGACACGAGAGAGACCAGGAAGCTGTCCAAGCTTATCTTTTTATCCAGGAACATACCCCTGTGAGAAAAGCACTAATCTATTCACGAGGGCAGAGCCTCTTACAAATCCCGCCTCCCAATAATGTTGGTTTGGGGATTCAGTTTCTAACACATGAACTTTGTGGGACACATTCAAACCAATAGGACCTCCATACCATGTTTAAGGCATTATTACTTTTGTTTTCTCTTATGTGTAGCAGCTATGAGCTAGCTATTTCTAAGCAGTGATTAATTCTACAAGTCCAGATTATTATGACATATATTCAATGAAAGAAAGGGCTTGAGAAAATCAGTCCAGTCTTTATTCCTTCATCCTGCCTGCAGGGGGCGTCTAAGTCTGTGAACAACATTAGAGATCGCCTATTATAGTCAATCTTTTTTTTTTAATCTTTAAACCTGTTCATTATTTTTTCTTCCATTGATCTCATGTTCCAAAATATGTTTCTCTACTATCAGTTAAGTTCTATTGGTTTTTTGGTCATGAAAAACGTTTAACAAGCTGGATGTGGTGGTGCATGCCTATAGTCCTAGTCCTAGCTACTTGGGAGACTGAGTCAGGAGGATTGCTTGAACCCAGGAGTTTGAGGCTGTAGTGAGCTATGATTGCATCATTGCACTCCAGCCTAGACAATAAAGTCAGACCCTGTCTCAATAAAATAAACAAAAAACAAACATTTAACAACCATAGTGGATTTTGTTTTGTTTCATTTTGTGGGCTGGCCAGCAGCTGATCTCCTTCTTATATTTGGGGAATCCTAATAAAATAGAGTTTTTGACAGCCTTATACTTGTTGTCCCTGTCCTTCAGCAGCTGGGCAAGAGCACACAAGACTTAAGATTTGCCAACTCGGCTAGGCGCGGTGGCTAATGCCTGTAATCCCAGCACTTTGGGAGGCCGAGGTGGGTGGATCACCTGAGGTCGGGAGTTTGAGACCAGCCTGACCAACATGCAGAAATCCCATTTCTACCAAAAATACAAAATTAGCTGGGAATGGTGGTGCATGCCTCCCAGCTACTCAGGAGGCTGAGGCAGGAGAATCCCTTGAACCCTGGAAGCAGAGGTTGCAGTGAGCCGAGATCGCGCCATGGCACTCCAGCCTGCACAATAAGAGCAAAACTCTGTCTAAAAAAAAAAAAAAAATTGCCAACTGGATGGTCTCAACCTGGGACTTTGCATCTGGAGCAAGTAACACAAAGCAGCAACCATGGTTTGGAATGCAGTCTGCTGGGTAGTGGCATCCCATGTCCTGGTGGATTCCATGGGTCAGTGCCTGGTGTCCAGTGGCATCCCAACCATGCCACTTCTGTGATGTGACCTTGGCTGAGCTCCTCATTGCTCAGCTTTTCCTGGCTACTGCCCATGTCCAGAGTCTAGTCCTCCTGCCTTTTCGTTTGCTCTGGAGCTGGCAGACATTTTCCCGAAGCAATTATTTTCCGCTTAAGTCAACTAGATTTAGTTTCTATTGCATGCAGCCAAGAATCTTGATGGATACACATGCTAAGCAACATGATTTTATCTACAATACCCACAGAGTTGACATCATTCAACCAGAGCAAGAGACAGTGTTCATATTAGCCAACATAGCCTTAACTGGCAACACACACACTTTCTTTTGAGCTTTTAAAAACATTGCTCCATTTCTATCATCATAGACCCCCAAGGAGAAGGCACCCCAGCCTCCTGGAAACCACTGATATCATTGCATATCCTAATATTACAGATGAGAAAATGGAATCTCAGAGAGTTGAAGTGAATTGCTTGATGTGTCAGGCTATAGAAAGAACTTCTCGTGAGGGTCATTAGCCATTCATTCATATACTACTCTTGGCCTGTGGACATGATGTCTCAAGGAACTCAGAGTCAGGTAGGAGAGATGGGTGATTCTTGGGGAAACAAAAAGGATTCAAATAACATGGAAATGAGCAGGTTAGGATATTCAGAAAGAGATATTTAAATGATAATGAAAACAGAAGGGATGTTACATCCCTTAAGCTTAAGTTACTTAAGCTTCAAGAACTCAAGCATAGTGGTAAAAGCAGGGACACAGCAAGATGGCCACGAACACTGCAGATGTTCACCTCTGCAAATGAGAAAGTCAGCCCAGACAAGATGGGGTTCTGGAGGCGTGAATCCAAGAAGTTTGGTAGAAAGCTGCCACAGCCAGACAGCAAAGTCATTATATGCTTGTGTTCTCCTTTAAGAACATGTGATGTGAAAACATCTGAACTTGCAAAATAGACTTTTGAGACTATTATTGTCTTTAAAGAGGACTCTTCACTTTAAAGATAAGAAGACATCTATTTTTTAAGTTGCACTAATTTTTTCTTAGCTTATTTATTGTCTACAACAACATATTGAGAAGAGGCATTTTTATCCCCATTTCATGGATGAGAAACTAGGGCTCAAGTACATTAAGTCACCAGTAAAGATCACGCAGCTTGTAAGAAGAAGACCCAAAGGTCCTGTGTTTTCTGTTCTACCAAGCCAACTCCCACAGAGTGACTTTCGATAATGAACATTTGAAATGCATTTGGAAGGCACTTGTGATTGAAGAGACTCAATTTGCGAAGATTAGATTTGCACACGATTTTGAGAACACATCCATCGCACAAAGCATTATGCAACAATATAAGGATAAATGCCATGGATCGCATGCAAAAAAGAGGAAAATAATAGAGGAAGCGCAGTTAATTAATGCAGTAGGAGCTGAAACACTACAGGAGCAGATGAACATACACTCCCAGAATATGATACAATAAGCGGCTTCATTAGGAAGACAATTTATGTGGTCGGAAAGATAATAGCAAGAGAAAGAGGAAAATGTAAAAACAAATTAGTCTACTAGAAAACACTGATTTGAAGATATTTTATAATGATTGATTTGTAAGAAATCTCTCTGCAATAAACATCAGTGGAACCCTTGCTTTTAGAGGTCTTAAAAAATAGGTCAGTATCTCTGGGTTAGACAGGTTTAGGTGTGATTTTCCTCTGCAAGGAAACAAACCAGCTGGGTGTTTTCAAAGGCTCCCTTTAGTTTATGATTCTAAGGTTCCGCTTATGGGAGCTTTCTATGACAGTCATTTTTTAAAGCTGGTTAACTCGTGGCTTTATTTTTATTCCCCCTCTAAATTCCCCACAGGGCTTTAACTAAATCAGACCACATTTGGAGTTCTGTGTTGCTTTCTGGGCACCACATTTTAAAAGGGACATTGACCTACTCTCCCTCCAGAGAATGGAACCAAGACAAATGAATGGAAGTTGCTCAGAGATAAATTTCAATTCAATACAAGAAAACCCTATCTCCTTCTATCAGAATCCTCTGACAATGGAACCGGCTGCTTTTTGAGACAGTTTGCTCCTAGGACTGGAAACACTGAAGCAGAGGGTATCTGAACTACTGTCAAAACTGCTCTGGAAAAGATTATTTTTTTAACTAAGTTTCCTCCCAATTTCAACACTTTATGATTGATTGATCATGTAACTCTTCAATATGTTTTTGCCAAGTCGAAGCTCCTTTTAGTTCTTTTATCTTAATTATTAGCCTCTCCTTCACTCCACCCCCATCTCCATCCCCAAAAGTTAGTAAACACAATACAGAATGACAAAAGTTAAAACACCAAGGCCACATTGTCTGACAGTGCCATGTCCCTCCACTGGGGGAGCTGGACATGACATGGCCTGTTGACTGTCAAACTAGCAGTTTGTGGGTCAATCAGGGTGATGGTGGCAGCAGTGGTACCTCCAATGGCCCCTTGGGCACATCTACATGCAAGAACAAGGTGAGTTAAGGGTTGGGTGAGGCTCACCATGGGTCCTCTTCTAGGGCTTTCCATCTTAGTTAGTGCATCCCCATCCAGATACGTGATCCCAAACCCCAAGGTGTTCCATTTGATACCTTCCTCTCCATACCCTGACTCCACACCATCATATTCAACTCATCACTACATCCTGCCCTTTTTTTTTTTTCTGTCTTCACTGCCTCTGCACTAATCCAAGCCCCAGGCTCATCTGTCACCTGGACCTGTATTCACGTCACATGACCCACTCCAAATTATATACACATCGAAACCGGAGTGATTTGTTAAAAATTCGAACCTACCTGCTAAGCAGGTCACCTGCTGCTTAGACCTCTCAGCAGCTTCCCATTGCTGCTGAGGTAGAGAATAGGACTTGGCCTCCTTGGCCCTGCCTTCCCCGAGACTGAGACCACGTACTTCCCCAGCTCCCCACTGTAGCCAGTCACTGTCAGAACGGCCATCAGCAGTTACCTATTGCTTTGGGTAAGCAGTGTCCTCACATTTCAGTTTTCTTTTGTAATGCAATTAAGGGACGTGAAAGTGGCCTAATCCTTGAGGTTAGCCAAAAGTTGAACCTATTCCTACAACTCTTTCTCTAGCAAGAAATATCCGAATTATGAGGGAATTTTAGGCAGCCAGAGGGTTTAGCTGGAAAGATTTAGAAAGAAAAAGGAATGATTTATATGCTGGATATTACAGGCGCTTTGTGCCTCTTGGCCTCTGCACACTGGCTTCCTGCTGTCTGAAGAGTGCACCTTTGCCAGTTGTCCAAATTCTAGTCATCCTTCAGGAGCAAGCACAAGAAACTCTTAGAAGCTTTCTTCACTGGCCTATGGGAGCAACACTGCTCACTCCTCCTCTGAGCTGGCAAGGCACCTTGTCCATACATCCACCATTATTGCATGCACCACACCATATTGCAAAGGTGTGTGTGTGTGTATGTCTCCCTCCTGGGCTGTGAGTTCATGAAGAGCAGCACTGTGTCTCACATCTTTGTATCCCCAGTGCCTGTTGTAGAACAGGGCTTTATGAGTAAGACTTTTGGTTGCAAGTCACAGAAACCAATGTGATCTCCCCTCAAGCAAAAAAAGGACAAGCCATTTTTGTTCCCTCAGCATGCTCTGTACTTCCTTCCATTTCTCATGAAGCGTGACAATCTTGTCGGTGCGCTTTTCATAGGGAAGAACTCAACAGATGTGCACTGAACACAGGGTGGTGAGCGCTGGAGGCAGAAGGAGAGAGAAGGAATGGGAAGAGAGGGGTGATGTGGAAGCCCAGTGGAACCTGCCTCTCTGTTTATCCTGGAGCAGTCATGATGGCTCCAAGGTCACCATTCTCTGAAGACCCTGGCCTGGTTCTCCTTCCCATTCTCCCCTCCTCACTCACTGTCTTTCCCCAGAAAGTGGGGAAGTTCTGTCAATTGGTTGCACTCAGAATTTCAGGCATCCTGCCCACCAGCCCAGTGCCAATGCGGGGCTGGGCTGTTCCCTGAGCCCATGGCGGTTACGTCCCAGGAAGGTGCCTGGAGAGTTTGAGGACCGCACGGTGCAGACACCTCCTCCCTGCCAGTGTCTACTTAACTCTTCTCTCAAGTTGTTCTTACTTTTTTTTTGGGTCCTTACTCTTTAATTGCTCAGTTTCTTTCCTTTGTTTTCCTAGTTAAAGGCTAACAAAAAAAGAACTGGGTATTTTAGCCATTTGTGGTCATCATTAATTTCATGGTCCTCTGCATTTATTAAGTCTTATTTCCTCTCCATAATCTTCTTTCCCCCTGATATTTGTAAAAGCACATCGTATTCTCCTTAATTGCTTTGGCTGGCATGATCTAATTCTGATTTTTCACCACCCTTATCTTTTCCTGGGAAGCTTTAACCGACGCAGCACATTCTTGTTTAATTCTTTCCTTTTTCTCAGTAGACAGGAGAGTATTTCTTTCTCCATAGATTTCCTACCAGTCTTTGGGAGAAGTTGTGCTGATTAGATTTTGCCTCTCCTTTAGGAGTCCTGGGCTGGGGCCGGGCGCGGTGGCTGACGCCTGTAATCCTAGCACTTTGGGAGGCTGAGGTGGGTGGATCACTTGAGGTCAAGAGTTTGAGACCCGCTTGGCCAACATGGTGAAACCCCGTCTTTACTAAAAATACAAAAATTAGCCAGGTGTGGTGGCGCACACCTGTAGTCCCAGCAACTCAGGAGGCTGAGTCAGGAGAATCACATGAACCCAGGAGGCGGAGGCTGCAGAGCACTGAGATCACTCCACTGCACTCCAGCCTGGGCAACAGAGTGACACTCTGTCTCAAAAAAAAGAAAAGAAAAAAAAAGGCCTCAGCCGGGCTTCCCCTCCTTTCCACAGGCTCCTCTCCTGAAACCAAATCACCCAGTCTTCCATTTGCAGACAGACAAAGTACTCTTTTGCCCCTCAGCGGCAGGTAACTCTTTCCCTTGCTGTTTCACTGCTTAAACAGAAGGCTGTGCCTGGGGCAAGAAGGAAGAAGGGAAACCACGCAGTGAGATGGACTTCCTCTTAGCAGCTCTGGTACACAGACTGAAGGTGAAGCAAACAACAGCAAAGATGCTAGGGACGTCAAGGGATTGAGGGCCATGGATAATTAAGTGCTCCTAGTCAAAGACCTTCAAACTTCACTTTTGATTTGTTCAGAGCCAGATGCCAATGCCCGTCCCTCTGTCTATGACCTGCAGGCACCACAGCTATAGTTTCCCCTGAGCATTGTGCTTATTCTTCTCATTTAACGCCTATTTGGCACTGCCCTGACTTTTGGTTAATCATTTCTGTGTCTGTCTCTCTTACATCGTAAATTTTTTTTTTTTTACATCGTAAAATTTAACTCATCTCACTCCTTTGCAACCCACGCATACTTTGAATCCCATAGTCTCTATTTCTATTAACATCATTGCCTAGATTATTCTGGAACCATCTACAGCCTCCTTTCTCCCTCAGCCTTCACATGTAATAGGTCACCAAATTGCATTCTTATGAGTACCCTCCTTTCCATTCACATTAGATGCCTTCATTAAACTTTCTCTGGATGCATTGGACATTGTGGTGGCCAGCTTACACCCAGCCCCCTTTCTCTCAATAACCACCCTTGGCTTTCTTTCCATCACCACATCTCCCCATTTACTCAAGGGAGCCAACTACCCAGAACTCTAGGAATGAAGGCTGTGGTTTAGGCCTAACACAGTCAGCATAATTCCACCCCACTCCCCGACCTCCCTGCTATTCTTATTGGTTCAGGCTGAGCACATGACCCAGTTCAAGCCAATGAGGCTAGAGAGGACATTTATTGAAGACTTTGTGAACAAAAAGGTTCCTTGCTCTTCTGAGCACTCCCAGAGTTGAGCCAGGTGCTGGAAGCCATCTTCCTCACTGTATGGGAAGAGGCTATCTGAAAATGAAGCCAATGCGGAAGAAAGCACAGACAAGAGATATGGAAAGATGAAGAGTCCCCATTTTATTATTCAAGTGCATGGATCCAGCTGTGCCTGAACCACTCCTACATCTTTGTTGTGCATCCACATTCTACATCCAATCCATAAGAAGATCCCACCAGCACTGCCTTTGAGAATATTCAGAATCCATTCTATGCCTGCTGTTACCTTCCTAGTCCTTTTGCTGAGACTACTGCGGTAGCCCTCACACTGGTCTCCCTGCTTCCACAAGTGGCCCAGGAGATCCTTTTAAAACCATAAGTTGGATCACACTACTACTCTGCTCAGAACCCCCTTACAGCTCCCCATCCAACTCCAAGATCCTCACCATGACTCTCAGGCCCTGCATGGCCTGGCTGCTCCCCCATCCTCCTCTCTTACCACTCTAGCCCTCGCTCAGCCCACTACATCCTCACGAGCATTTTAGCTCCCACTTCAGGGCCTTTGCACTTGCTGATCTATCTCCCTGGAATGCTCTTCCACCAGATAGCTGCATGGTTTGCTCTCTCTTTCTTTCAGGGTTCTACTCAACTGTTACCTTTTCTGTTAGGCCATCCTTGACTCCTCCTTCCTACAACAGCACTTCCTTATAATTCTGTATTCCCTTGCCTTGCTTTATCTTATTTATAGCACTTACAACCACCTGAAAAAATTATATATTGTCAACCGAAGAATGACAAGATTCATACATTTGGAAAGGAGAGCTGTATTTTTCTGCAGGTGACCATTCTGACAGGCTGGAAGTGTAGCCTCTGGCCAGAAGTCAGAAGCAAGGATGGGAAGAATAAGGGTGGGAAGAATAAGACAAGGATTTATGCTGAAGAGGGGGGTCAAATATACATAATCAACAGGTTATAGGAGGAGCTATAAATAGTCGCAAACGGGAGGCGTGGCATGCATAGCAGGCTAATGTGTGCAACATGCACCCCATGTTCACTCTGGGGTGGAAACTCAACATTTAAATGTATTACAGTTAGGTTCTATAAGTCAAAAGGTGAAGCAGGGGACACAAAGGCCCTCTGTGTGCAACCTCTATAGACTGGCCAAAACCACCCCATGGTCAGTGGTCTCTAATGAGGAAGGAACACTGATCAGTTGTTGTATTGAAACAGGGCTGGTTTCTGTTTAACCCTTAGGGAAAAAAGCCTAATAGTAGTTAGCAGAAGGGGGTGTAAGGAGATGTGTCTGACTTCCCACTCTGTCATGGCTGGGAAGTCAGTTTTTAAGGTTTCTCTGAGGTCTCTTTGGCCAGGCAGGGGTCCATTCAGTTGGTTGGAGGACTTGGGATTTCATTTTTATTTCTCAGTGTATATGTGGTTATTGTTATCTGTATCTCCCCTTTAGAACATGCACCCTTCCTAGAGCAGCAGCTGGCATGTGGCAGGTACTCAGCAGAGTGTTGTCAACTTACTGATTGGATGAATTAACACATGAGCTAATCATTTTCCTATTTTTGCATGAGGTATTTTCAGTTGAGTTTCCACCACTTACAAAGTATTCTCATACAGCATTTAATTAATGTGTTTGCTTAAAAAGTGGACCAATGAATACCTTAGCTTAGGTTGGGTTGTAGGTTACATCCTCATAGATAGCAATACCTGACATGTGACTGTCCCTTTTGAGTGCCAAGACACCACATTCAGGGCCTTCTTACATACTTACATTGGTTTTACAACATCAACAGGGCAAATATTGCCTTCCCCCCATATTTCAGGAAAAGCGAAGTGGTTTGGTGGAGTTAAGCAGCAAAGCAGGGACTGGAGCCCGCATCTTGTCCCCAGCCCACAGCTCTTGCCACATCTCAGTTTTGCATTTCTGTCCATAGTTCTGCGGCTTTATAGCGTGGCATTCACCCACAGGCCTGGGGGAGTGCTATGAAATACTGTTCCATGTGATACCTACTTATCTAACGTTTCCAATTCCCTCTTCCCTGAAAGCCAATAAAATTCTAAATTTTTTCCACATGCCACTGTGGGCTTTTTGGGAAAAAGAAAAGCAAGCATATGGCTCTCAGAAAATCAAACTGCTTTGTGAAATAAAAATCTCCCTCCTTCCCTCCTTCCTTCCACCCTCCCAGCTACCCCATGGTATAACATTCTTTGGAGTTTCATTTTACATGTTGAGGCTGGGACAACAGACACACGTGTGTGCCTGCCTTGAGTGGTCATAATACATTGCAAAAAATCCTTCTGCAACCCCTCTCTTCCAGAGTGGTTTTTTCCTTCCTCAGCTATTCCCCACGGATGACATTAGCTCCCTTTTTAATTCCTTTCCCCTCGCTGCACGCTCTGATGTTACTTACCAACCCCCAGTGGATATGCAGAGGCTTATTCAGTGTCACATGTAATAGATAAAACAGCGGGGGCTTCTAATCGGAAAATGTTTTGCAGGCTGCAAAAGACTATGGAAAACCACAAAGCTACCAATATGGTCCAGAGTTTATTAATACATATTTGGCACAAGTGTGGCACACAACACTGCCCTGTCCCCCATGGGGAATTAGTTACATGTTTACAGATATAGCCCTTGGTGGAAGGGGGGCGAGGATATAGCCTCCTTCCCAGGAACCTCCTGCAGAGCTTTTTTATCTGAGGTTCAGCGACACCCAGGTAGGATGCCTTTTCATGTGGGCACAGCGTTAGAGGTTGCTTGAGTCTTCTTCCTATTTTATTTTTTAAATTTTTATTTATTTATTTATTTATTTTTATTTTTTATTTTTTTTTGTAGTGATGGGATCTTGCTCTGTTGCCCCAGCTGGTTTCACACTCTTGGGCTCAAGTGATCCTTGCACCTTGGCCTCCCAAAGTGCTAGGATTACAGGTGTGAGCCCGGCTTGTAGTGGTATTTTTAAGAGGCTACCAATTCCTTTACACACTCCCATCAAGAGGTGGGATCAACGTCTCCTCTGCTAAAATCTGGGCTCTGTGACCCCTCCAACCAAGTGAGTGCAGTGGGAGGACGCTATGGCCTCTCAAGGCTGTGTCAGAAGGGGCCAGGCCCACTCCACCTGTGGCTTTTGGGATGCTCGCTGCGGCCCCTTTTCTGGATACTCCTAAGCAGGAAGCTTCCACATTGCAAGGAGCCTAGTCTCATGGAGAGGCCTTGTGGGGTGCTCTGGGTGACTATCCTCCAGCCTCCAGGCACAGGCCCCAGGCATGCAAGTGAGGCCACTCTCTCGGAGGCACCACTCACGCTCGGAGCCCCAGCCCACCCAGCGCTCAACCATTTGCATCACCCTGGCCATTCAAGTCTTCCCCGCATCACTCCAGACACAGTAGAGCAGTGAAGAGCCGGGCCCACAGGTTCTGTGAATGTA
This sequence comes from Theropithecus gelada, assembly GCF_003255815.1. Taxonomy (NCBI): domain Eukaryota; kingdom Metazoa; phylum Chordata; class Mammalia; order Primates; family Cercopithecidae; genus Theropithecus; species Theropithecus gelada. The sequence goes on from NC_037668.1 coordinate 8,942,108, forward strand.
ACAAGACAGCCGTTTCATGCCCCTGAGTGTGTGTGGGGTGGTTGCAGCAGGAGGAAGCACAGCACACAGCCAGGTGAATGCTGAGCGTTAAAAGGGCCCTGGGTGCATTCCAAGAGCTAGACCTCCCAGGCCCCCTGGCTGTACTGCCCACACCTCATCAAATCTATAGGACCAGACTGCAGAAAAGACTCCTTGTCCATTGTTAAAACCCTGCAAAAAGAGCCAGACTGTATGGAAGTCAGCACTGACTCGCTCCCACTCTGAACAAGGCCTGCTGTGACCTCCTACTCGACCTGCCTGTCCCTCCTGGGCCTCTCTGGCCTCCTCTCCTTCCACCTTCCCTCACTCACTCCCCAGCAATGCTGGCCTCCTCCTCTGGCTCCACACACACCAGATATGGTCCCACCTCAGGGCCTTTGTTCCTGCAGTTCCCCCTGCCTGGACCGTCCCTCCTTGTGTATTTGCCTGTCTGTCTCCCTCAATTCCTTTAGGCCAGGGATCCCCAAGCCCCGGCCGCAGACTGGTACCTGTCTGTGGCCTCTTAGGAACTCTGCCACAACATTAGCTTCCCCAAGGAGTGCGAGCCCTATTGTGAACTGTGCGTTTGAGGAATCTAGGTTGCGTTCCTTATGAGAGTCTAATGCCTGATGATGGGAGGTGAAACGGTTTCATCCTGAAGCCATCCTCCCCGAACTCCCCCGGTTCCTTGGAAAAATTGTCTTCTACAAAACTGGCCCCTAGTGCCAAGAAGGTTGGAAACTGCTGCTTTCGGCCTTTACTGAGAGCCACCTCCTCCCTCAGTCCTTTGTGGCCATGCTCTCCAAAAGAGCAAATCCCCACCCACGTCCCCAATTTGCATGACTCTTTTTCTACTTTATTTTTCTCTTGAATACTTGTCACTATCTAAATACTTCTATTTTACTTATTGTTCTTGTTTGTTATGCCTTTCCCACTAAAGCATAAGTTCAATATCCACAGAAATACATCCCCAGGGCCTAGAAGAATACCTGGCACAAGGAAAGTAGGCAGTCAATATCCATTGAAGAAATAAATGAATATTATGTGACAAAGTTATGCTTTTGCTCTTATCCTGAGAAGGAGAGTATATGCCTATTACAATAAATATTTGTTAAGTGAATAAATGGGAGACATGCAGGATGGCTGGTTTATTGCTGCCTTTAGAAAACAGGATGAATTCCATCTTGCCGAGATCTCCTCCAACCTCCCTCCCTCTCCAGCTTCACCACCTGCCTCCCTCCTCTGCCCAACCAGAGCAGGTATCCTCTGGTTCAGTGCACTGAAGCCTGGCTTCTGCCAGTTCCTCTGCCTGGAAGGTCCTGCATCTACCTCTTTGTGAACTTACATCCTGTTTGTCTCTTCAGGAGCAGCTCAGGTACCACCTAGCTGGAGTCCCTTTGACCTCTGGTGAATTCCATGTGCAGTTCTCCCAGGTCCTGAGGTCCCTGGTTATCTGGCTCATCTCCTTCATCAGTCTGAATCCCAGAGAAGAGCAGGTGCTGCTCTGCCCTGTTCGTATCTGTAGTCCTTACTCCCCTTCACTCATAGGCAGCTACAGGTACAGATGGGGTCTGGAGAATTTGGGGATGTGTTGGAGGGATGGGGTGAGAGAGGAGGTCAGGAGAACTCCATGTTCATATCCGCTTCTGTCAGAGTTTGAGAAGTGCAACAATAGCAGTAGAACTAACTGACATGCCCCTGTGACAGTGAAAAGAACACAGGACTTGGAATCAGAAAGCCTGGTCTCATCTCCTTTCCGAGTCTCTTTAGACAAACCATTTACCTTTCCCAAACCTTGGTTTCTTCATCTACAAAAATGTTTATGCCACAAGGATATTGTTTGGATGAAAGGGCATCATTCTTGAGGGGGGAAAAGTGTAAACTGAAAAACACTATGCAAATGTAAACGAATGTGCAAAAGTTAGGTGTTCTAACCAGTGAAATTGACAAGAGTGCGGCTCAGGTTGCTGCCAGAGGGTGGCAGCAGCAGGCAGGGACTTTGGCCCACCGTCGTTTGAAAAAAAGCAACCCTGGAAGCTGCCAGAAAGGGATACTTTCACTGGGTTACCCTGAGATGATCAGCTCATCTGACTGTGAAGAGATTGCCCTCTCTCCTGGAGTGGGATCCGGCCAGGGCTGAACCAAATCCCAGAAGTCTTCCTTTGAGTGATTTTCCCCAGATGATTCTTATGGCCACCCTCACCATCACAATGCTGTCCTGAAAATTCCAGCATTCGGTGTAGGATTTTTGTTGGTGACCTCATCTAGCCTTCACCACAAACTTTTGAGTTTAAGTGAGCAGGCCAGATTATAACTCCTTCCCCCAGATCACCATTTTATTTTTTTAATTTTAAAAAAATTTTTATTTTTGTAGAGACAGGGTCTCACTCTGTTGCCCAGGCTGGTCTTGAACTCAGGCCTCAAGCGATCCACCTGCCTCGACCTCCCAAAGTGTTGGGATTACAGGCGTGAGCCACAGCACCTGGCCGTACCTCACCATTTCAGACACGACAAAACTGAGGCCCAAAGAGGTTGCTTTGAAGATCACACAGATACTAAATAGGAAAAAATTAGAATTCACATTTTAAGCCTGGGTTTTTTTTAGCTTGAATTCCATTACATCATCACTTCTTTCACCTGCTTGCTCAGTTATTCATACAACCAGCACTTTTTGGGCTCTTGCAGTTTGCTGGAGAGCTGCATAGACTTCCTACTACTTAGCCATGGTGGCCACTCTCCTGGCCTAGGAGAGCCGACGTCTCCCATCTTTTCTGCTCAGAGCTAGGGCCTCAGTCTATCTTCCTCTACTCTGGGCAGCAGGCGCCACCTCCTTGGTGTTCTGGGGCTCATATCCCAAGCCCAACAGCTGAGAAGGGCCCTGTCTCCCCCTGCTCCCTACATCACAGCTTCTTAGATCACAATCTCACAGGCTCTGCTGGCTTTCTATTTAGGCAATCCTGAGAAATAACTAGGAAGAGGAGGGTAACAAAAACAAAAGTAAAAAGCAGAGAAAAGTAATGCATACCTAAGGAATCATATAAAGTTTCCTAGTTCTTCTCAGTCTACAGTCCATGACTTATTTGCTACGAAGTCTCCAGGCCCTGAGCTTGAACTTTCCTGGCTTATTTCCCAAGGTGAAACTTCTCTATTATTTTGTCTCTTCTTTTATTCTTTTAAGTTGGCCTCATTATCAGGCACATAGAGGCAATCTGAGAGGAAAGCTGACATTTGTCGAGCATCTCCTAGGGGCCAGGCATTGTGTTAGACCCTGGACACACATCACTTCATTTGACCTCACAATAGGCTTGAAAACAAAGCATTTGTCTTCTTTTACAAATGTGGAAACTGAGATGCAAAGACATGAAATGACATGCCTAGATTCGTGTATCTAGTATGTGGTGACTCAAAGCTCTTTTCCCTAAAAGCACATGATTATACAGCTAGCAACAAGCATGTACCCCTTCTTCTCTCAGAGGTGTTTACCGCTTGGGGGACTTCCAAGGTGAGTGACTCTCACATCCGGAACCCAGGCTTCACACAGGAACTGGCACCGTGGGTCAAGTCTGAACTCTCTGCTTTGTGGGTGGGAAGCCCAAGAGGAAAAGAAAACTCAGTTTTTGCCTTGGAGGAGACACCACCTGACAACAGAACAAGCTCTCAGAGACGGGCTTTTTGGCTGGAAAAGAGCACGTCTGCCGCCATGGTGCATGCATTGGTGGCTGATTACATTAGGCTGCTTTTATGAGAACACCCACCTCTTTGCCTGGCAGTGGCAATGTTTGTGGAATCATACTGATACTGCAATTCTGCTGTGATCATCTAGATACAACCAAGCTAAACATCAGTAGGACCTGGCCACAGACACACAGTGTAGCCTTTCAGATCATCACTGAAGCTCTGGCAAATGTCAGGGTTTTTTTCTTTTTTAATTCATTTTATAAGCACTTTGTTTTATTGCACAGAAGCAATTGAAACTGGACTCCAGTAGCAAGTGTGCCCTGGCATCATTCAGTGGCCAGTGCCCAGCCCCACCTGGACCACTCTTCCAGAATAGAGAGCTCTGGGCAAGGGCTTGACCACTGCTTTGAAAAATAGAAGGCATTTGGGAATAGGTTAAGACATCTCAAGCATAATGTGTTTCTAGCTGCTCATTCATTATTGCGGTCATCTGTCAGTTGCACATAGAGGCAATAAATGCACTTATTTGGAAAGGAGGGGGGCAGATTTTACAGTCAAGTGTTTACGTATGGCATTTGGCATGTATCACATTCGGCTACATAAGCCATCATAACATAATTATCCATCGCCTGGGGAGGGCATGGGGGCAGGGGGCTGGGAGTGCCCTCTCTTGCTAACATATTGCTAACAGAAGTTCCTGTTTCAAGAAAGAGGCCCTGTCATCTAAGCAGTTTCTTCTTACATAAAGAGAAAAAAAGTGAAAATTGCATTACTCCGATCCTTGAGCTCCGGGACCCTTCTGAGTTTCTTTGGCTGTTCCAGACATTCCTTTCTCCCTGCCTTACTTCCCCTTGGCAGCCTTGTCTTCTGTGGCCTTCTCTGGAGGCCTGCTGTCTTTTTGGTCTGTGCTGGAGGATTTTTCAGCCTTTTCCGCCTTAGGTTCGCTGAGCTCCTTTGAGAGGGTGGGTCGTCTTTGGCTTTGGTCTCTGTCTTGGGTTTCTCCTCAGGCTTCTTGACCTCAGTGGCGTTCTCCTCCTTGGTGTCTTTTTTCTCCAGTGCTGCTGCTGCCTCCTCCTTCTCTGCTGGTTTTCTGGTTTCTTTGGCCTTGGCATCATCTGGTTCCTTCTTGACCACCTCTGTCTTCTCTTTGGGTTTAGCGTCTTCCTCTACCTCCACCTTGGCAGGAGCTTCCTTCTCTGGGGTGGCTGCTTTTTTCTTATCTTCAGCCTCTTCCTTCTTGGCTTCAACTTTGGATTCTTTGGGCTTTTCGATGGCAGCTTCCTTCTTCTCCTCCACCACGGGCTTTGGAGCCTCCTTGTTGGGTGCCTTCTCTTTCTTGCTGTCCTTCTTCTCCGTTTTTGGTGTGACAGGAGCTTTCTCTTCCTCTGCCTTCTCTGGGGTCTCTTTGACTTTCACCTCCTGGGGCTTCTCCCACCCCTTCACTGGGGACTTCACCTCTTCCTTCTATGGGATCTCCTTCTCAGGGGCCTTGGCATCCTTTTTCAGGGGAGACTTCGCCTTCTCTGGGAACTTGACCTCCTCCTTGACAGGGCTTTTGGCCTTTTTGGGGGATTTATCTGCAGAGGGCCTTGCTTCCTCCTTTGCTGGAGTGTTGGCTTCTGGAGATTTCACATCAAGAGTCTTGGCCTTCTCAGGGGACTTTGCTTCTTCCTTCACTGGGGACTTGGCCTTCTTTGGAGACTTGGCCTCAGCCAGTGACTTTGCCTCTTCCTTTGCTGGGGACTTGGCCTTCCCGGGGGACTTGACCTCAGCTGGAGATTTTACTTCCTCTTTCTCTGGGGGCTCGGCCTTAGCCAATGACTTTGCCTCTTCCTTCGCTGGGGACGTGGCTTCCTTCTCTGGGTATGTGGCCTCTTCTTCTGGGGGAGACTTTGCTGCTTCTTCTCCCCCTTTTGTCTCCTCCTCTTCACCCCCTTCTTCCTCCTTGCCCTCCTCGTCTTCGGCCTCTTTCTCCTCTTCAGTCACTTTTTCAGTCACTTGGGTCTCCTCCATCTGTTCCTCCACAATCACAGTCTCCTTCTCAGACTTCTCTACCACTTTGATCTTCTCTTTGCTTTAGACCTTTATGTAAGTGGACGTGGAGGGAATTTTGGGGAGTCCTTCTGGAAGCGAGAAAGGAATCGGGCCAAAGTCAATCTGACATTCCTCACCTTCCAGGAGTTTTCTGTAAGCGGCTATCTCTATATCCAGAGCCATCTTGACATCGAGCAGGTCCTGGTATTCTCGCAGCTGGGCCCTCGTCTCCCACTTGGTGTTCCTCAGCTTGGCGTCCAGCTGCTGAATGACTTCCTGGTAGGAGGCAATGTCGGCCTGATAAGGGTCCTCCAGCTCAGAGGGCTGCCTCTCCAGTGAGTCCATGGTGCTTTTCAGTGCGTCCAGCTCTGTGGTCTGGGCCCGAAGCTGACGCTGGTACTCAGTTATCTCCCCCTGCACTGAGCGCATGTCGTCTGTGTTCACCTTGGCTGCCTCCAACTGTCGGTCCAATCTCACTTGGAACCACTCCTCGGACTGCAGCGTGCTTTGCACTGCGTGGCCTTCGAGCTGCCGCAGATCTCCTGCAGCGCTGATGCGCCTACATCACGCCACACTTGAGGGCGTCCCCCAACGTGGCCTGCACCTGCGCCTGTGCCTGCCAGGCGCTGCAGCGCTGATCTCGCCGGGCAGCTAGCCCACCTCCTCCTGATGGTGGCGCCGCAGGTAGCTGCTACTCCTCCTGCAGTGCCTGCGCCTTCTTCTGCAGTTCCACGCCCGCCGCCTCGGCCTCCCGCAAGAAGCCCGCGAGTGGGCCACATCCTTGGCCTCCTCGCGCTGCTGGGCCTTTATGTGGAGGCACTGATGCACATGTGCGAAGTCCTCCAGCAGGTGCTCCTGCTCCAGGCGCAGCAGATAGCGCGGTGCCCAGGTACAGCACCTTGCGGCGCATCTCTCAGACCTCGCGTTTATACAGCTCGCCCGTGGCAGTGCGGCCCACCTGCTGCTGTCGCGCGCCGCCGCCTCACCCTCCAGGCTGCAATTGTTCACGACTGGCTGCCGCACCCTGTCGATGTAGCCGGTGAAGCGGTGCTTCAGCGCCTGCAGCTGCTCCTTCTCACTGCGCACCGCGGCCGCAGCCGAAGCCACCACTCTGCCCTCCCATCCCATCCCATTGCTCAGCGTGTCCAGCCAGTCGGTGCTCCGGGCAGCAGGCGCCCCAGAAGTGGCTGGGCGAGGCGGACACGGAGCTCATGGACATCCGCGTCCACGAGTAGAAGCCACTGGAGGAGTCGGCGGCCAAGCGCCTCCCGCTTGTGCTGCCCTTTAGGGCCAGCTTGTAGCGGAGGGTGCCCCCGCCGTGCAGCCTCACGAACAGGGCGCCCAGCAGTGCGTTCGAGCCACCAAAGCTCATCATCTCATCATGGTTTGAGCAGGTGCCCGGGGCCAGGATAGGGTGGGAGGCACTCAAATGTCAGTTTATAGTAAAAATGAGGCCGGGCGTAATCCCAGCACTTTGGAAGGCCGAGGCTGGCGGATCATTAGGTCAGTAGTTCGAGACCAGCCTAGCCAATATGGTGAAACCCCATCTCCACTAAAAATACAAAAATTAGCTGGATGTGGTAGTGCACACCTGTAGTCCCAGCTACTCAGGAGACTGAGGCAGGAGAGTCGCTTGAATCCATAGAGGGACGTTGCAGTGAGCTGAGATCGCACCACTGCACTCCAGCCTGGGCAACAGAGCAAGACTCCATCTTAAAAAAAAAAAAATGCTAGACACTTGACTCCTTTTTTGTGTTTGTCCCCTGAATCTGTGAGAAGGTGTAATAAGGGTGCAAGTGGAGGCACCAAAGAGAGGAGATGGAAGTTAGGCAGGAAGGTGAGGTGGGATGCAGGGATTGCTGCAACTAAGGACAAGTGAGGTGTGTGAGGCAAAGGTAACAGTGAGGTCTCAGGAAGAAGCAAGCAGTGTCTCCGAGTTTGGAGCACAGGTCCAAGGGGCTAGGGATTAGGTGATAAAAGTGTGGAGGGAGGAGACAGGCACAACCCAGAACCTCCCAGGGCTTAGAGTCCTCCACTGAAATATGAGGAGATCTAATCCTATTTGGAATTTCTTTCTCTTCCAAAATCTCACAGTTGAAAAGATTCAGTTGGGTGTGAAGTACAGAAGTGGCAATTTTGACCGTAGTCCTGCCAGAAATAACATGTTCCTCTTCAAAGCTTCCTTGGTCTTTCTTAACCAGTAACAAGCACTTCTTTCTCTGCTTAATCTGTAAGGAACACTTGTTTCTCTACTTAATCTGTAACTAGCAAACCTCTTACTCTGTAAATAACCCTTCCCACCTAGTTGGTAATGGAAAGCCTCTCTGTTCCCACCTAATTGGCCTTACTCAATTTCAAACACTAGCCAATCAGATCAGCTTAGACTGTGCCTGACTCCACCCAGTGGGGAAAGGACACAGAAATAGAAACTGTGTTAGGGATAAAAACCCCTGCCCTACCCCACTTGGTGTGCTCTTGCAATCAGAGGGATACAGGCAACACCCTTCTGCAGAAGTAAATGTGCCTTGCTGAGAAATTTTTTATCTAAGTGCTGTTTTTTCCCTGTGGCATCAAGCACTTGTTTCTAACAATTTCTCCGGGATCCCATTCTCCTCGGAGGAAGTGTCTTAATTATTTGCTTTTTGGGGGAGAAAAGAGCCATGATCTGCAGGACTGCTGTGATAGTCTGGGAGCATGAACATCCTCCCGGTCAAAATATCCCTGCATCCCAAGACCTCCAAAGGGATAATGACAATGCAGCCCACTGAGAAAACATGAAAGACCTTAGGGAAAGGATGGTTAAAGGGATTTGGGAATCAGTGCCTCAAACCCCAAATACTTCCCAAGCATTTAATATACAGCAGGGAAAAAACGAAGGGCCCATGGAGTTTTTAAACAGACTAAAAGAACAGATGAGAAAATATGCAGGCTTAGACATAGAGGATCCCCTTGGGCAGGGGATGTTAAAGCTCCATTTTGTCGCTAATAGTTGGCCAGATATCACAAAGAAATTACAAAAAAATAGAGAACTGGAAAGATTGGCCTATACAGGAACTTTTGAGGGAGGCCCAAAAAGTGTATGTAAGAAGGGATGAAGAAAAGCAAAAACAAAAAGCAAAAATCATGCTCTCTGCTCTACAACAACATACCCAAGGGGCCAAAACCTGTAAAGAATTTAAGTCCCCACTTGCTAGGCCATATAAATGGTATGAAAAAGCAAAGCAAGGGAATTTAAAAATAAGGAGAGAAAGAGAGCCGAACAAATGTTTCAAATGTGGAAGAATAGGTCACTTCAAAAGGGAATGTCCTGAATGGGAAAAAGAAAAGGAAGTCATCCCATTTATGGCCTTTGAGGAAGAATAGGGAAGTCAGGGACTCTGTTTCTTTTATCTTGAGTCCCACCAAGAGCCCTTGATAAATTCAGAGGTGGGACCCAAACCTGAGCTCATTACCTTTTACACTTGATCTTAGCCAAAAGGCCGAGAAGCGATAGCTCATTACCTTTTTAATTGACTCGGGGCAGCTTGCTCCTCTGTTTGTTATCCTCCATCTGGTATACTTTGTTCACAAGAACTCCTGATCTCAGGAGTAAAAGGAGAAGGATTTAAAGCAAAAATCTTAGAAGAAACAAAAGTCATGAACTGTCACCCCAGGACCAACTCCCACCAGAGTAATGTTAAAGAAAAAAGCTTAATCTGACTGTCCCTTTTTCCTCTTCTCTTTCCCTTAGCTACCCCACATCTCATTATTAATGTAACCAGGTCAAAGTCACCCCGAATCATTACTTTTGATGCTTGTCTTGTTATACCCTGTGGAGACTTGCAAAGTCAAAGGCAGCTCTTTACTTCAGAAAAGTGTCTTTGCCCTTCTTGGAAATTCTCAGATTGGGCAGATTCAATTAACTGGACAGTTCCCTTAGACTTGGGATATTATAAAGAAAATTCTGTTAACTGGGAATCTTGTCCTCTGAAAACAGAGCTTCTCTGCCATAGCTGGTCCAATATTCTATGGACTACCAAAAATCAGGGTTGGACCTCCCCAACAAGTCTGTGTGTCCCTAAAACCATACATTCCTTTCACTAAAGGAAGCACCACCCCCCCTCCCCCCAATTGTCAGCAAAACCAATATAATCCAGTACAGATATCCATTACTATCTCAACTTCTCAGAATTCCTCCCCTTCATTAAGTTGTTTCTATGGTATAGGAGCAGAGGTCACAGGAGCAGACTCTATAGGATTTGTCAAAATGCATTTCATCACCCCCTCATCCCCTCCTCCCTCTCCTTCTAAACCTTCTAATCAAACTATTAGTTTCTCCCTACCCAATAGTAACACCAAAGTAGCCACTGTAGAAGTTAAAGATTTAAAACAAACCCTAGCTATTGAAATGGGCTACCAAGATGCAAAAGCCTGGCTAGAATTGATTAAATATTCCATTCACACACTAAACAAAGCAATTGTTACGCTTGTGCAACAGGCAGGCCAGAGACCCAAATTGTCCCCTTTCCACTTGGATGGTCCTCTGACCAACAGGGTATGAGTGGTATGGTAGCTCTCTTCCAAAACCCCACAGCCTGGGGCAATAAGGCATGCCAAACTCTAGTGGGATGCAGTAAGTCTAAGCCTTTTCAGGAGCTAACGAATCAGTCTGCCCTTGTTGCAGTAGACCACTACTAGGTACTTTGTCAAGTGACTGGATCGACACTTGCACCCTAATTCAATTGATCATCCCTTTCATCCTGGCATTTCATCAACCAAGCAAAAAAGACAATCATAAAAAAGAAGTACCCCCCCACCACAGGTCCTTTGACTCTCACATTTATATAGAGGCCATCAGAGTTCCACAAGGAGTGCCAAATGAATTTAAAACTCAAAATCAAATAGCTGCAGGATTTGAATCTATTTTGTTCTCATGGGTGACTGTAAACAAAAATGTAGACTGGATAAATTACATTTACTATCATCAACAGTGGTTTGTCAATTATACTAGGGATACCATTAAAGGAATAGCTGAACAATTAGGCCCTACCAGCCAAATGGTCTGGGAAAATAGAATAGCCCTGGACATGATATTGGCTGAGAAAGGTGGGGTCTGTGTCATGATTGGGGTCCAATGCTGTTCTTTTATCCCTAACAACACAGCCCCTGATGGAACAATTACAAAAGCCTTACAGGGCCTTACCACTCTAGCAAATGAATTAGCTGAATTCTGGAATAGATGACCCCTTCTCTGGTCTCATGGAAAAATGGTTTGGAAAATGGAAGGGACTCATAACCTCAATCTTTACCCCCATTGCAATCATTATAGGTGTACTCATTCTTGTAGGTTGCCACATCATACCTTGTATTCGTAGATTAGTGCAAAGGCTTATAGAAAAAACCCTCACAGGCCGGGCGCGGTGGCTCAAGCCTGTAATCCCAGCACTTTGGGAGGCCGAGATGGGCGGATCATGAGGTCAGGAGATCGAGACCATCCTGGCTAACACGGTGAAACCCCGTCTCTACTAAAAAATACAAAAAACTAGCCGGGCGAGGCAGTGGGTGCCTGTAGTCCCAGCTACTTGGGAGGCTGAGGCAGGAGAATGGCGTAAACCCGGGAGGCGGAGCTTGCAGTGAGCTGAGATCGTGCCACTGCACTCCAGCCTGGGCGACAGAGCGAGACTCCGTCTCAAAAAAAAAAAAAAAAAAAAGGAAAAGCCCTCACAAAACCCCCTCTATTCTCCCTCATCCTACTCAGATAAGTTCCTACTCCTAAATGACCAAGAGGACTAACAAAGCCAGGATATGTTAAGAAAATTTGAAGAAGAAGAACTATAAAGTCAAGAGGGGGAAATTTGCCAAAAATAATAAGTTCCTCTTCAAAGCTTCCTTGGTCTTTCTTAATCTATAATGAGCACTTGTTACTCTGCTTAATCTGTAATGAGCACTTATTTCTCTGCTTAATCTGTAACTAGCAAACCTCTTACTCTGTAAACAACCCTTCTCGCCTAGTTGGTAATGGACAGCCTCTCCCTTCCTGCCTAATTGGCCTTATTCAATTTCAAACACTAGCCATTTGGGTCAGCTTAGACTGTGTAGTCTGACTCCAGCCAGTGGGGAAAGGACACAGAAACAGGAACTGTGTTAGGGATAAAAACCCCTGTGCTACCCTGCTCAGTGTGCTCTTAAAATCAGAGGGACGCAGGCAGCACCCTTCTGCAGAAGTAAATGTGCCTTGCTGAGAAATCTTCTAAGTGCTGGTTTTTCCTTCTAGCATGGAGTACTTATTTCTATCAGTCCTGACTTGACCTGAGCCTTGTTAAGGCTCTCCTTTGACAAAGGGAAAGGGAGGTAGAAGTCAAGACCATCAATATTTTACTAATCAGGGAATAAGAGGTCAACCTAAAGTAAGACCTCCAAAAATGTTTTCTTCCTTCTCTGCTTCTTATTCTCCTCCCTGTAGTGTACTTCTGCAGGAGTGTGAGTTTAGGTAAGAAAAAGAATCAGTGAAGATAGAGCAAGAGCCAACCCGTACATTGCAGCAAGAGTGGCGAGGGAGGAACTGGAATGAGTCACCAAGTACATGGTCCCCTGAAATGCAAAGACTCAAAGGCAGGGACTGCACCTGCCTCAGCACTCAGAACGTTTACTGAAGTGGTAGGTCCACTTAATTAAACAGAATTCAACTGAAGGACAATACATGTTCAATCTAGATATATTAGAATAGCAACAGCAAGCAAGGAGAACAGAATAGTATCTATTATTCCACCACACAGGAACCAGCACCCTGGGGACATTCTGCAAGAGACTCACCCAACACATGCTTTTCGAGAAATAAAATGGGACTATATTGTTGATTGTGAAGGGTACCAGAAGATGCTGATGTAGGACAGGTAAGCCCCATTGGGGCTTAGCCTGGGAGTGTTCTTGGCTTCACTCAGGAAAGAATAAAGGGTGAGCTGGTGGTGTTAGACTGCAACTTTTATTGAGCAGCAGCAGAGGTACTGCTCCTTGCAGAGCAGGTATACACTACAGTCAGAGCAGGTATACACTACACTACACTACTGCCTGGAGTATCAGCTTAAAGGTAGTTTTGCAGTCCCATTTGTACCCATTGTAATTATATGCAAATTAAAGGGCAGATTATGCAGAGATTTCTAGGAAAAGGGTGGTAACTTCTGGGTCTCCAGGTCATTGTCTTGGAAAAAGGTGGTAAAGGTTGGGTATTGCCATGGCAACAGTAAACCAAAATGGCACACTGGTGGGCATGTCCTATGGAAAGCTGCTTCCACCCATCTCTGTTTTAGCTAGTCCTCAATTTGGTTCAGTGTCCAAGCCCCACCTCCAGAGTCAAGTTCCACCTCCTACTTCAGTGCCACCCTAAAACATGCCTTTTTAGCATATGGGTTATTTTGAGCAAAAGGCCATCATGAACCAGCAGAGGCAGTAAAAGCTTTAAAAACACGGCACGAGATTTTTCTTTTGTAAAGAAAATTTACAATTTCTGAAGAAAATACCCATTTGTAAAAGGTATCTCCCTCTCCTGTATCCAGAAGAGGAGGACTCTTAACAACTCTTATCAATGGAGAAGGCATTGGCTTCAATCTGCCAACAAACCTTACTAAATAACTCATTGTTTACCACACTTTTCCTGGTTATTCAATAACCTGCCCCTCCCACCTAGAAGCCCCAAATCCCTTTTTGTTTGTTTAGCCTAAGATACTCTACAAGTCCAAGTTCTAACATCCCTTTGGGTTACTCACCACTGGGTGCTCCCATGTTTATGAGGGATACACATCTTAATCAACTTCAATGTTTCCCTTGTTAACCTGCCTTTTCCCAGTCTAGTTTACAGGGTTCCAGCCAGAGAATCTAAGATGAGCAGAAGAAAAAGATTACTTTTCTCCTCTCCTACAATTGGGATCTGTTTTTGTCATATTCCACAGCTTGTCTATGTCATGATTTACTTAACCAATTTCCTTCTCTTAGACATTTAAATTGTTTCCAATTTTGGCTTTAAAATACTGCAGTGTATAAATTTATAGCCAAGTCTAGTACATAGCCTTCATTATTTCCTTATGATAAAATCATCCTTGTGGACTTGTTAGAAATCCACATATTTTTGATACTTCTAATTCACACTGACAAATTGCCCACCAGAAACTATACCTATTTGCAATTCTCCTATATACGAGAACGCTATATACAAGAACGCCCACTTTCACCATCATCAACACTATGTTTTCATTTTTCAAATGAAGATGAAAAATGCATCCATGTTAAAACTGACATTCCTTTATTCATAAATAGAAACAAAATTCTTCTTTTGTGGATTGCTTCTTTTATGACTTTGACCTATTTTAATATTAAGGTGTCTATCTTTTCTATGTTTACAAGAAAAATTTAATATTAAAAATTTAATGTTTACCAGGCACGGTGGCCCACATCTGTCATCCCAACACTTTGGGAGGCCAAGGTGGGAGGATCACTTGAGCTCAGGAGTTCAAGATCAGCCTGGGCAACATAGTGAGACCCCAGTCTCTACAAAAAATTAAAAAAAAATAGCCAGGCATGGTGCCACATGTCTGTATTCCCAGCTACTCAGGAGGCTGAGGCAGGAAGATCACTTGAGCTCAGGAGGTCAAGGCTGCAGTATATTGTGATCATGCCACTGCACTCCTTCCTGAAACAGAGCAAAACCCTGTCTCTAAAATTAAAAAAAAATTGTTATGCCTTTGTCATGTATCTTGCAAGTAATTTGCTCCTTTTAGTGCATTCTTTTAATTTTTTATGGAAAAATACAAAGTTTTCACATTTTACAGAGTCAGATCTACCGATCTCTTTCTTTTTCATGGTTTCTGCCCTTGAAGCCATGCTCATCACTCAGAGTAGAATTAGTTTTAGAGGAGCAAAATCAATGTTTCAAATAGAGGAGCAGAAAGCTGCTCTTCACATGCTCCATGAGGAAAGTGAGAGGAAGAGAGGGCAAGCGCACTCAAAAGCTGAGACGGGGGAGAGGATGGCCAGCGCCACCTTCTCTCCACCAGGCCTTGACAGACTGGAGTTGGACAGCGGCTGGTGGGTCAGCCACTCACAAGCAGGGAAGCTCTGTGCTGCTCCTCTGGGTTGGCAGATACTTTTGAAAAAATATGTGTGCCCTAAGCATCCTTTCTTAAAAAGACATTTTTTATTACAAAAAAAGTGTTTACTTCCAAAATTTTAAACTTCACAGAAATTAATAAAATGTGAAAGAAAAATAAAATGCCAGGACCCCAATTCATTATGCCAAAAGGAAAAAATAAACTGAAAGTTGAGTCACGCAAGAAACTGCCTTTCCTTGAGTTCCTAAGCAGACAACTACAGACAAAAAGCTGCTGTCTCCAGGGGTAGCTACTCTATGTTCACCTTATCTTATGAAAGTGCCAATTTACTGAGCATGAGAAGAATACACAATTGACCATTCCCCTACCTGCTTCTTTTCTCTTGCAACATATGGATTCAGTAATGTGACCGTATCCTCCCTCCTTCCCCTCTGACCGGCTTTTCCCCTTTAAATACTGAAGCCTTCAAAATCATGTTGAGAAAAAGGCACAAACCACAGATTGTTCCTGTGGTTCTGTGTTCCTTTTTGTCCTTAATGTTGATGAAGTAAACTTCTAAATTGATTGAGACCTGTCTCAAGTATTTTTTGGTTTACAAAGGTAAGAAGTGAAGATTTCATTTCGGTTCTCTCGCAGTCTAATACCTGAAAGACAAGCACTGTAAAAAAATTCACCATCAGCCCTTTCAGGCTTTTTTCTCACACATACCTTAATGACAACAGAGTATGATACAGTATACTGGTATACCCGTAGCATAGTATAAGCACAGTATCATATATAAAAAGGACTAATCCTATAGATATTGTTTTGCAATTTACTCTTTTCATGTGATTTTCCAAAAGCATCTTTCCATGTCTTACTTTTAGGCCTATGTTACACTATTTTGATGCTTATGCAATATTTCATAATATGAATATACTATAATTTTACTGGTTTGCAATTTTTTATTACAAAAATGATACAACGAATGTCCTTGAACAGCATTTTAACACAGCCGTGCTTTCATTTGTGTGGGATGGATTTCTGAAGTTAAAATCACTCAGTGAAAAAAAGACAAATTTTAAAGTTTGGTGGAAGTGATAAATTCCTTTCCCCAGAAGGTATTGATTTATATTCCCTCTGATGTTGTATGAAGGTTCATTTCTCCACACATTCATGTTAATCATGTAAATTATCATTTTTCCTAATTTTGCCAATCTGATGGTGAAAAATGGTATTTTATAGCTAAGATATATGCATATAATTTTGGTGACATTGGACTCCTCTTGCGGGTTTGATATTTCTTCTGTGAAGTACTTCTTCTGTAAGCTGATCATTTATATCCTTTGCCCATTTTAAAAACTATTTTGTATTGATTGATAAGAATTATTTCTATGTTTTGAATATTAATAATTTTATACATATCGCAAGTATTTTGTCATGCCTTTTCATTTTGTTCCTTATTTCTTCATCTGCACATAAATCTTACTTCTTTACATCATCAATTGTGTTCATCCTTTCCTTCTTACTTTGGATTATGTGTTATATGTAGATAGGCCTTCTGTACTCAAGCTATAAGAATATCTTTCTGTATTGTCCTTTTAGCATTTTAATTAATTAATTATTTTATTTTATTTTATTTTTTTGAGACAGAGTCTCACTCTGCCACCCAGGCTGGAGTGCAGTGGCACCATCCTGGCTCACTGCAACCTCTGCTTCCCAGGTTCAAGCACTTCGCCTGCCTCAGCCTCCTGAGTAGCTGGAATTACAGGCACACGTCACCATGCCTGGCTAATTTTTGTAGTTTTAGTAGAGATGGGGTTTCACCACGTTGGCCAGGTTGGTCTTGAACTCCTGACCTAAGGTGAGGAGGTCCGCCTCGGCCTCCCAGAGTGCTGGGATTATAGCTGTGAGCCGCCACGCCCGGCCTCCTTTTAGCATTATTGTAGTATTTTTGCATTTAAAATTTTAATTCAACTCTTGTGCATTATTGTGGAAGATGCTCATACAACCATGAGGTAAATATTTGGGCTTCCTTTTACCCGGTAATAGCAAACAACTGCTTTGACTTAATTTCATTTCCTCGGCAACTTTCTGACAGATAATATCCATATTTGTACTTAGAGTTGAAAAAGAAAACGAGCACCTCTTTTACAGTTTTTACTCACTGTGACCTAAAGAATTGTAACGCTGAAAATGTGCTTTGGAAGTCTGTCATGGTTATTCCTCTTTTTAGGCATCTTTTCAGGGCACATGCATCTCTGCATCATTGTCTCTTTCCTTGTGTCACAAATTTCTGTTCTCTTTTTCTCTCCCTCATTTCTTTTTTCTCCTAATCTCTCCTTTTTCTTAACCACCTATAATGTTAATCACTTTAAATGCTTTTGACTCGTTTGTTTTGGTGGTTTAATTGTATTTCATAGTCTCCATGCTTCTTTGTTTTGGAACAAGTTTCTATTTACCTAACTGTGAATTTCACTAGAGTTGTAAAATGTACGCTGAACATAGGATTTGGGGATTGCAAGCATTTACAGCTGATACTTAATTTCTTTCTTTTCATCACAAAAACGATTTTAGAACATGAAAAATATCTTTGGAGTAACAAAAAAATCAATTTCCTAATCATTTTATGGGCATACTTTTCAATATTTATAATCATATAGGATAAATATTTGCATTCTGCTATTGGCTTGTGAACATTTACCTATATTTCTCTGTGGTCTTGTTAGGGACAGTATACCTAAGTGGATAAAAGGCTGGGTGGTTGAATTTGGCTTCTTGTTTACAAAAGACTGATCCTTAGTCATCTACTTAGCCTCTATGTTCTTTTTCTCTTTCACTGAGATGAGAAAATCCATCCATCCCAATTTTTTGTGAGGATTAAAATGCGGTAAGAAAACACACACTCATAAACACATCTGCTTTGGTAAAGGAGCACATCAGAAGGTCTGGCTTGTGCGCGCTCTCGCTCTCTGTGTATGTGTGCTGTGTTTTATGTTACTGTAAAAGATGTAAAGAGAGGCACGTGGTTAAGTTCTCGGGGTGTGGACTCCACCAGTCTCACTTCAGTTCCTTTTGCATGAAGAGCTCAGAATCAAAAGAGGAAACTAACTCCTAAGATGAGCCTTCCATGTAAAATTGTAACCAGCTTCCTTCTAATTTTCCACGTTTCTTCCAAAGGTAAGTTGGTGGATGGGTCTCCACTGTCACGGTTAGAAGCTTCTTCTTCGGAGACCCTGAAGTAAGCATAAGAGCCAAAGAAGTCCCAACCCAACTTTCCCTGGAGGTGACTCTCAGTAACTCTTTTGCTTTTTCTAGGTGCAGTCTCCAAAGAGATTAGGAATGCTTTGGAAACCTGGGGAGCGCTGGGTCAGGACATCGACTTGGACATTCCTAGTTTTCAAATGAGTGATGATATTGATGATATAAAATGGGAGAAAACTTCAGACAAGAAAAAGATTGCACAATTCAGAAAAGAGAAGGAGACTTTCGAGGAAAAAGATGCATATAAGCTATTTAAAAACGGAACTCTGAAAATTAAGCATCTGAAGATCCATGATCAGGATAGCTACAAGGTATCAATATACGATACAAAAGGAAAAAATGTGTTGGAAAAAACATTTGATTTGAAGATTCAAGGTAAGTGTTCATTCCCTTAATTGCTTTATTTCAGTGTGGGTGCTATTTGGCAAGTTGGAAAATAGCATTTATAATATTCCCCAGCGCTGACCTCTGCCTCCAGGGGGGCTGTACAGGAAATCAGATGCATGTCTCCTGCCTCAGTGGAGACTGTGGTCCAATGCTGGAATGGGATCCACACATCTGATAGACACATCTGAAGTCTACCTGCCTACAACTCTCTCTTCAGGTGGTTACAGGAATGTGGGGCTGGGTGAAGAACCTGGATTAAGGTGGCATTAATCAGGAGAGGGACACAGGTGGGCAGAGAGAAAAGGCAACTGTTCCAGGTTGCTGATGAATGGGCAAGTTAAGAGTGGGACGGGAAGAGGCTGACTGGAGAGCAGCGGGCCTTTCATCAACAGAGCCCATTTCAAACCAGGGTGCCCTGAAGGAAGAGTTATATGGCAGAAAAGGCCTGGAAACAACATATTTAAGGATGAACAGCCCTCGTTTTGGATCTGCTTGTCAGAGCGATCCAAGGTGATAGGTGATTTTTGCTAATATGTGTAGAAGATGCACAAGGTGTGGCTTTATTTATCTCTACCTGTACTGGGAGGGCAGGAGTGGATATTGAGGATGGGGTTAGGGAGACTAGTCAGAAAGCTGCTGCCGTGATCCAAGGGAAGTGAGGACCAATTAAATCAGATGTTTTTGCATGCGGCCTGGGTATCATTAGGTTATAAAGCTCCCTGGGGGATTATAATGAGCAGCCAAAGTCAGTCACCACTGGCCGAGACCAAAGGGTGCCTGTAAAATGGGAAGAATGAGGATAATAAGGGTCAGGCATAGAGAAAGGTGGCTTGGGCAAGGGAGAGAAGGAAGAGAAAGTGGAATCGAAACGCCATTGAAGTTGAAAGCCCAGGGGATGCTGGGGAGGGAGTCATAAGAAGGAAAAAGAAGAAGCTGCGCTTGACTTGGGGAGGCAGACAGGAACCCCAGAATGAACACAGGCCAGCCATTCAGTGAGCAAATAAGCATTTCTGTGCTTCACACAGAAAATGTCACCAGAAACAGGGTTCCCTCCTTCTTCCTCTCTGTCTCCAGCCCCGTCTTCAGCACCTGGGCCTACCAGCAATCCCAGATAGTGTCAGATTGCCCAGTCCAGCAATCCCAGACACTGTCAGCTCCCCTGCAGTGACAACTTTCCACACCCTAGTCCTGCAACCCTGAGTGGGAGCACCTTGTAGAAATGTAGTGGGGTTGAGCATGGTGCTCAAAAGGGCCCCTGATTATAGGCTCTGGAAACCACAGATCTCAGGACTCCAAACAGCACAAAATTTGAGTGTCCTGTTTTGAGTGTGAGCCCTACGCGGGAGACCATGCTGGTGTTTTCACATTTGGGTCGCATTTAGCATTGCGGTGGAAATAATGGCTACCAGCTAAGAGTCAGGTGCTTGCTTACATGATCTTACTTAAAGCTCCCAACAATACTGAGACATAGCTGTTATTATCTCCTTGTTATATGTAAGAAAACAGAGACCCAGTCAGAAGCAGCTTGTCCAAGGTCTCATTGCTTGACAGGAGCAAAGTCAGGATTCAAACTCAGAGGTCTTTTTGGCAAGGATGATGGCCTTTTCTCTTTTTTTCCAAGCAGCTTCATTGAGATAATTCACCTAGCATTCAATTTGTCCATATACTAAAATGGCCTTTAGTATATTCAGAGTTTTGTAACCATCACCACAATCAACATTTTCATTGCCCCCAAAAGAAACCCTTCACCTTTTAGCCTAAAGACAGCGACTTGCTTTGTGTGTGTGCACACCAATGTCATACAACATCTTGATTCAACTTGTAGCTGGGCACTATTACCAGACTTAAGGTCACCACGGCCTTGGGCAAATTCCCTATCTGCTCTGAGTCTGATTTTTGAATGACAACTTCAAGGGATATTCAATGAGACAATGTGTGTACAAGTGCCCTGCAGTGCCTGGGGCACAATACCTGTTTGCTCAGTGCTAATGCCCTCCCACATCTCTTTGTTTCTCCAAGCTTCTCTTTGTTTTTTTTTGTGTGTGTGTGTGTGTAAGATGGAGTCTTGCTCTGTTGCCCAGGCTGGAGTGCACCAGCATGATCTCTGCTCACTGCAGCCTCTGCCTCCCAGGTTCAAGTGATTCTCCTGCCTCATCCTCCCAAGTCGCTGGGATTACAGGCGTGTACCACCACGTCCAGCTAATTTTTGTATTTTTTTTTTTTTGCGGGTGGGGGACGGAGTCTGGCTCAGTCACCCAGGCTGGAGTGCAGTGGCGCAATCTTGGCTCACTGCAAGCTCCGCCTCCCGGGTTCACACCATTCTCCTGCCTCGGCCTCCCAAGTAGCTGGGACTACAGGCGCCCGCCGCCACTCCCGGCTAATTTTTTGCATTTTTAGTAGAGACGGGGTTTCACTGTGTTAGAGATGCCATGTTGGTCAGGCTGGTCTCAAACTCCTGACCTCAGAGGATCTGCTTGCATCAGCCTCCCAAAGTGCTGGCATTACAGGTGTGAACCACGGCACCCAGCCTCCAAACTTCTCAAACTCCAGTAGTTGTGCCTGCATTTCCTTCACGAGGGAGTTGCTGCTGCAGGCTGAAGAGGCAGTGGAGGGCTCCTTAGAAGCAGATGCTGGTAGGGAAGGGGTTAATCCCAGCAACTCAGAATTAAGGAGTTCTCAACCATGGAAGGCCTTAGGTTGGATCGGTTCTAAGATGCTATCTTAGTGAATGTATACGGAGGTACCACTCCACAACTCCCGTCACTGCGTTGTTCATGTTAGCGAAATGCTAGAACAGTCAGCAGTCAGAAATTTATTAATCAATTAAATTAAGAATGCATCCTTTAAAAAGATGGAGATATGCATTTATTGATGTTCATTAAAAAAAGAATGTCCAAAAAAAAAAAAATGTCATAATATAATTTCACAATAAAGGGAAGAAGGCAGACTATAAGATCACATAAACTAGTTTTAATTTTAAAAATATTACATATATATATATAGAGAGAGAGAGGGAGAGAGAGAGAGAGAGAGAGAGAGAGACAGGGTCTCACTCTGTCGTCCAGCCTGAAGTGCAGTGGTGCAATCTTGGTTCACTGCAGCCTCTGCCTCCTGGGTTCAAGCAATTCTCATGCCTCAGCCTCCTGAGTACTTCGGATTACAGGCGCATACCAACACACCTGGCTAATCTTCGTATTTTTAGTAGAGATGGATTTCACCATGTTGGCTAGGGTACTCTTGAACTCCTGGCCTCAAGTGATCCGCCCACCTCAGCCTCCCAAAGTGCTGGATTACAGGCATGAGCCACCTCACCCAGCTGAAATATTACATTATTTATATATGTACACATAAATAGAAAATATCTGATAAAGATATACATGAAAATATTATTCATTATTGACTTTGAGTGGTGGCATTGTGGGTAATTTTTAATCTGCTTTAAACTTTTAAAAATATTTTATCAACTTATACAATGACTGAAGTTGAAAGCCCACGAATGCTGGGCAGGGAGTGATAAGAAGGGAAAAGAGGAAGCTGCACTTGGCTTGGGGAGGCAGACAGGAACCCCAGCATGAGCACAGGCCAGCCATTCAGTGAGCAAATAAGCATTTCTGTGCTTCACACAGAAAATGTCGCCAGAAGCAGGGTCCCCTCCTTCTTCCTTTCTGTCTCCAGCCCTGTCTTCAGCACCTGGGCCTACCAGCAATCCCAGATAGTGTCAGATTGCCCAGTCCAGCAATCCCAGACACTGTCAGCTCCCCTGCAGTGACAACTTTCCACACCCTAATCCTGCAACCCTGAGTGGGAGCACCTTGTAGAAATGTAGCGGGGTTGAGCATGGTGCTCAAAAGGGCCCCTGATTATAGGCTCTGGAAACCACAGATCTCAGGACTCCAAACAGCACAAAATTTGAGTGTCCTGTTTTGAGTGTGAGCCCTACGCTGGAGACCATGCTGGTGTTTTCACATTTGGGTCGCATTTAGCATTGTGGTGGAAATAGTGGCTACCAGCTAGGAGTCAGGTGCTTGCTTACATGATCTTACTTAAAGCTCCCAACAATACTGAGACATAGCTGTTATTATCTCCTTGTTATATGTAAGAAAACAGAGACCTAGTCAGAAGCAGCTTGTCCAAGGTCTCATTGCTTGACAGGAGCAAAGTCAGGATTCAAACTCAGAGGTCTTTTTGGCAAGGATGATGACCTTTTCTTTTTTTTCCAAGCAGCTTCATTGAGATAATTCACCTAGCATTCAATTTGTCCATATACTAAAATGGCCTTTAGTATATTCAGTTTTGCAACCATCATCACAATCATGTTACTGTGTTACTGTTATAAGTAGAAAAAAAAAATCCATTCTGAAGAGACAGGCAAACTTCATGACCCAACCCCTAGACTATGTACTAACTGGTTGCTGAGTGTTGATACTTTCCATTTTCTTCCTTCTCAGTAACGCCGATAGCATCTTAGAACTGATCATCATGGGATGAGAAGAAAACTTTTAATTTAATTTCTGCATGCCTATATATATTGGGACATAAATGAAGTTTGACTGTGATGTTCCATGGGGAAGATATTGGTGTCTGGAAGTCAGAGTGGGAGGGAATCATTGAAAAATAAGCTAGTGGGTCTATATTATGAATGGAGAGAAACTGAGAGGGAAAAGTGGCAAGTCTGGGGGAAACAAAGCAAAGAATTAGAAAAAAAAAAAAAAACACCAGAGGAGGAGGAAAAAGAGAAGGTCACACAGCTAGGAAGTGATGGGGCTAGGATGTAGACCTGAGCCATCTAATGTCAAGCCCAGGCATTTTCCTTTTATGATGCAGTCTCTCTCCGGGAAAGGCAAGAAGTTTGTGATTATTGAACGCATGAACTACCACTAATAATGTCAGTGCCTAATGATCTGCCCAGGACTTTGCCACATGTTGCTCCTTTTGTGACAGGTGGGGCATGTTTTTCTGATCCTTTTCCGATGCTCTGAGGAGGGCCAGTGTAGACCCTGTGAGCAGCTGAGCAGCTCTGGGCTGGGAAAAGGCAGAACCAAGTCTCTGGTTCCCAGGCAGGTGCTCTTTTTCCCCAGAGCCTTGAGCTCCTTGGACACCCACGTGCTCACATGTACCCACCTGGCCCTCTGCTCCAGGAACTTGGTTGGGGCAGAAGTATCCGAGGTCCCTGTTCACATGTCAATGTGGCGATTCCTCCAGGATGGGGTTCCTGGCTGCTCTTAAAGCATTGCCCTTCTCAAACTCGCGAGGCACCCTCTTAGCCATATTCCTAAACCCTGACTGCCATGTTTTATTTAGATGGTGCCCTAAGGCCACCCACTGAACCTCTCAGAGCCTTGAACATTTTTTTCTGTAAATGGGAAGAAAAACATCAGCCTCTCTGTTAGGATTAAGTGATATCATACACGTGAAAGCATTTTAAGGTATAAGACAGCATATAAACATTACATATGATACATTATTTAGTGGCAAAATGTATCTATGAATGTCATCAGAAATAATTTTTTTCTGAATGCTCTTTGTAAATAAAATCATTTCCAAAAGGTGCTAGAGGTCTTTGACATGGTTCCCTTGTCCCTAACTGACTCCATCCCCCACTGTGTAAATAGATATGCTCATTAAAATCAGAAAATTGCCTAAATTGAACTGGATCTTTATTTTCTTTTTAGAGAGGGTCTCAGAACCAAAGATCTCCTGGACTTGTATCAACACAACCCTGACCTGTGAAGTAATGAATGGAACTGACCCCGAATTAAACCTGTATCAAGATGGGAAACATCTAAAACTTTCTCAGAGGGTCATCACACACAAGTGGACCACCAGCCTGAGTGCGAAATTCAAGTGCACAGCAGGGAACAAAGTCAGCAAGGAATCCAGGGTGGAGACTGTCAGCTGTCCAGGTGCGTGGCAGGCGTCACTTCACAAACACAGCTCTCCAGGCCCTCAGGAGGTAGAGGCACGCTGCTCCAGGTCACAGGTGCACATGCTGGGAGGCAGCCCTGGCTCAGGATGAAGCGTGAAAACATATCTCTTCCTCCTGGAAACCTTCAAGGGAAGCCTCGGGGGGGTGGTATTCTATGGTTACCCATCCTGGGAGTCCTCCCACTGAGCACAATTTGACCACAAGCAATTTTAAAGATCCTCTTCTAGGAGAAAGAATTGCAAAACTGAAGAGGGAGGAGCTGTAGAGAGTATCTCATGCAAAACCCCATTTTCCAGAGAGGGAAACTGACTTGCCCAAGGTCCCTTGGCTAGTTAGTGACATGATTCCAACTGCTCCCCTAAAGATCATCAGTGGTCAGCGCCTCCTATCAGGAATAAAGGTAGAAAGGTTGCAGAAACCCTGAGGGGCAGGGACATGGGGGAATGGAGCCCTTGAGGCCAAAGAGGACTGTGGACAGCAAGGCAACACTCCTGGCACACAGCAGGACGGCAAGGCTTGGGGACTAGCTCCAGAAAATCTCAAAACTCCAAGACCATAATGGATCCCCAGTGTCCCAGCCTGACGTGACCTCCAGAAGTATTTCTGAGAGGCAGCCTGCTGTAGTGCCCAAGCTCTCGCCTGGGAGTAGAGGTCTGGACTTCTAGTTTGGGTCTGTCCAAATTTAGCCAGAGAATCTTGAAAGAGTTTCTTCCCCTCTCTAGGCTTCAGCTTCCTGGCCCACGAAGAAAATAAGCACCATGTTCACAGACTATTAGATGAGTAGGCTCTTGGATCCACTTCCAAGTTCATTCATGTGGGCCATTGGGCTGCCTCACAATATGGCAGCTAGCTTCCCTCAGAGCCCTGTAAGAAAGAGCAGGAATAAGTGTCCAGGACAAAAGCCATGGTCTTTTTGTAACTTAATCTCAGGAGTGATATCCCATTCACTTCTGCTGTGTTCTATTCATTAGAAGCAAATTAATAAGTCTAGCCCACATTCAATCAAAGGGGATTGCATATAGGTGAGAATACCAGGAAGCAGGGGTCATTGAAGGCATCTGAGAATCTGCCAATCACCAACTTGACCAGCATCACTTCACCCCCGGTTTTCCCACCAGTCATTCTCCCACATTCCCCTATCACTAAGGCACAGTGAGTGAAGTTGCCTCTCCTTGACTTCACAACTTCTTTTTTTTTTTTAAGACAGGATTTTGCTCTGTTGCTAAGGCTGGAGTGCGGTTGTATGATCATAGCTCACCGCAGCCTCGACCTTCCAGGCTCAAGCGATCCTCCCATCTCAGCCTCCCCAGTAGCTGAGACTACAGGAGGATGCCACCAAACCCAGCTAATTTTTAATTTTTTTGTAGAAATAAGGTCTCACTGTGTTGCCCAGGCTGGTCTCGAACTCCTGTGCTCACACAGTCCTCCCACCTCAGCCTCCCAAAGTGCTGGGATTATAGGCATGAGCCACTGCAGTGTCCTCGGGAGATCTTTGATTAGAGTTGTCAGATATAGCAAATAAAAATACAGTATAAGTATGTTTCAGATATTGCATGGAACATACTTAGGCTAGAAATTATTCATTGTTTATCTGAAATTCAAATTTAACTGGGTGTTTTGCATTATATCTGACAACCCTACTTTTCATGTTTATTTTAACTGGAACCCACAAGTGTAAAAATGTGTGTGTATCAGGGATGGAAGGAGGGAGAGAAGGAGGACCTTGGGAGCAGCCAAGGTTTGAAGGCTGGAACACTTATGTCCCTTATTCTATGGTGCAGATCAGAAGCTGGTTGGGAGAAGGACCACTAGGGAGATGGGAAGAATACCTGGGGAGAGATTAGGGTGGAGGAGCTGCTCTTAAAGACCTGAAAAGGGATTTGGAAGTTTTATTCTGAAAGGCCAAGACAGAGAGGAGCAATGATCAGAGTCTAACCATTTGGTTCAGATTAGGTGAGCGTTTACATACTTAAAACCAAAACACTAGGAGGAAGGAACAGATTCCGATGCGCAAAAATACTTTATCACACAAACTCATGGGCATATGATCTCCAAGAGAAACTGTAGGAAGATAGTATGCCTGGATTTAGGAACTGGGAGGGCATATGTTTGACTGACAGTGCCACCGCTGCTTCTGAAACATAATGGAACATTCCCCACCACGAGCACTACCAGGTATCCCACAGCGCCACACTGGACAAACTGGAGAGCAGGCTGGGTAAAGCATTGCCTACATTCCTGCATGTGCCCAAGATAAAGTTGTGGCCACCCTACCTGACAACTCAGAGATGGAGCTGGTGGCTGCATGACTTAGCCATGTGCTCCCCAAAGCATTTCAGGCCTGCCCTGCCCCACCCCGGGTCAAATCTGAAAAGTTCTCAAGCTCAGCAGGAAGTGGCCTCTGGTATCTCCTGCCCCTCCTCCAAGCCAGTAGGGCCTAAAGGGCCCTGAATCCTTTACTGACCTAATTTCAATGGTTTAAGATTATGCCTGCTTCTCTGGTGGAGGCCTCTTCATCAGTAGAGCTTAAGAGATGTTGTGTAACTGGCAGGCAAAGAATGGGTCGGAGAGAGACTTGAGGAAAGAAAGCCAAGATGAACAAACCACTGCAGTCTGATAATCTGTTAAACTTGGTTTCTGAGCCTCTGACCCTCTCCTTGGGGCCCATCCTGGGCTTCATGTATATTTTTATTTATTTATTTATTTTTTTTGAGACGGAGTCTGGCTCTGTAGCCCAGGCTGGAGTGCAGTGGCCAGATCTCAGCTCACTGCAAGCTCCGCCTCCCAGGTTTACGCCATTCTCCTGCCTCAGCCTCCCGAGTAGCTGGGAGGCACCCGCCACCTCGCCCGGCTAGTTTTTTGTATTTTTTAGTAGAGACGGGGTTTCACGGTGTTCGCCAGGATGGTCTCGATCTCCTGACCTCGTGATCCACCCGTCTCGGCCTCCCAAAGGGCTGGGATTACAGGCTTGAGCCACCGCGCCCGGCCCTGGGCTTCATGTATAACAGTGTCTCCCTAGGATCTTTTTTGCCTGGAGGAGCATTTCTTTTGTGATGCTGGGCCAAGTTCTAGTTTGTTCTTCAGATGACTCCATCCCCTGACCCCAGCCCCACTGCTGCTTCTCTAACTGCTATTGACTCACAAAGGGCAGACAGCCCTCCCGTTTCCCCTGTTTCTGGGAAACAGCTCCCAGAAATACCAGTGCGAGAACACTAGTAAGAGTGAGACCTCACATTTGTGTTGTTTTACAGTTTACAAAGCACTTTCATATCCATTATCTGATTGACTTCCAACAGCCACCTTATGATGTAGGTTTCATTATCTCCACTTTACAAAGAAGGAAACAGGCTCAGAGGGGTGAAGTAACTCTCCAAAGTTCACTACAGCTCTTGCCTAGAAAAGCCTAGACCAAACCCATTTCCTTTAACACCGAAGTCACTGTTTTCCTCATTGCATTACAGTGACTGAAGGTCCAGAAACTGAAGACTAAGTCTACTGCTGTTACTAACGCACTGTACGCCTGGTTTCTCTCGTGGCTCCAGGGAAACTCTGTGAGGGGGTACTGGCCATGAGGTCAGAGTGCTGGGCCGGACAAGTGAAATATTTACCCTGAGTGTTTGGAAACTGCCTGGTAGAGAGGGTGAGAAGGAATCATGGTGCAGGGGGCGGGGTAGCCAGAGACGAGAGCAGGATCAACAGCGCAGAAACACCGAGACAAGGGGTTGCTTAAGGGAACCGCTCAGCAACAGATATTTTGTGGCTTCGGGCAACTCATCCTCCCTCTCGGGGCCTCATGTTTGAAACTAGAGGTTCCTTTAGAGTATCTCTAAGATCCTCGGATCTAAAAGTTTGTGATGCTGTCCATGACGGGGGCGGTGGGCAGGCAGGCCTTGGTGCATAAGCAGTCAGGCATTTCTAGTCCCTGAGAGCAGTTTCCCAAGGAGCCTGCAGATGCAGCTTCCCCAGGACCTTGGGTCCTCCCAGGGTTGACACCACTCACCACCCTTTGTGAGCCTGGGAGCTATGGGGTGAAAGGTCCCAACAAGCTCTCTTATCTGCTGGATGCAGGAGGCAGCGTCCTTGGCCAGAGTAACGGCCTCTCTGCCTGGACCCCTCCCGGCCAACCCACTTCTCTTCCTTTTGCAGAGAAAGGTCTGGACATCTATCTCATCATCGGCATTTGTGGAGGAGGCAGCCTCTTGATGGTCTTTGTGGCACTGCTCGTTTTCTACATCACCAAAAGGAAAAAACAGAGGAGTCGGAGAAATGGTAAGCTCCCCTTCTTTTGTCCCACCGCAGGCCCCAGCAAAATCCCCATGAAACAGCTCATGGGGATGACACCTTGAATCTGCAGAGAAAATAATGGAAATAGGTAGTTTCGGAATGTCAGGGTTGTAGCCAGCGGGTATAGCTTGTTTCATTTTGTGGTTAGCTTGATTTTTGAAAAACAAATTCTTAGTGGTGACAATGTGGGAGCTTTGAGACACTGAATCCAGTTGGCCTCATTGGAATCCACCACTGAGGCCTACTTGGTGACAGGCTAATGTGAACATCTTTTGAATGAGCCACACTTCTCTACATAGGTAGAAAGGTTAGCTCCAAAACACCATTTCTAGCAATAAATGTCCTGTCTATGGGTGACCGAAGACTGTGGACTTAGTCTTGGGTTCAGTCTAGGAGCTTGGTTCAGGATCAAGCTCCTAGAAACACAGGGAAAATCATTCAGGTCATCAGGTACTCACAGGAAAACAGCTAGCAGGGTGACTGTGCCCCCTTTGCCAATTCTCTGTTTGAGGGATGTGTTAGGGTTGAGAGTTTCTCCTCGGATCAGGCCTGTCCGACAACCTATCAGCAATGAAAAGGGGAGCTGGCTCAGGGAGCATCCAGGCCAGCCAAAGCAAAACACTTCAGAGAATGGCCAACCCAGGGTCACTGTCGGAGCACAGATGAGGTTGTCAGCCATTGGCGGGACTTGCAGCCAAGGGAACAGGCCCTGGGGTTCTCTGCAATTCACGTTCACAGCAGGACTTGATCTCTCCCTAGAACCTGCAGGCATAGCCGCACCACCTGCTTCCAGTGCTGCCCAGGGAGGTGGTCCAGATTTCCCCAGGCAGCGGTGGCCTTGGGCTCTGTGCCCTCTGGATTTGGTTTCTTTACCTCAAACTTCTTCCTCTGTTCTCCCTCTGCCTCCCCGTCGGCTGTGGTCCCTCAGCCCCACGTCCCATCACGCCACTGCCCCCAGCCCAGGTTCCGAAACATCTTCCTGAACTTAGCCCCATTCTTCCCACCACCATTGTCCCACACTTTCCACCACAGTGCAGCTGAATCACTGGCAGGGCCCTTAGGCATGCCTGGCTTGCCCTCCTCTGTGCCCAGCTCTGGCTGTTCTCCATGCTCCCCTCCAGCAAAGACCCCTTCTCCATTGACTAATAGTCGAAGACCACATCTTCTTCCAAGGTGGACCTCACTTGTCACCCCAAGACAAGGTGATTTCTGCCATCGCCAGGCTGAGAAGACCAGCATGGTGGTTAGCTCATGCTGATAAAAGAAAAAAGTCATTAGTCCCTGTGTTTTATATCTATTAGTGCATCCAGCTTTCAGAGTGATCTTAGGAGACAGATAACAACATAGTTGAGTAAACTTAAATTCAGTGAGGTTCAATTATTTGCCTTAAATCCTATCACCAGTAGGTTGACTCAGGCCTAGGCTGAGGCAAGGAGCCCAGAATTTAGGGCACAGAATTTAAGGAGGCTGACCTGCCCTCACACAACCTGAAAGTTGGTGCCTCTTTAAACTGCATGCCTGTCAGCCTCACTTGCCTCATCCCAGTCACGCCTTGGGTTGAGTGACCAGGAGATGCAAACAAGGGAGAAGGACAATGAGCCTGGAGGAATTCCTGGGAGCACACGTTTAGGCGCCAGCTGCAGCTGCTGGGGGGGGCAGGCTGAGACCCACTGTCCTGCTTGAACCAGGCAGGGTGCACAGAGTCATAGCCAGCCTTGTCTGTCCAACCCTGCCTGCAGTCTCAGCCATGTGGTCACACCCCATTCCTCCTACCAGAACACATGTGCCTCTGTCTATACTTTCCGGTGGCCCTGGGCTCTTCACAGAAATTGACATTGCAATTTTCAGTTCTTGCTCGCCTCTTACTTGATTTTAGTCTTCCTGAGGACAATTTGTGTCTAAGTCACAATGACACTTAACACTTAGAAGATGAGGAATAAACATTGGAAGGACAAATGAACAAAGTGGTGGATGGGCCAGGTGTGGTGGCTCACACCTGTAATCTCAGCACTTTGGGAGGCCAAGGCAGGAGGATCATTTGAACTCAGGAGTTTGGGACCAGCCTGGGCAATGTAGTGAGACCTTGTCTCTACTTTAAAAAATAAATTAAAAAATTAGGCGGGTGTGGTGATGTATGCCTGTAGTCCCAGCTAGTCAGGAGGCTGAGGTGGGTGAATCATTTCAGCCCAGGAAATTGAGAATACAGTGAGATGTGATCAACCACTGCACTCCAGTCTGGGCAACAGAGCAAGACATGTCTCAAAAAAACAAAACAAACAAAAAACAAAAATGGTGGGTGAACAGAGTAGTAAACCAATGGCCGGTGCAAGCTTGCCACATAGGAGATGAAGAAGGATCACCCACTGTGCCATAATTCAGAACTGGGGTCAGGGGTTAGAGCCCTCTGCACAGTCTACTGGACATAACCTAAGCAACGACTGCAGGGCATGGAAGATGGCATAGAGGATGTGTTTTGCCCTTTCTGGAGGCCCTTTCCTCTTTGTGCTCAGAGCACATGAGCCACTTAGGTATCAAAATCACATTGTCTAACTTTGACTCTACGCTCAAAGCCACCTGATGCTCACATTTCCTGTAGTCAGAGGAGGCCATCTGGTTTGAATCAACATCCGGAAGTTACAGGGTGATGCTTAGAGAGGGCTTGTGCTTCCCCAGCCACACATCTCCATAAAGATGTAAGAGGTAATTGTTTCAGCCGGGTGCGGTGGCTCACACCTGTAATTCCCGCACTTTGGGAAGCCAAGGCGGGCGGATCACCTGAGGTCGGGAGTTCGAGACCAGCCTGACCAACATGGAGAAACCCCGTCTCTACGAAAAATACAATATTAGCTGGGCATGGTGGTACATGCCTGTAATCCCAGCTACTCAGGAGGCTGAAGCAGGAGAATTGCTTGAACCCGGGAGGTGGAGGTTGCAGTGAGCCAAGATTGTGCCATTGCACTCCAGCCTGGGCAACAAGAGTGAAACTTTGTCTCCAAAAGAAAAGAAAAGAAAAGAGGTAATTATTTCACCCCAGGGAAATCTTCTCTTCCTACCTCCCTCTGCTCCCTCTGGAGCTACTGTACTGAAATACCTAACTTACAGCCTGAAGGAGTCCAGAGGGGCCAGCAGGGTGCTCCAGGTCTCTAGCAGCTAGGCACCCTCAC
Source organism: Theropithecus gelada (assembly GCF_003255815.1). Classification (NCBI taxonomy): domain Eukaryota; kingdom Metazoa; phylum Chordata; class Mammalia; order Primates; family Cercopithecidae; genus Theropithecus; species Theropithecus gelada. Next base: position 8,973,922 of record NC_037668.1, read on the forward strand.
AGATTCCCTGTGATTTTAAGAGTACAGGAAAAACTACATTACGAGTAGTTGTGGGCATGCTTTCATGGACTCAAGTCACACAAAGAAGAAAATCCTGATGGATGAGGAGAGGAGGAATTCTTTCCCTCCTATGGCCAAGAGGATAGGTCATGAATTTCTGAGGAGTTAGTAAATTTCTAAGGACAAAAAGTCCCCTGCATATTCCAATCTCTTGCCAGTAGGTGGGTTGCATGACAGTAGAACTGGGGGAAAGGCAGATCTAACATAGAAATGCCTCAGAAGGAATGTAGTTACTAATATCCTCCATAACTCCTCATAACCCCTTCCCATGCGCTCTAACCACGAGGTTCTTGCTCTCAGGGAACAATCTCTAGGTCAGCACAGAGGTAGGGTTCCAGGTCTGAGTGCTCTCTCTGATCACAGGAGTATCAGGCACAAAGCCCTCCACTCGTGTGTCTTCTTCCTGTTGGTTCCTTGAGTTCTCTAGTCCTAGGCTCTCCCTCTACCTTATGGTGAGCACTTATTTCTCTCCTATAAGCTTTAAAGTTCTCAGAGAGTAGGGTCAACTTCTTCTTCCTCATTGCATCCCCCAAAGCAGTACCTTTTATGTGCAAGTCGCCTTGCACATGAAAGGTACTCAATATTTACATCAATTTCACCTGGCCAAGATGAACTCTATTGAGGTTTTGTTGTTGCAGATGAGGAGCTGGAGATAAGAGCGCACAGAGTAGCTACTGAAGAAAGGGGCCGGAAGCCCCACCAAATTCCAGCGTCAACCCCTCAGAATCCAGCAGCTTCCCAACATCCTCCTCCACCACCTGGTCATCGTTCCCAGGCACCTAGTCATCGTCCCCTGCCTCCTGGACACCGCGTTCAGCACCAGCCCCAGAAGAGGCCTCCTGCTCCGTCGGGCACACAAGTTCACCAGCAGAAAGGCCCGCCCCTCCCCAGACCTCGAGTTCAGCCAAAACCTCCCCAAGGGGCAGCAGAAAACTCATTGTCCCCTTCCTCTAATTAAAAAAGATAGAAACTATCTTTTCCAATTAAAAAGTACTGTGGATTTCTGCACTCCTGATGTGCACACCCATACTTCCATCAGGTGTTTTCTACATGCAGAACATTGTCACCTCCTGAGGCTGTGGGTCACAGCCACTTCTGCATCTTCGAACTCAGCCATGTGGTCAACACCTGGAGTCTTTGGTCTCCTCAGAGAGCTTCATCGCACCAGTAAGGAGAAGCAATATAAATGTGATTGTAAGAATTGTAGAGCACCGAGCACAGAAATCTTAGAGATCTCTTTTCCCCTCTCAGATCATGTGTAGATGCGATAAATCAAGTGATTGGTGTGCCTGGGTCTCTCTACAAGCAGCCTATCTGCTTAAGAGACTCTGGAGTTTCTTATGTGCGCTGGTGGACACTTGCTCACCATCCTGTGAGTAAAAGTGAAATAAAAGCTTTGACTAGATCCGAGTCTGCTCATTGTGTGAAGGACCCCAGTATCAAGGAGAGAAGGCTGCCGAATAAGAAAGAGCCTTGCTGGTGTGACAGCAGGATCAAATTCAGTCAACTCAATCCAGTTCTCACTAGAATGACCAGAACATTCTCCCCAGGTCTCAGCTGCAAAGCTGGGTCCAACAACCTATTTGTAGATTTCCATAACGAATTGAAGCCTCCATGCCCAAATGTTAACAGGAATCACCAGAAAACTTAACCTTTTGGGTCTTACTTCCTTGACTGTTCAGACACGGTCATAATGATCTGTACTGTCATCCTTGAAAACAGGGGACTCTATGGATACTGGAGGTGTCATGAACTCATCAGATGACATACAAAAGGATAGGCTAAGAGACAACTCAGTTGAATCAAATCTTAAGTGTCTTAAATGACTGTAATTAAAAGGTCAGACCCCATCCCCAGCTAGCAGTCATGCTAGCTGTACTTTGGGGGAAGTGGGGAGAAAAAAATAATTTTCAGTTGGAGTTCTAAAACAATAGGTGGTGAGAAGGCACCTGCTTTGAAATGTTGGTGCCATGTCTGTGGTCCTGTCTGCCCGCCTTCTCCTTGGCTTCTTAGACTTGCTAAACCTTGTTACACTCTGGCAGGAAGCTCTGAGGGCTAAACCACAAAAACTAAGTATATTCAGGACTTCCTGTGACAGCTCACTGAGGATTGAACTACTTTTTCCTCTGAATCTGAGAGGCTATTGTTCCAGCACCCAGAGTTAATTACTAAGGGCAATGATGAATGAAACCTCATCACCTCCCAACATTCAAACACAAAATCCAGCTAGGTAACAATTGCCACAAGATCTACCCAGTAGAGGGATGAGGGCTCTGACCGGGCATGGTGGCTCATGCCTGTAATCCTAACACCTTGGGAGGCCGAGACAGGTAGATCACCTGAGGTCAGGAGTTTGAGACCAGCCTGGCCAACATGGTGAAACCCCTTCTCTACTAAAAAAAATTAGCTGGGCATTGTGGCACACACCTATAATCCCAGCTACTCGGGAGGTTGAGGCAGGAGAATTGCTTGAACCCGGGGCTGTGGAGGTTGCAGTGAGCTGAGATCACATCACTTCACTCTAGCCTGGGCAAAAGAGCGAAACTTCGTCTTAAAAAAAAAAAAAGAAAAGAAAAAAGAGGTGAGGGTCCCAGCCCTGCCCCTTTCTCATTCTTCATGACACCTATGAGTGATTTCATTGGCTATCTCACCAGAGTAGCTCATATGCCGTTCCCTTAAGAAAATCTTCCCTGGCTATCCAGCCCTGAGCTCTGCCTTTCTTCTGAAGTCCTGTGGCATTACATGTGGTACAAAACACATACAGCCTATTCAATCCTTCAGCGTTCATTCATTCAACAAACATTTATTGAACTTCTACTACTTGTCAGGCTCTGTGCTAGGCACTAGGAAAACAGAGGCGTACAATTGCATCTCTGCTTTCAAGGAGCTCACCATCTGGTAGGCAAGAAGCAGACCGACCATGGGACAAATGTAGTGCAGTGTGATAAATATAGGTCAGAGGCAAGTACGTGAACCCGGAGGAAGGACTTTGAACCCAGACTGAGTGGTAGGACTGGGGTGACAAAGAGGGCTTCCTAGAGGAGAGACATTTGGGTTGTGTTGTAATAGATTAATTGAGCTGGTGAAGCAGAGGTACAGAATTACCCATGTAGAGGGAGCAGCATGAGCAAGGCTCATTTGGCTTTCTGTTTACACAAACATGTAGTTTCTTTTTCAACTACTGTATTTAACTAATTTGAACATGTCATTGATTTTTCAACTACTGTTTTCAACTTTTTGCATTTCTTTTCTTTTTCTTTCTTTTTCAACTACTGTATTTAACTAATTTGAAGATGTCATTGATTTTAAGTGGCACCGTTCTTTTATATGCCACTAAGAAAGAAAACTTCTCAGTTGCATTGTAACAAATGCTAAGATACAGTCAATTTTTAGTCACGGTCCCATTCCTGAGATGTTACAATGTGAAAAAATATGCATTTTAGAATTGATGAAATGCATAGTAAAGAAGAGTTTTGAGTACAATGACCATTTCTCAATATCGCTGCCAGCACTTTATTGAAGCTATCATTAGCCAATTGATTCGATGGGTTAGCACAGTCCTGATGAAAGGAAGGGAAGTGAACATACACAACATCCTTGTCATCTTTATCCAGGGAAGATAAGATGGATTCTCTGCCCTGCACCACCATTAGGTGGGAAACATGAACCTTGCTTAAGATTTGTGCTGCTATCACCCACCTGTCTGACACTGTGTGACACTGAACCTGTCCCAGAGCATGGACATTCTGAGAAGTAGTCAGGCCAGCTGCATAGGAATAATTTGTAGAGCTTGTGAAAAAAAAAAAAGGCTGACAATTCTGTAAGTTAGGTTGGGGGCCAAATAAACATATTTTTAAACAACCTCTCCAGCTGATTCCAATGGGCATTCAAGTCGTAGGCAACATTGGAGACTATAGATAATGCAGTATTGTAAGAAAAATCAACAGTTGTAGCCCAGTTAACTATTCCTCCACAGGGAAATCTCCAATAAGAAGGCCAAGCATGTTGGAAAAATATCCACATAATTTAAGGCACTGGAACATCCTAGAGGGTTATATGAAGATAGAAAATTTAGAGGTTTCTGATAGCCTATCTGCCCACCCTAAATAGTAGTCTAATCATAGCAGCTGGACCAGCTTAGCTCCAAAATGGTCTCAACTGTAAACTGGCAATTTCATCTCAGTCCTCCTGCTCCTTTTCCTTTGCTCATTTTCTAATGTTAGGCTCCTTACCCATGCTCAGTGGGTTGCAGTTACTCAGCAACTCAAGTTTACCAATAAATTCGCCACCTCAAGACCACTGTGCACGCTGTTGCTATTACACATGCTGTTCCCACTACCCAACACTTTTCACCTGGCTCTTCACCTGTGCACATTCTTCTTTCAGAGCTGAGACAGAAAGTCATTTCCTGGGGGAGACCTTTCCTAACTCTTGAACTCCACTGTAACGTGAATCTTGTGTGAGACCATCTCTGTGTCCAGTTCTGTGCCCATGAAGTTCAATGTTGTGGAAGACTCACAGGTATCGAAGACAGGAAGTTCTGACTCTCTCTGTCTCACACTGGCTTTGCAAGCTTGAGTAATTTATTCAGCTTCTATGAACACTGATTTTCTCATCTATTAAATGAGGATGACACCTCACAAGGTTAGAGTGAGGACTAAATGGAAATAATATATGTAATGTAACTAATATATCCTTGTGTACAGAATGCATCTGAAAACTGTGAGCTTTATTTCTGGCATGATACTCAAGAAGGAATATCCTGGATGGCACATATAAATGGGCTAGTTATTGAAAAGAGACACAGCTCATCATAAATTGATAAATAAGCACTCTGTAAGGTGACTTAGTCTGCTATGAGTTCGATTCATCTGAGTCAGTTTCCTAATGTTGGCTCACATGGAAGAAATGAATGATAAAATCCTACACCAGAGGCATTTAAAGATAAAGAACAGACCTGTGAGGCCACCTCGTAAATCCTAGATTGAGTCACAAGTCTTCTGTCACCTCCGTGGCCTCATAAGCAAGGTTTTCCTGAAAACAATACCAGGACATTACTTCACATGGCATCTTGCTGGCTTATTTATAGCAACACAGAGAAAAGGATGAGGAAACAAGGGAAAATTCTGGTCTTTTTAATTGCCTACCAGACAATGACATTACAAAAAAGAAACTACAGGCCAACAACTCTCACAGATACAGATGCAAAATTTTTCAAAACATATTAGCAAATCAAATTTGACAATGTATAAAAAGAACTATACATTACAACCAAGTGGTATTAATCTCAAGTATGCAATGCTGGTTCAACATTTGTAAATCAATTAGTATAATCTATCATATCCACAAGCTAATGAAGAAAAATCACATGATACTATAAGTAGATACAAAAAAATAATTTGACACCTGTTTATCAATGCCTGTTTATTAAAAAAAACTTTTGGTAACTGGGAATAGAGGGAAACTTTCTCAACTTGATTAAAAAAAAAATTCTACAAAAAAGACATGCACCTAACATTTTACTTAACAATGAGAAACTAAACTTTCCAGTAAGATCAGAAATCAGGATGTTTCCTCTCACCACTGTTTCTCAACATCATATTAGAAGTCTTAGCTAATGCGATAAGACAAGAAAAGGAAATAAAAGGTATGCAGGTTGGGAAGAAATAAATAAAACTGTCTTTGTAGATGATGTGATCATCTGTGTAGAAAATCTGAAAGAATCAACAGCAAAATAATACTGGAACTAATAAGCAATTATATTAATAGCAAGGTTGTATTAAATAATTCTTACAAGGTTAATATTAAAAAGTCCATCAGTTTCCCATATACCAACAATAAACAAGTGCAATTTGAAATTAAAGACATAATACCATTTACATTAGCACTCAAAAAAATGAAATACTTAGCTATAGATTTATATGAAGAAAACTACAAAACTCTAACAAACAAAACTAAAGAAGAACCAAATAAATGGAGAACTATTATGTTCATGGATAGGAAGACTCAATGTTGCCAAGATGTTAGTTCTTCCTAACTCAATTTATAGATTCCGTGTAATCCTGGTCAAAATCCCAGCAAATTGAGCCAGGTGTGGTGGTAGCTCATGCCTGTAATCCCAGCATTTGGGGAGGCCAAGGTGGGCAGATCACTTCAGGTTAGGAGTTTGAGACCAGCCTGGTCAACATGGTGAAACCCTGTCGCTACAAAAAATACAAAAAATTAGCCGGGCATGGTGGCACGCACCTGTAATTCCAGCTACTTGGGAGGCTGAGGCAGGAGAATCACTGGAACCTGAGAAGCAGATGCTGCAGTGAGGCAAGATCGTGCCACTGCACTCCAGCCTAGGAGACAGAGTGAGACTCCGTCTCAAAAAAAAAAAAAAAAAAAAAAAAATTCCCCGCAAACTATTTTGTGGATATTAAAGTGATTCTCAAGTTTATATAGAGAGGCAAAAGTCCCAGAATAGCCAACATAATATTGAAGGAGAACAAAATTGAAGAACCAAACTATCCCACTTCAAGATATACTACAAAGTTACAGTAATCAAGGTAGTATGGTATTGGTGAAAGAAGAGACAAATAGATCAAATGGAACAGAATAGAGTGCCAGAAGAGACCCATATAAATGTCATCATCTAACCCAAGCTTGTCCAACCCTTAGCCCACGGGCAGCATGCAGCCCAGGATGGCTTTGAATGTGGCCCGACACAAATTTGTCAACTTTCTTAAAACATTATGAGATTTTTTTTGACTCATCAACTATTGTTAGTGTTAGTGTATTTCATGTGTGACCCCATTCTTCTTCTTCCAATATGGCCCAGGGAAGCCAAAGGATTGGATACCCCTGATTTGACAAAGGAGTAAAGGCCATACAATGGAGAAAGAATGGTCTCTTCAACAAATAATGCTGGAACAACTGGACACCCACATACACAAAGAGAAAAACAAATCTAGACACAGATTTAACAGCCTTCATGAAAATAAATTCAAATTAATTACAGGCCTAAATTTGGTGGCAGGGTACCAAATTTATTTATTTTAAGGAATGGTACAAATCAAAGAACTTAAGTGGATGTTTTGGTATAACTTACAGAAAAGGTAAAGGAAACCCGAACATGCAGGCACTGCTTTGGTCCAGAGAGGTCACCCCGTGGCTACAGGAAATGAGCCTAAGGCTTAGCTGTCCTTATCCCTCTCTCCAGGCTTGATTCCCAGCTCTGGTCCTGCACAAGTTGGTCACGTGGTCACTCAATTCTTTGATGGATTTCTCCGGTTCATTCAGGTAATGTGTCTCAATGAGGTGACAGAAGCGGGGGTCGTTTTTATGCAGTTTCAGTAGTGACCGATTTACGTGTTTTCCAAGTGTAAGGCACACTCCATCGCATTCAGCCGGCTCTCCGCCTGGTGTATTGACTCCTGAAGGAAGACTCCGCCCCCTCGTTGTTTCTGCAGCTTCATCCGTTTCTCAGCGGGCTCCCTCTCATCATGAGATTAGTGAAGAAATAAGTGTTTGCCGAAGTTCCTGAAAGCTACGTTGTGGAGGTGAAAGCAGTAAGATGTGGACAGGTAGATGGAGGAGGCTGGAGCTCCAGGTTGACAGGGGGCCTCAGGGCGGTCCCAGCCCACAGTAAGAAGGTGGAAGCTCTGGCTTTGAGCTGCCAGCCGCCAGGGCACGGGAAAAGCGCCAGTTCCCTCCAAGCACAGGTGAAGCGGGAAATCGCAGTGACTCTCAGGGAAGAACATCTCCGGACCTAAATATTAGATGCAAAACTATAAAATGCCTAGAAGATAACTGGAGAACATCTGGAGGACCTTGGTCTTGGCAGTGACTCTTTAGATGCAACATCAAAGGCAAGATCCATGAAAGAAAAAAGTGATAAGCTAGAGTTCATTAACGTTAACATTTTCTTGGGTAAGTTTATTGGATCACACCTGTAATCCCAGCACTTTGGGAGGTCAAAGCGGGAAGACTGCTTGAGCCCAGGAGTTTGATACCAGCCTGGGCAATATAGTGAGACCATGTTTCTATAAAAATTTTCTTAAAAAACTAGCCCAGCAGGGTGGCACACACCGGTAGTCCCAGCTACTAAGGAGGCTGTGGTAGGAGGACCACCTCAGGGAGGCAGAGGTTGTCATGAGCTGGATCATGCCACTGCACTCCAACCTGGGCCACAGAGCAAGACTGTGTCTGAAAAATAAATAAAATTAAATTAAATTAACATTTTTTGCTCTGTGAAAGACAGTCAAGAGAATGAAAAGACAAGCCACAGACTATGAGAAATTATTTGCAAAAGACATGCCAGTTAAAGGATTATTATTCAAAATATACAAAGAACTCTTAATACTCAACAATAAGTAAACAAGCAACCGGGTTAAAAACGACCAAAGATCTTAACAGACACCTCACCAAAGGAGATATACAGATGGCAAACACCTAAGCACATGAAGAGATGCTCTATACATATGTCATCAGGAAAAATGCAAATTAAGACAACAATGAGAATACTACTACATACCTATTAGAATGGCCAAAGTCCAGAATGCTGATAACACTAAATGCCAGTGAGGATGTGGAGCAACAGGAACTCTCAAACATTGCTGGTGGGAATGCAAATGGTACAGCCACTTTTAAAGACAGTTTGGCAGTGTCTTATATAACCGTACATACTTCCCCCTTGCAATCCAGCAGTCATATTCCTTGGTATTTACTGAAAGAAGTTGAAAACTTATTCATACAAAAGCCTGCACACACATGCCCAGAGCAGCTCTATTTATAATGACACCACTTGGAGGCAACCAAGGTGTCCTTCAGTAAGTGAATGGATAAATAAACTGTGGTACATCCAGACAACAAAATATTAGTCAGTGCTAAAGAAGTTAGCTATCGGCCGGGCGTGGTGGATCACTTGAGGTCAGGAGTTCAAGACCAGCCTAGCCAACATGGTGAAACCCTCTGTCTCCAAAAAATACAAAAATTAGCCAGGCATGGTGGCACACACCTGTAGTCCCAGCTACTTGGGAGGCTCAGGCAGGAGAATCATTTGAGCCCAGGAGGTGGAGGTTGCAGTGGGCTGAGATTGCACTACTGCACTCTAGCCTGGATGACAGGGTGAGACTCCATCTCAAAAAAAAAAAAAAAAAAAAAGTTATCTATCAAGCCATGAAAAGACACGGAAGAAACTTAAATGCATATTACTAAGTGAAAGGAGCCAATCTAAAAAGTCTACACATACCATATGACTCCAACTATATGACACTCCGGAAAAGGCAAAACTGTGGCAATGGTAAAAAGATCAGTGGTCGCCGGGTGTCAGATGGCAGGAAGGGATACATAGCATGAGACAGATACTTTTCAGAGATTTGAGAATACTTTGATTGATACTATAATGGTGGATACTTGGCCTTACACATTTGTTCAAACTCAGAATGTATGTCAAGAGTGAACCCTATTGTAAACTCTGGGCTTTAGATGATACTGATTTGTCAATGTAGACTCATTGATTGTTAAAAAATGTACCAGTCTTGGTTGGGGATGTTGATAATGGGGAAGGCTATGTGTATGGGGGAATGCAGGGGGGATATGGGAAATTTCTATAACTTCCTCTGAATTATGCAGTAAATCTAAAACTGTCCCAAAAACTAAAGTCTATTTTTTAAAAGTGCTTACCAAGGACCTAGCACCATGAAAGAAAATGTATTAACACCAAGATATATGATTGTAAAACTTCAGAACACTGGGACAAAGATTAGAAGGGAAGAGAGGAAAAGGGGTAAGGGGAAAGAAGAAGAGAAAAGGCAGTGGAGAGAGAGACAGAGAGAGACATTATACCTAGTATCAAGAATTAGAAAGAATTAGGATAGCACTGGATTTCTCAACAGCTATGCTGGAAGCTAGAAGACACCAAAGCGACGCTTTCAAATTCTGGGGAATTTTCAGCTTAGTATTCTAGGCAAACTATCAACTATGCATGTGGCTGATAGAGAAAACATGTGTTCTACAAGCTTTTCTGAGGCATGAGTCATAGTGCTGTTGGCCATGAGTTCAATGTTAATGAATCAAAAATATATCTCAAATAAGATGTCTTTAAACAGAAACACACATAAAATTAGGTTTTGTATTGATCAGTTGACTCACTGTTTACTCACTCAGTGGTAAGGCTCACAGGAATCTAACCCTGTATTTCCCCTGGGAGCAATGTTTCAGTTTCCTAAGTCAGTGTTTGCAATAACTTTACAGAGCATAACTACCATGAATAGTGAGAATCGGCTGTATTGACTTTTCCTTTTCTTTCTTTTTGCTCTGCCATCAGATTACCTCTTCTCATATCCCCTTTTCCACCACTGGGCCAGCTACACTGTTGCTGATGATTGCTGTGGTGATGAGGCAGGAAGGGGGTAAACAAAGAAAGAGTTTACCAGCTTTCTCTTGGCCTGCCCTTCTCCACCCCGGTTTGCAGACACCCATCCCCCAACACGTGCTTGCTCACATTGTGGTTCAAAAGAGCCTTCAGTCTTCTCAGAGGGTTCTCAATTATGTGTTAGTTTATCATGTACATGATTATTTCTCTTTTGTAGCTTTTCTCTACTATAGTTCTGTATTTACAGTTTTGGAGGAAGGTACCAGCAGTACAAGCTGGTTCACTGGCTTGTCAAAAACTTGATCAGGGAGGATGTTAGCAACATGATGCAAGAACAACCACGAGGAAATATCAGATATGAAAAATATAACTGTTGAAACAAAAGGCACAATAGCTGAAGTATGAAGCAGGATAGACACAGCTAAGGACTGAATTAGGAACCTGCAAGATCATTGCAAAGACCTATGCAAGAATGCAGGGGAAAGTAAAAGAGCTTTTTTAAAAAAAAAAAAAAAAGAAAAGAAAAGAAACAATAGGGATATGAAGGATAAAAATAGCAGCATTCAGATAATAGAGATTCCATAGGGAGAAAAACATAAAGTTGAAAATTGAGCCTATAATATGGAGCCAGAGAGAGAGAGAGCAAACCCCAACATTTTACTGTGAATTAGAATCATCAAAGACTGCAAGAAATTTTCAGAATGTTTTCAGAGAGAAAAACATACAAAAGAACAAGCACTAGATTGACATGAGACCTCTGAGTAACAACACCGGACGCAACAAGACAAAGAAGTAGTATTTTTAAAGTGTTGTGCAGTCATCCCTAGGTTTATGTGGGAGATTGATTCCAGACCCCCATGTATATCCACGTTTGCACATGCTCAAGTCCTGCAGTTGGCCCTGCAGAACCCACCCATGTATGTGAAAAGTTGGCTCTCTGTTGATGTGGGTTTCACATCCCACAAATACTCTATTTTTTATCTAATTTGGTTGAAAAAAATCTGCATGTAAGTGGACCCCTGCAGTTCACACTTAAGTTTTCCAAGGGTCTACTGTACACTGAATTTTACATACAGACAAATTGATAATGAAACATGAAGACATAATTTAAAAATTCTGGGCATAACAACCATAGTTTCTGGTATACAAAATCTCAGAAACTATGTCATATGAAGACTCACTTTGAAAAACCCTTGGAAGAAATATTCAAATTAGAGGAAAATAAATACAACAGATGTTGTATAGAAACGTGAAGTTAGGGTGATTCAATAATTTAGCAAATTAATTGTTATCTTAAAACATCAAAGACTGATGAAAACACAAATTGAAAACCATATTCATAAAAACCCAGAACTAAAATTCTATCTAGACCATATCAGTTGTGTGTGTGCTGTTGTTGTTGTTGTTACATGTATTGGTGGGGGAGAGAGAAAGAAGAGCCCAAAGACATAAGAGAACATGCTAAACTACTTGCCTTATTGGAAGAAAGAAATAGGTATTTATAAGTTTAGTAAGTCAGGATGAATAAATAAATAAATGTGTGTCTTAAGAGCAACCGCCATAAAAACAAAAATGGAATATATTCTTTTAAACCAGCAAAAGAAAATCGTATCTAGTCAGTGAAGAGTAAAATTAGAAAAGAAAAAAAGGTATCAGTAATGAAAAACATGAAATAAAATGGAAGAAATAAGTAATAATATAAAGTGATAATAAGAAATGTAGACAGGTTAAACAACCAATCAAAAGAGAGCATCTCAAATTGAACATTTTGAAAGATCCAACAATATATTGTTTACAGAAGACAACTTTACAACAAAGAATACAAAAAGGTTGAAAATAAAGCAAATATGATCCAAAAGAAAGCTGAAGCAACAATCTTAATATCTAATAGAAAAATTCAAAGGACAAAAAAGGAAACCATACTTGTTGAAAGAATAGTAGAGCAAACACATATGCACCTGATAATATTGCAACAAAAAGTAAGGCAATCAATAGAACTTCATAGCAAATAAATTAATTAATAATTTTAACTGGAAGTTTTAACATAAAAAACTTACTGAGGAGGAAATGGAGTCTTCAGAAATGAATAGGTTAAGCAGAGAAAAAACAGTGATACAGAAATCTGAGTATTTTAATTAATAAGCTTTATTTATATTCAACAGAGAACACATGCTCTTTTTGGGCATATATGAAACAATTTTAAAAATTAATCACATATTAATCCCCAAAGAAAGTTACAAGAAAGTCTAATGAATGAATGTTATTAAGAATATATTTTTCAATCATAATAATTAAAATTATAAAATATTTTTCAATAGGGTAGTGACAAAACTGTTAGATTACTAGAGAATATTTTTCTAAAACTACGTTATTTCTAGAAATACAATTTTTTTCTAGAAATGTGTTATTTCTAGAAAACCCAGAAAACAATTATTAATAGTTGGCCTAACAGTAAAATGAAAGTTTTGATAATAAAATAATAATAACAAATGAAGCTAATAAATATATAAAACGGGTAATGAAAACACTACCTATCAAAATTTGAAGACCACATCTACAGTAGGTTTTTAAAGACAGATGTATAGCTTTAATTACATTTATCGAGATATAAGACAGATTGAAAACAAAGGGTAATACTCAAGAATACAGAGAAAGGACAAGCAAAGAAACAGAAAGAAAGAAATAATAACAAAGATAGAACAGATATCAATGACCTAGAGAAAAACAACAACAAAACAGAGAAGATTAATAAAACCTTAAACTGGTGTTTCAGAAGGATTAATAAGATAGACATGTGGCAAGGCTACTAAAGTGAAAAAAAAAAAGAGGTAGAAAGTACAAATTTAAAAACTGAACGCAAATGGGGAAATAGCCACAGACATAGCAGAGGTTTTAAAATTAATTATTAATATTGTGAACAATTAACTATAAATTAGCACATTTTTAAAAGTACAAGCCAATTTTACATATAAATGTAGATGCAAAAATTCTAGATGAAATATTAACAAACAAATTCAACACTATATTTTTAAAAACATATCATGATGAAGTACAGTTTATCCCGGCAATGTAAGGAAATGGCAACATAAAAATAATCTACCAATAAAATTACAACTTTAATAGTCTAAAGGAGAAAAATCATGATTATATTAATGTATGCATGGATGGAAGGGGTAAAACCAAATATTTACTCAAAAGCATTAACAGGCTAGGAATAGAAGCTCTTGCCATCATTGCTAATTGGCCCCCTGCTAATGATAAAAGTTTACCTGGACACATGGTTGTGAAGTTAAGACCACGTTTTCCATCCACTCTTTTTTTTTTTGAAACTGAGTCTTGCTCTGTCACCCAGGCTGGAGCACAGTGGCACAGTCACTGCAGCCTCGACCTCCTCAGCTCAGGTGATCCTTCCACCTCAGTCTCCCAAGTAGCTGGGACCACAGGTGCATGCCACTGCATCTGGCTAATATTTTAATTATTATTATTGGTAGAGATGGGGTCTCCCTATGCCACCCAGGCTGGTCTCAACCTCCTGGGCTCAAGGGATCCTCTGCCTTAGTTCCCAAAAGTACTGGGATTACAGACTTGAGTTATTGTGCCCGGCCCCATCCACTCTTGCTATGTATTAAATATTTAGACTCTGGTCAAAGAGATACATTTTGAGCATCTGGCACTGCTGAATCAAATCAACAAATCGTATAGCATTTGTCACCAAAAAATTCACTCCTGGCTGTATATTAATACATCTTAGAGAAGTACCCACATGGGCCCATAACGTCTGTTCTTGTAAAGAATTGTAGGTACTCTAGGTCATGACCAGGAGAATGGATAAAGTAAAATTTGGTACTTGCATGGAATGTTTTCTGTTTTTTGTTTTTGTGAGACACTGAGATTCTTAAATCAGAGACTGTTGTTAAGTCACGTCCATCAGCTGTACCATCCTATACCTTATTCAGAGTAGGTGCTTAAAGCAATACTTGATGATTCACTGATTATCTTTTTTTTTTTTTTTTTTTTTGAGATGGAGTCTCGCTCTGTTGCCCAGGCTGGACTGCAGTGGTGTGATCTTTGCTCACTGCAAGCTCTGCCTCCCAGGTTCACGCCATTCTCCTGCCTCAACCTCCGGAGTAGCTGGGACTACAGACACCTGCCATCATGCCCGGCAAATTTTTTTTTTTTTGTATTTTTAGTAGAGACAGGGTTTCACTGTGTTATCCAGGATGGTCTCCATCTCCTGACCTTGTGATCCGCCCGCCTTGGAATCCCAAAGTGCTGGGATTACAGGCGTGAACCACCGTGCCTGGCCACTTGCATGGAATTTTAGTAGCAACTAGAGACAACAGATTAAAAGAGTACCCAGCAGCAAGAAGACACCTTAAAAACAATGCTGCTAATCAGTAGCTGCCCAGGGAAAGCAAATAGAAAGGAGTAACATGAGGGAGCTCCTTTATGGTGATGGACCAGTTCAATATCTTGATTGTGGTGGTTACATGAATGTATACATGGGATTAAATTGCATAGAACCACACACACACACACACACACACATACACACGGGGCGGGGGGAGTTCATGTGAAAACCAAATTAAAATTTGTGATTTAGTTAATAGTATTGCACCAATACCTATTTCCTGGTTTTGATATTGTAATGCTGTATATAAGGTACCACTGTTGGAGAAATCTGGGTTAAGGGTTCACTAGACTCCAGGTCCTATTTTTGTAACTTCCTTGGAGTGTGTAATTGGGTGGGTAAGTCTATTGACTATTCCAGGACAAATTAGACATTCTGCAGACAATTAGAAGCAGCAGCCAAAAGTAAGCAAAAATCATCCATACAAATATTATAGAACCAGAGTCTTGCAATACTTGCAGAACTAGGAAAAATAACATGAGGGATATCATTAAAAACAATACTTAGATTTTTATTCTCTTAATTTCATTTCCTGATCATGAATTTTGTGGTGTATTTGTGTGGCATGAAGTTGATATTTGGCTTATAAGAATGTGACTGTGAAGAGCTTGGTGCTCAGGAATTTCTGTAACATCACAACAAGGTATCTTCTGCTCTCTATTATAGCAGTGAATAAACTCTAGTCTTTAATTAAAAAAATTATTAAAAAACACAGCACTGCTTAAAATTAATCTTATTTCTATTTCTCTAAAGAAAAAGGACCAACTTCTTACTGCCATTGTTTGGAGCACTTCCAGCGTGGCTCCTGCATGCCTCTCCTGTGGCAGCACTCTGCGTGCCTACCCCTGTGTCTAAGTTCCAGGCATAGTCAACTTTATTTGGTTCTTTAAACATGCCACTTTCTCTCATTCTGGCCCTATGCCCCTGCCATCCTTACTGCCTTATTTAGCTAACTACTATGTGGTCTTCAGATCTCAGCTTAAACACCATTCTTTTTGCCTAAAACCCCCACCATCTTCCTAACACTTAGAATAGAGCACTAGCTGGGCTGATTCCTGAATTCCCCATAGCACCCTGATGTCTGGCCCCTTTTGCAACCATCCTGATATTTCAGAGCGGTTACTTGCCTATTGCCTGCCTTCTAGGCTGGGCTATGTTCTAGGTCTGTCTCGTTCGCTTCAGAATTGTCAGTACTTAGCATGGCGCCTGAAACATAGTCAATGCTGAATAAATATTTTTAAACAATATATTTGCCTGGGTGACTGGTTGGGAGCAAGGGGTCTGCCTTAAGAACCAGATCCCTGACCTGAAGTATGAAAATAAGGCTGGTCAGGACTCATATGAGAACTGG
The DNA here is from genome assembly GCF_003255815.1 of Theropithecus gelada. Classification (NCBI taxonomy): domain Eukaryota; kingdom Metazoa; phylum Chordata; class Mammalia; order Primates; family Cercopithecidae; genus Theropithecus; species Theropithecus gelada. The sequence goes on from NC_037668.1 coordinate 8,990,104, forward strand.
CACAGGATTGTATGTGCTGGGAAGTTGATGACTGGGACCATCCATGAGAAGCAGGGCAGATAGGAGCTGGAAAAGAGCCCAGGGGGCTGAGGCAGGTTCCCCATTCACACTACATGATCCCTGCATGAAGTGGCTTGGAGAAAATACAGAAAAAAAAAAAAAAAAAAAAAGACATCACTTTGAATGTTTGAATCTTCTTCCACCCTCACAATCAGCAGGCTGCCCATTCACCTTCAGGGGACTTAAGAAGAGGCTGGGTGCAGTGGCTCACGCCTGTAATCCCAGCACTTTGGGAGGCTGGGGGGTGGATCATGAGGTCAGGAGCTCAAGACCAGCCTGGCCAACATAGTGAAACCCCGTCTCCCTAAAAATAATACAAAAATTAGCCTGGCATGGTGGCACATGCCTGTAGTCCCAGCTACTCGGGAGGCTGAGGCAGGAGAATCGCTTGAACCCAGGAGGTGGAGGTTGTGGTGAGCAAAGATCGTACCATTGCACTCCAGCCTGGGTAACAGAGAGAGACTCCATTGAAGAAGAAGGAAGAAGAAGGAAGAAGGAAGAAGAAGAGGAAGAAGAAGAAGAAGCAGGAGGAGAAAAAGGAGAAGAAGGAGAAGAAAGAGGAAGAGGAGGATAAGGAAGAAAAGGAGGAGGAGGAGCTTTCAAGAAGTGGATTTTCTCCTGTCAGAGAGAGCAGCCCACAGAGTCTCTAGCTGCTTCATTTACTCCTGTCTCAAGGTCAAGGGCATCAAGATTAATGTTATAGGAGGCCTTGGAAGCAAAGCTAGCTTTAAGAGTACTAACACTAGGGAAAACCAAAGAAAATGGCATATAGGAGGCAGGACTAACTTGTAGATCCCACACTGATGAACAGAGCAGCATATGGAGACCCACATCGTGAATTTTGTTCCAAGAACTGCCACAGAAACATACCGGCAAAGCTGAGAGAATCCACAGACCCTTAAAAGGAGGTGGATTGCTGCTGCAGCCTCCATGGGACAGCCTAGGAACAGTGAATCTTCTTGCTTTCTTAACTAAGAGGCTTGTAGCCTGGGGCAAGTTCTCAGCCTTACTCACTGGCTGCCTGGAGATAAACTTGTGCTGTTGTGGGGGCACAGTGGGAGTGAGACCAGCCTTTCGAGCCGTGGGCTGCATGGGAGCTGGGTGAGGCCTGTGGCTGCTGGTTTTTCCCCACTTCCCTGGAGACCTGTGTGACGTTGCAGAGGCAGCAATAATCCCCCTGGGAACATAACTCCATTGGCCTGAAAACCACATCCCCATCCCCTACAGCAGTCACAGCAAGCCCTGTCCAAGGAGAGTCTGAGCTCAGACACCTAATCCTTCCCTCATCTGATGGTCTTTCTGTGCCTGCCCTGGTAGCCAAAGACAAAGGACATAATCCTTTGGTAGCTCTATGGCCCTACCCACCACCTGACCCTAGGGCAAGCTTGTATCCTCCCTATACAACCGCAGCTGATGTGCTCTTGAAATCTCCACCTCCTAGCTGGAAGCCAACCAACACAAAACCAGAGCTCTTAACAAAAGTACAACCAAGGGCCCTCACAGAGTCCACTTTACTCCCTTGCTACCTCCACCAGAGTAGGTGCTGGTTTCCACAGCTGAGGGACCTGAAGACGGATCACATCACAGGACTCTTTGCAGACACTCCCCAGACTGGAGGCTGGTAACTCCACTGAGTGGCTAGGTCCAGAAGAAAAATTGTCACTGCAGTTCAGCTCTCAGGAAACCCCATCCCTAGGGGAAACGGGAGAGCACTGCATCACGGGAGCACCCTGTGGGACAAAAGAATCTGAACAACGGCCCTTGATTCTCTCATCTTCCCTCTGACATTGTCTACCCAAATGAGAAGGAACCATGAAAACAATTCTGGTAATATGACAAAACAAGGTTCTTTAACACCCCCAAAAAATCATAGCAGCTCACCAGCAATGGATCCAAACCAAGACGAAATCTCTGAATTGCCAAAAATAGAATTCAGAAGGTTGACTATTTAGCCAATCAAGGAGGCATTAAAGAAAGGTGAAGTCCAACTTTAAGATATGGAAAAAAAAAAAGATATAGATGAGTGGAAAATCTCCAGTGAAACAGATAGCACAAATAAAAAACAATCACAACTTCTAGAAATGAAGGACACACTTAGAGAACTGCAAAATGCACTGGAAAGTCTCAGCAATAGAATCAAACAAGCGGAAGAACTTCAGAGCTCAAAGACAAGGCTTTTGAATTAACCCAATCCAAAAAAAAAAAAGAAAAAGAAAAAGAATTTTTTAAAAATGAACAAAGCCTCCAAGAAGTCTGGGATTATGTTAAACAAGCAAACCTAAGAATATTTGGTGTTCCTGAGGAAGAAGAGAAATATAAAAGTTTAGAAAACATGTTTGAGGAATAATCAATGAAAACTTCTCTGACCTTGCTAGAGATCTAAACATCGAAATACAAAAGCTCAAAGAACATCTGGGAAATTCTTCACAAAAATATCATTGCCTAGGCACATAGTCATCAAGTTATCTGAAGTCAAGATGAAGGAAAAAATCTTGAGGCAAAAGAAAGAATCAAGTAACCTACAAAGGAAAACCTATCAGATTAACAGCAGATTTCTTAGCAGAAACCCTACAAACTAGAAGGGATTGGGAACCTATCCTCCTAGCCTGTTTAAACAACACAATTATCAGTCAAGAATTTTGTATCCAGTGAAACTAAGCTACATAAATGAAGAAAAGATACAGTCTTTTTCAGATAACCAAATGCTGAGAGAATTCACCACTAATAAGCCAGCACTACAAGAACTGCTTAAAAGGAGCTCTAAATCTTGAAAAAAATCTTCAAAGTACACCAAAATAGAACCTCCTTAAAGCATAAATCTCACAGCACCTGTAAAACAACAACAACACACACACCAAGGTATTCAGGCAACAAATAGCACCATGAAGAGAATAGTACTTCACATCTCAATATTAACATTGAATGTAAGTGGCCTAAATGTTCCACTTAAAAGATACAGAATGGCAGAATGATGTAGAATTCATCAGCCACGTATCTGCTATCTTCAAGAGACTCATCTGACACATAAGGACTCACATAAACTTAAGGTAAAGGGGTGGAAAAAAATATTCCACGCAAATGGACACCAAAAGCAAGCAGGAGTAGCTATTCTTGTATCAGAAAAAAACAAACTTTAAAGCAACAGCAGTTAAAAAAGTGAAAGAGGGACATTGTATAATGATAAAAGTACTAGTCCAACAGGAAAATATCACAATCTGAAATATATATGCACCTGACACTGGAGCTCCCAAATTTATAAAACAATTACTTCTAGACCTAAGAAATGAGATAGATGGCAACACAATAATAGTGGGGGACTTCAATACTGCCCTGACAGCACTAGACAGGTCATTATGACAGAAAGTCAACAAAGAAACAATGGACTTAAACTATACTCTAGAACAAATGGACTTAACAGATTATTTACAGAATATTCTACCCAACAACCGCAAAATATATTCTATTCATCATAATGCCTTCTATTCATCAGCACATGGAACATTCTCCAAGATAGACCATATGAAAGGCCACAAAACAAGTCTCAACAAATTAAAAAAAAAAAAAAAAAAAAAAAAAACGAAATTATAGCAAGTACTCTCTCAGACTAGAGTGTAATAAAATCAGAAATCAACTCCAAAAGGAAGACTCAAAACCATGCAAATACTTGGAAATTAAATAACCTGCTCCTAAATGATCATTGGGTCAACAATGAAACCAAGATGGGAATTAAAAAATTCTTTGAACTGAATAATAATAGTGACACAACCTATAAAAACCTCTGGGATGCAGCAAAGGTAGTGCTAAGAGAAAAGTTCTTAGTATTAAATGCCTACATCGAAAAGTCTGAAAGAGCACAAATAGACAATCTAAAGTCACACCTCAAGGAGTTAGAGAAACAAGAACAAAACAAATCCAAACCCAGTAGAAGAAAAGAAATAATCAAGATCAGAGCAGAATTAAATGAAATTGAAACAAGAAATAATACAAAAGGCCGGGCGCGGTGGCTCAAGCCTGTAATCCCAGCACTTTGGGAGGCCGAGGCGGGTGGATCACGAGGTCAGGAGATCGAGACTATCCTGGCTAACACGGTGAAACCCCGTCTCTACTAAAAATACAAAAAATTAGCCGGGCGTGGTAGCGGGCGCCTGTAGTCCCAGCTACTTGGGAGGCTGAGGCGGGAGAATGGCGTGAACCCGGGAGGCGGAGCTTGCAGTGAGCTGAGACCCGGCCACTGCACTCCAGCCTGGGCCACAGAGCTAGACTCCGTCTCAAAAAAAAAAAAGAAATAATACAAAAGGTAAATAGAACAAAAACTAGTTCTTTGAAATGATAAGTAGAATTGATAGGCCATTAGTGAGATTAACCAAGAAAGGAAGAGAGAAGATCCAAATAAGCTCAATTAGAAACAAAATGGGAGATATTACAACTGATACCACAGAAATACAAGATTATTCAAGGCTACTATGAACACCTTTATGGGCATAAACTAGAAAACCTGGAGGAGATGGATAAATTCCTGGAAATATACAACCCTCCTAGATTAAATCAGGAAGAAATGGAAACTCTGAACAGACACATGCAGTGAAATTGAAATGGTAATTAAAAAGTTACCAACAAAAAAAGTCCAGGACCAGACGGGTTCATAGCTGAATTATATCAGACTTTCAAAGAATTGCTATCAATCCTATTGACACTACTACAAAAGATGGAGAAAGAGAGAATCCTCTCTGAATCATTCATTCTATGAAGCCACTATCAACCTAATACCAAAACCAGGAAAGGATATAACAAAAAAAAGAAAACTACAGACCAATATCCCTGATGAACATAGATGCAAAAATTCTCAAAAAAATACTAGCTAACCTAATCCAACAGCATATCAAAAAGATAATCCACCATGATCAAGTGGGTTTCATACCAGGGACACAGGATGGTTTTACATCCACAAGTCATTAAATGTGATACACCACATAAACAGAATTAAAAACAAAATTCACACAATAATCTCAATAGATGCAGAAAAAGCATTCGACAAAATCCAGCATCCCTTTTTGATTAAAACGCTCAGCAAAATCAGCATAGAAGGGACACACCTTAAGGTAACAGAAGCCATCTATGAGAAACCCACAGCCAACATTATACTGAATGGAGAAAAGTTGAAAGCGTTTCCCCTGACAACTGGAACAAGATAAGGATGCCCACATTTACCACTTCTATTCAACATAGTACTAGAAATCCTAGCCAGAGCAATCAGACAAGAGAAAGAAACAAAGGGCATTCAAATTGTTAAAGAGGAAGTTAAACTGTCACTGTTCAATGGTTACATAATCATATACCCAGAAAATTCTAAAGACTCATCCAAAAAGCTTCTAGAACTGGTGAATGAATTCAGCAAAGTTTCTGGATACAAAATTAATGTACACAACTCAGTAGACCTGTTATACACCAACAGCGACCAAGCTGAAAGTCAAATCAAGAACTTAATCCCTTTTACAATAACTGAAGAAAAAAAAATACTTAGGAATATACTTAACCAAGGAGGTGAAAGACCTCTACAAGGAAAACTACAAAACACTGCTTAAAGAAATCACAGACCCGACCAGGCGCAGTGGCTCATGCCTGTAATTCCAGCACTTTGGGAGGCCAAGGCAGACAGATCACGAGGTCAGGAGATCGAGACCATCCTGGCTAACATGGAGAGACCCCATCTCTACTAAAAATACAAAAAATTAGCCCAGCATGGTGGCGGGCACCTGTAGTCCCAGCTACTCCGGAGGCTGAGGCAGGAGAATGGCGTGAACCCGGGAGGTGGAGCTTGCAGTGAGCCGAGATCGCATGCCACTGCAGTCCAGCCTGGGTGTTGGAGCAAGACTCCATTTCAAAAAACAAAAAACAAAAAAACAGAAATCATAGACCCACGCAGGCAGATCACGAGGTGAAGAAATCAAAATCATCCTGGCCAACATGGTGAAACACTGTCTCTACTAAAAATACAAAAGCTAGCTGGACATAGTGGTGCACGCCTGTAGTCCCAGCTACTCAGGAGGCTAAAGCAGGAGAATCGCTTGAACGCAGGAGGCAGAGGTTGCAGTGAGCCGAGATGGTGCCACTGCACTCCAGCCTGACAACAGAGCGAGACTCCATCTCAAAAAAAAAAAAAAAGTAGAAATCATAGACAACACAAACAAGTGGAAACATGTCCCATGCTCATGGATGGGTAGAATCAATATTGTGAAAATGGCCATACTGCAAAAGCAATCTACAAATTCAATGCAATTCCCATCAAAATACCACATTCATTCTTTACAGAACTAGAAAAAAAAAATCCTAAAATTCATATGGACCCAAAAAAGACGCATAGCCAAAGCAAGACTAAGCAAAAAGAACAAATCTGGAGGTATTACATTACCCGACTTCAAACTATACTATAAGGTCATAGTCACCAAAACAGCATGGCACTGGTATAAAAACAGACATATAGACCAATGGAATAGAATAGAGAACCCAGAAATAAAACCAAATACTAACAGTCAACTGATCTTCAATAAAGCAAACAAAAACATAAAGTGAGAAAAAGACACCCTATTCAACAAATGGTGCTGGGATAATTGGTGCTGGGATAATTGGCAAGCCACATGTAGAAGAATGAAACTGGATCTTCATCTCTCATCTTATACAAAAATCAACTCAAGATGGACCAAAGACTTAAATCTAAGACCTGAAACCATATAAATTCTATAAGATAACACTGGAAAAACTCTTCTAGATATTGGCTTAGGCAACGACTTCATGACCAAGAACCCAAAAGCAAACACAACAAAAACAAAGATAAACAGATAAGACTTAACTAAACTAAATAGCTTCTGCACAGCAATAGAAATAATCAGCAGAGTAAAAAGACAATCCACAGAGTAGGTGAAAATCTTCACAATCTATATATGCAACAAAGGACTAATATCCAGAATCTACAAGGAACTCAAACAAATCAGCAAGAAAAAAACAAACAATCCCATCAAAAAGTGGGCTAAGGACATGAATAGACAATGCTCAAAAGAAGATATACAAATGGCCAACAAATATATGAAAAAGTACTCAACATCACTAGTTATCAGGGACATGCTAATCAAAACCACAATGTGATACCACCTCACTCCTGCAAGAATGGCCATAATAAAAAAATCCAAAAATAATAGATGTTGGCATAGATGTGGTGAAAAGGGACATTTATACAATGTTGGTGGGAACATAAACTAATACAACCACTATTGAGAACAGTGTGGAGATTCCTTAAAGAACTAAAGGTAGATCTACCATTTGATTCAGCAATCCCACTCCTGGGTATCTACTGAGAAGAAAATAAGTCATTACACAAAAAAGATACTTGCACACACATGTTCATAGCAGCATAATTTGCAATTGCAAAATATGGAACCAGCTCAAATGCCCATCAATCAACGAGTGGATATATGTATGCCATGGAATACTGCTCAGCCATGAAAAGGAATGAAATAATGGCACTTGCAGCAACCTGGATGGAATTGGAGACCATTATTCTAAGTAAAATAACTCAGGAATGGAAAACCAAACATTGTATGCTCTCACTCACATGTGGGAGCTAAGCTATGAGGACACAAAGGCACAGGAAAAATACAATAGACTTTGGGGATTCGGGGAAAGGGTGGGAAGTGGGTGAGGGATAAAAGACTACACATTGGGTACAGTGTACACTGCTTGCAGGATGTGTGCACCAAATTCTCAGAAATCACCACTAAAGAACTTATTTATGTAACCAAATACCACCTGTTTCCCCAAAACCTATTGAAATAAATAAATAAACAAATAAAATAAACTGAAATTTAAAAACAGAACTAACATGAGGATGGATGTGGTAGCTTATGCCTATAATCCCAACACTTTGGGAAGCCAAGGTAGGAGGATGACTTGAGCCCAGGAGTTCAAGACCAGCCTAGGCAACATAGTGAGACCTGGTCTCTATAAATAAATAAATAAATAAGCTGGGCATGGTAGTGCATTCATGCCTTTAGTCCCAGCTACTTGAGAGACTGAGGTGGGAAGGCTACTTGAGCCTGGGAGGTTGAGGCTGTAGTGAGCCGAGATCACACTACTGCACTTCAGCCTGGATGACAGAGCAAGACTGTCTAAAAAATACAAAAACAAATACAAAAACAAAACAAATAAACAACAACAAGAAAAAACAGAGTACTAACATCAGCAATAGCCCAGTGCCATGAGTTACCTGAGGTGAGACTACTACAGGCCCAGTGAGTGTTCCAATGAATAAATGGACCCCATACCAATATGTCCATTAGGAGAGGCAAACCTGGACAGGAAGAGACAAGGTGCCTGTGACCTAGATTGGTCACTGTGTCATCACCTGCCCTTGCAGAGCTGATAAAGGGATTCAGCTGTGACTGCTGATTACACCATAAAAACATATTTCTCTAAGAAAGCAAGGAGGAACAAAAGAACAGAAATTCCTGCTGCTTAGGGACTAGCGCACTTGTCAGCAGTGTGTCATATCACTTACCTCTCAGGGGCAGGATTTCCTTGGAAGCTTTAGTTAGGGATGTGGAAGAAAATCTCCATCTATGCTTCACAAAGATCTGTGTCTTAGGACCAGGTCCAAGGAGAGCCCACTGGTGTGATTTCTGAGAGATTAATAAGCCCTGCTGCCCCCTAAGTGGCTCTCATACCACTGGCTGATAACTGAAATTTCACTATTTGTTTATTTATTTTATTTTATTTTATTTTATTTTATTTTATTTTATTTTATTTTATTTTATTTTATTTTATTTTATTTTATTTTATTTTATTTTATTTTATTTTATTTTATTTTATTTTATTTTATTTTATTTTATTTTATTTTATTTTATTTTATTTTATTTTATTTTATTTTATTTTATTTTATTTTATTTTATTTTATTTTATTTTATTTTATTTTATTTTATTTTATTTTATTTTATTTTATTTTATTTTATTTTATTTTATTTTATTTTATTTTATTTTATTTTATTTTATTTTTTGAGATGGAGTCTTGCTCTGCAGCCCAGGCTGGAGTGCAGTGGCGTGATCTTGGCTCACTGCAACCTCTGCCTCCTGGGTTCAAGTGATTCTCCTGCCTCAGCCTCCTGAGTAGCTAGGATTACAGGTGCCCACCACCACACAAGGCTAATTTTTGTATTTTTAATAGAGACAGGGTTTCACCATGTTAGCCAGGATGGTCTCGACCGCCTGACCTCGTGATCTGCCCACCTCAGCCTCCCAAAGTGCTGGGATTACAGCTGTGGCTACCACGCCTCGCCTGAAATTCCACTATTAAAACTTCATGTTGGGTTGGATGCGGTGGCTCACGCCTGCAATCCCAGCCCTTTGGAAGGCTGAGGAGGGCAGATCACTTGAGTCCAAGAGTTCGAGACCAGCCTGGGAAACATGGTGAAACCCCATCTCTACTAAAAATGCAAAAAAATTAGCCGGGCATAGTGGCGCATACCTGTGGTCCCAGCTACTCAGGAGGCTGAGGTGGGAGGATTGTTTGAGCCAAGGAGGCAGAGGTTGCAGTGAGCCATGATCATACCACCACACTCCAGCCTGAGTAACAGAGCAAGACCCTGTCTCAAACACACAAACAAACAAAAACATTATGTTTTTCAGCATGAACCAGTGATGAGCAACTTGAGGACTGAGATCTACGTGGAAGAACCACCAGACTGGTAAATGATTTTCAGGATGAATGTCCAGATATTAACTTGTTAGTGACTAAAAAGCCATGATGGCTTCCTCACTGACATTTCTTTTATTCAGTAAAGCAAGTATTCCAAGTCTTGAGAATCTATGTTGTTTTCCTTGCATTCTCATTTCATGGAAAGTAAATGGTATGCAAAGAAGGCTGCTCACCTCTGGTTTAAGGGTTTGAATCCTGTTAAAATGCAAATCATCCCAGAAGAGTGCAGCTTAAAAATGACAACAACAACTTTATTTTTTAGAGCAGTTTTAGGTTCACAGCAAAATTGAGAGGAAGATACAGAGATTTCCCATGTACCCCCTTCCTTCATAAAATCATAGCCTCCTGAATTATCCACATCCCCCACCAGAGTGGCACATTTGTTACAATGATGAACCCACACGGACACATCATTGTCATCCAAAGTTTACATTAGGGTTCACTCTTTATGTGCATTCTGTGGGTTTGGACAAATACATAATGAGCTGTATCCACTATTAGAGTACCATACAGAGTAGTTTCACTGCCCTGAAAATCCTCTGTGCTCTGCCTGTTCATCCCTCCTTCCCCCTAACCTCAGGCAACCGCTGATCCTTTCGACGTCTCCGTAGTTTAGCCTTTTCCAGAATGTCATATGGTATGTAACCTTTTCATATTAGCTTCTTTTGCTTAGTAATACACATTTAATGTTTCTCCATGCCTTTTCATGGCATGGTGGCTCATTTGTTTTTAGCATTGAATAATATTCCATTGTCTGGATGTACTATAGTTTATTTATCCATTTGTAACAAAATAGCTTAACTTCAAAATGCATTTTTTTAAAACGTCCCCTTTCTCTTTTCTCCCTAGTCTTGAAATACAATGTTGAAGCAAACTGCAGAAGCCTTCACCCTCAAGCTTAAAGTAGACTCTATGTCCCGCCCTTTCCCACCATATACTGCCTTTGCATTTATCTAACTGTATACTAGTATCTAAATATGTTCTTACTTAGAAGTTCCAGGGGCTAATCTTTTTTTTTAATGGAATACACAGGGATTTAATATAGTATAATCTAAAAATTATCAAAAGCTGCCTTCCAGAGGCTAATCTTCAGACAGGCAGACCAAGCCTGGAGACCCCGCTGCAAAATTCCAGAGATTACCTCAAGGCAGCTAGTCAACAATACGGCCATTGTTCCAGGTGGACTGACACCCAAGATAGCCACCGAAACAAGACACATGGATCTTGTACTCAGCACAATTCCTGCATGCTTCACACGTCAAGTTCCTCTTTTTTTTTTTTTTTTTTGACAGGGTCTTGGTCTGTCACCAGGCTGGAGTGCAGTGGCGTGATTTCTGTTCATTGCAAACTCCGCCTCCTGGATTCAAGTGATTCTCCTGCCTCAGCCTCCCGAGTAGCTGGGGTTGTGAGCAAGCACCACCATGCCCAGCTAATTTTTCTTATTTTTAGTAGAGAGGGGTTTCACCATGCTGGCCAGGAAGGTCTTGATTTCTTGATCTTGTGATCTGCCCCCTCAGCCTCCCAAAGTGCTGGGATTAAAGACGTGAGCCACTATGCCTGGCCAAGTTCCCCTTTTTAAACTCTTGCTTTCTCCCCAGAAATTTAAAGTGATTACTTTGGATGGAGATCTGGTCACTGTCACTTCTGCTTTACTAGTTTTGGTTAATAAAATCACTTTCTTTCTACCATATCTCACTCTTGTCACTGGGCCCTGCAAGTGGCAAAGCAGCCAGACCTGTGCTCGGTTGCACATTCACCTACTGAAGGATATCTTGTGCTTTCAAGTATTGGTTATTATGAATAAAGATGAGTGCAGCCTTTCTTGTATGGAAAGAAGAGCATTTTGGCAAGGGTGCTGAAGGCATAGAAATGGTAGAAAGGGGCAGGAGACTCATGTGGGGAAGGGAGTTGGGGCAACCCCTCCCCACTCACAGCTCTGCCTGTGGCCAGCCCTGCTTAGAATATACTGAGCCTTAGAACCCCATAGCAGAGGAAATGGGGCTGTGGCATGCAGGGCAGTTTGCCTGGTGCTCTCCTGAGTAGCTGCCAATCCCATAGAGCCCTCCACTAGTAGCCTCCAAGAGCTGCCTAGATGTTGGAAGAGAAATCTGCCCTTTTTAAAGCCAGAAAGTCCCCTCTTCCAGGGAAGGGACTCTTTCCTCAACCTACAGCTCAGAGGAGAATCTGTGCGGGAAAGGCTAAGAGAGTCTTGATCGGGGGAGCACTCCTTGGGGAGCACTCCTCAGGGGAAACACTTCTCAAGGGGACCTCTCCTCAGAAGGAATACCCTTCAGGGAAGCACTTCTCAGGGGAACACTCCTCAAGGGAGCACTCCTCAGGGGGAGCATTCTTCGGGGGGAACACTCCTTAGGAGGAGCACTCCTTGAGGGAACTCTCCTCAGAGGGAGCACTCCTCAGGAGGAATTTTCCTCAGGGCTAATTTCTCTTAAGGGGAAGTCTTCACGGGGATCATTCCTCAAAGGGAGCTTTCTTTCCTCTATGTCCTTTCCATCTTCTGGCAGGGTCTCAGAGCCAGATGTGTTCCCACTTCCTTACAGGGCAGGATCAGATACCACCATTTACACCTCACTGAAAAGGCAGTCACACACACTCATACTGTAAGGGAGGAAAAATATCTTTTTCTTGACCCATCTTAGATTCATGGCTGAGGCCCCTGTAACAAAAAAACAGATTAAAAAAATAAAGGCAAAACCAATGTATTTAACATAAATGTTACATGACGCAGGAGCCCTCAACAGGAAATGAGGAAACAGGTAAGCCTGAATATTTTCCTGTTAGGTTTGACAATCATGGAGAAATATGAGAGGAGGACAGAAGGGAACGACATAATGGTGACAAAACTGGGGAAAACTTAGCAAGCCCTGTTGTTCAGATCCCGCTCTGTGTCCCTGTGTCTCCAGGGACAAGGATGCTCCTTTCCCCTGGGTGTTGGAGGGAACCATTCACCTCTCACACCTTTCCTCATAAATGACGTGCTGCAGGGGAAGGTGAGAAAATCCTTCCTGTGTTTTATGGAGAAGTATGGGGAAGGTTAGAGAGACTTTCCTGCACATGCTGTTTTCTCAAATTCCTGCAGCTTAGAATATTTTGGGCTAGCATGTCCTGAGCCCCATCAACACCGATGCTTTCCCTGGCTAGGCCATGTGAACCTTATGAAAAAAAATCTGATATTTTCTAGGAATTTCAGCAAGTATGTAAAGAAAATGCCAAGGACTGTCTGAGAACCCTTCTCCTTGCACCCCAAATTGTACTATGCTTGTGGCTGGTTCTGGAGTACAACCTGGGGCTCTGAGAGGGGCTGGGAATTAATAATGAGCCATCTCTTTTGTGTGCTGCCCTGGGATGTGGGAGCAGCTGGCTTGGACCCCTGCACAATGGAATTATTGTACCTTCAGTCCAGGGATCTGAGCCCCCTGAGCTGGCAGGAGCTCTCAGAACATCCACCATGAGGCAGGCATGTGCTATGTGCTGTCAGCACTGGTGCTGCCGTGAAACAAGCTCATGGAAACAGGTTGGGCAGAAAGGTGCTGAAAAGTCAGGAACCTCTTGTTGAATAACAAAAAACAAGTACAATGTAAGAACTTGTTTTTAGTGGAAAATGACTCTTCACATGACTTCGATATGTTCTCTACCAGTCAGTGCACTGGCAGGAAGCAGAATGTCACTCAGATGGCTCAACTTGAGACTTCAATGGAGGGACCACTTAAGAAGTGTAGGCAAGGTCAAGGACACCAGTAGGGATGCTGAGGCACCTAGAGGCTAGGAACTACCAGAAGCTGTTACTCCCCTAGACCAGGAGGGACAAGGGGTTCAATGAGAGCTGCAGCTGTAGAGAAGGGGTCCTCTGGAGAGAGCAGCAGTCATGGGAAGACAGCTGCGGTCAAGACAGAGCATTAGAGCAGGAAAAGGTGTGGGAAAACCCCAACTTCTCTTTCCTTCTTGTGGGGGCCTCCCATTGGCCAACCCAACTGAAAGCCAGGTGGTCAGGGAGTCCGGGTGTTTCAGCCCATAGCGGCCAACTTCCTGAGGCACAGAAAGTCAGAGAAGGCTGGTGAATGGACTCCAGGGTAGGGGCCAGGTGGAGACTTAACTGATATTGTTATGTTGGGGATGTACATCCTCTAGATACAGTACAGTTATAAAATCCATTCCAGAGGCGAGTCCCATGCATTTCCACTCCATGTGCCCTCCGCCTCTCCCACTTCACTGTACTTACTAGGATCCATCCTGATCTTCATGAATCATGAAGACTACCTTGAATCTGCTACATATGTGAGTCAGACTATTGGCTCTTTGAGAAATTAATTTGCTTTCTGTCCCATAGACATCGATCAGTAAATGTGTAATGGTGGAAGGGCTGCAATGGGATTAGAGAGAGTTAGTGTTCATCTCTCACTAAGACCTGCTTCTGCTCCCAGCTGGCTTCCCAAGGATAAAGCCTCCTTGCAGAACACACAGAGGTGGTGCAGAGAAAGCCCTGTGACCACATGAATACCACCAGACCTTGAAGTGTGGGGAAAGAGGGCCGTAGGAGGCAATTCTGAATTTTTGATGGCATGAATGAGCACATAAAATCACTTAGAGTGTTCAGGAAATTTTTCATTCCTCTTCATTAGCTACCTTGCCTCCTTCCCCCTCAACTTTATTTTTTGTTTGTTTACTTCTTCTTTCAGGGGACCAGAAAAATGTAAGATGTGCTATTCATTTACTCATGCAATTCATCCATACATTCCTTCAGTCATTTTTTACTACAAATATCTATGGTGCCAGGCGCTGGGATTAGAAGGATGAAAATTATGAGGCTGGGCATGGGTGGCTCATGCCTGTAATTCCAGCAATTTCGGAGGCCAAGGGTGGTGGATCACCTGAGGTCAGGAGTTCGAGACCAGCCTATCCAACATGGCGAAACCCCCTCTCTACTAAAAATACAAAAATTAGCCAGGTGCAGTGGCACGCACCTGTAGTCCAGCTACTTGGGAGGCTGAGGCAGGAGAATTGCTTGAACCTGGAAGGCAGAGGTTGCAGTGAGCTGAGACCAAGCCACTGCACTCCAGCCTGGGCTACAGAGTGAGACTCCATCTCAAAAAAACAAACAAACAAAAAAACAAAAACAGAAGAATGAAAATTATGTGCCAGCTGGCCTTGAAAACTCACCATTCATTTAAGGTGTACACACACATTGATTTCCCAAATCTCATCAGCGTTGGGGATAAACAAGGGCATGAGTGACAAGTGCAATGGTATTTAACTCTGAACACCCACAAGCAATTGTTAAACTCCAAGCCCCACTGAGAGTCCTAGAGGCAAACACTCCTCAAAGTTGCAGAGGTTTTCCCACATCATTACCATCATGTCCCAGACAGCCCTGCTGCTGTTGTTGCCTGAGCAGGAAAACCAGGGACAGTGTCTCTGCATTGGGAGCCTTGGGTGGGCTTATCAAGCAGTTTCTGTTGAATCTCCTGTATCCAGTGGGATTTCCACATTCTCAGAGAAAGCCCTGTGGCCCTAGAATCTCCTTTCATCTGGGCTGTCACTCTTTTCCGGTGTCTCGAAGAAAGAACCTACAACTTTTTGAATCATTTAGTTATTTTACCTAGAGCAATTTCAGTCAAAATATATATGATATCAGACCTTTTCCTGTTTTGCAAAAATATTAGAGCGTAGGAAAGTGCTGACTGGGGAAGGTGGGGAGGGGAGATTCCTGGGGGTTGGGGGACCAAACAGAAGAGCAGGAGGGCCAAGGCCAAACTTCCTTACTTCACACCCTTACCAGGGGTGGCCCTGCTGGGTTGCAGCAGACAAATAAATGTTGTGGGCCTTCCGTGTCTTGTTAGGCAACGATAGTGAGTGCCTTAGGTGAGTGGAACATTCTTGATGATTTATGTCATGCCAGAACTTGCCTGTGCTTTAAAAAAAGTCCTAGACATCAGGGGACTGATGTCTAAGACATCAGATACACTGCCAAACATCAGAACATGAAATTTTTCCTGCTAGATTCCCTCTATCATTTGTCCGTCCACTAAATAAATATGTGTTGCTCTACTGTGGCAAAGGACTAAGACATGTGTAAAAAACAACTCATTCTCTCAAAATGCTTAATTTCTAGCCAGAGAAGTGATATATGGAAGAATGGGTTTTTTTCCTTCTTGCTCACCATCCTTTCCTCTTTCCAGAAAGTAAATCTCCCAAGGCTACGATAATAGAGGATAACAGAGGATAATTTTGGTTGTGACACCTAGGTCTTGGAAAGGGCCAGTCTTTTCTCATAACAGGAGATACATGAGTAGGAGGTTAACATCTGCCTTATGAGAGATATTATGATAATTTTAAATATTCTACATAAGGATCAGTCTCCTGGGACTTCTTCTCCTTTCTTCTACTTCAGCACCCAAAGTTTTCCTTCCCACCTCACATTTCAAGAGGAGAAAGAGTTGAAACAGAAAGTAATTGACAAGTTGTCCTGACAATGTTTAGACACCAGAAGAGTCAGGACTTCGGGTGGGTGCTATGGAGGGAAAGGATTAAAATAAGTGTAGTGGGAAAGAAGAGGAGGAAGATCCAGGGAAGGGGCCCTGCCACTAAACGCTGTGCTCTGTGGCAGATCCCAATGCCTGTGCCCTTGAGTAAATTAAGAGACAAAGTAGACTAAGCACTGGGATCATTAGCATTTGGATTAGAAGGCTTTGGATGATCAGTAGAAATAAAGAGCTGTTTTTATATTCTTCATGATTCTGGTTGTGTGTTTGACCTGATAAGACGTGAATCAGATCGTCTTCCCACTCTACCCCACCTCCCACCTTCCTTCACAGCACAGTCCTGGATGTCAGAGCCTAGGAAATGAAGAGAGTCACTCTGGGAGCAGCCAACTGATCAACAAATGGAGGGGCACTCTCGTTTGACTGTTCCACCTTTCACAAGAAGAGGGTGGTGCCCAAGTTCCAGACACACATAGAAATATTACATAGAACCCACGAAGCGCTTTGCAAGTCCAGAGTAAGGAGATGCTAATTCTTTCTGCTTTGATGAAAGATAGGTTTGATGGAGGAAGTGGCATTAAAAAGGAGCTTTAAAGGACAGCTATAATCTAAGTCCGTGGAGAGAGAAGGGGAGGAAATTCCAAGCAAAGGTAGCAGAGGTGAAATGGGAATGGAAATGAGATGTGTTGTCTTTATTTATCACGGGTGTCATGGGATATCATGTGGAAAATCAGTGTGATTATTTATCTCTACAATGCTGACCTCTTTATACCTTTGTAATAATAACCTTGGCAGGAACTTACATAAAATCCCAACTGGAACCAAATATTCATTTCTTATTTTTAACTAAACCACAGATGAGATCAAACCAAACCTGAAACACACACACACACACACACACACACACACACACCCCATATATACCCCTAAGTTTGAACCAGACAATAGAATCCTGCATATATTAAAAATCTGTTTTGTAGTTTTGAACCAAAATTGCTGACAAGAAAGGTATATTTTTGAATCCTAAATTATTTTCCTGTTCTAAATATAATACCAAATTTATTCAGTAATCTGTGTTTGTAAACCGCCTTATTAGCACACAGGTTTCAGTGAGCTGGGGCTATATGTAATGATACTGATTTCTGCGTGTAGTGTGTGGAATTAATTGTCATAATTAAACCTCTGTACATTGCTATATCCACAGGCTATCAGTCAGAGTTCATAATTGAAAACACAATCACCTGCTTAGCTAGGTTAAGCAGAAAGAGACTATACTATGGGATGTTAGGTATCACACACTCCCTGGGAAGTCCAAAAGGTCAGGACTGGAAGCTACACAGTCAAGTGTATCACTCATCACAGGACTGAATCTGCAAAGACCACACAGAGCAGCGCCGCAGAGCCCACTGGTGATGCTGGGCACTGTACATCAGAATCTCTGCCTCTGCTCTCTAGAAAAGCAGACACACTGCCACTCTGTCTGCCAAACATGGGTCTCATGTGTTCCTGCTCTTCATGTTGCTTCTTTCCAAATGTAAGTCTTATCAATATAAGACTTGGACACATCGGCTCTAATGTACTTGTGTCCCATGGACACAGTCTAGGAGGCATGCCTGCCCCCGACACCTGCACTGGAATCTGGAGAAATGAATCCTGACTTCCGACCTGGAAAGTGCAAGTCCACAATGTGGGAAGATGCCCAAACATAAGATGTTGAAACAATGCAGGGTGGCCACAAAGCATGACAGAAGTCCACTATACCACGTGCCGTGGTGCCGTATCAATCCATTTTATTTTCTGCGTTTAATTTGTTAAGCACATAGGAGATTTCTGTTTCGGGCAATATCATGAACAAAAGAGCCTGAGAAAATATCAACTGTAAGACATTTAGAAATGCTGAATAAAATATATCAAAACTCCTCCGAAAGGCATAATCTTCACAAAAATGGTGGTGAAATGATACCAAAATGAAACTGAAGCTGGAAAACTTAGTGAAGAGCTGACTCTGAAGCTGTAGACATCCTTTGGAGATATTCTAATGGCTATAATCCAGACTTTGGAGTTTAATGGTGATGTAAGGAGTAAAGTTAAAGTCTCAGGCCCTTAGAAAGGTAGGAGTTGGAATAGAGACCTTCATATAATATTGACATAGTCAAAAAGCCTCAGTGAAAGAGTGTCTACAGAAAAACTGCTCAAAGCAAGGGGACACATTGAGGGAATTTTTTTTTCAGCCTGCATTGAAGCTGGCTAGGAAAAAGTCTCTCCTAAAACTGAATTTGTGGGCCAGGTGTGGTGACTCATGCCTGTAATCCCAGCACTTTGGGAGGCCAAGGCAGCCGGATCACCTGAGGTCGGGAATTTGAGACGAGCCTGGCCAACATGGCGAAACCCCGTCTCTACTAAAAATACAAAAAATTACCCAGGCATAGTGATGGGTACCTGTAATCCCAGATACCTACGAGGCTGAGGCAGAAGAATCACTTGAACCCGGGAGGCAGAGGTTGCAGTGAGCTGAGATCACGCGACTGCACTCTAGCCTGGGCAACAAGAATGAGATGCCGTCTCAAAAAAAAACAAGAAAATGAATTTGTGGCTGGGTTTTGCATTATCTTTGTAGCTCAAGAAGGCATAAGCTGAAAATTTTACTGAGGTGCCTCCAGGTTTGTAATATACATGGTGACAGGTAGAAGCACACACCCATTGCCTCTAGAAGGCATATTCTTAATCCAGGTCTCTCAGGAGTCCCACAAATGAAGTCCAGCCAAATATAAGATCACTTCATGCAGTTATAAAAGACCTAAGAAAACAAGACAACCCAGGCAAGAGTCAATAAAAAAATAACGATCAAATGGCCAGGCGCAGTGGCTCACACCTGTAATCCCAACACTTTGGGAGGCCAAGGTGGGCAGATCACCTGAGGTCAGGAGTTTGAGACCAGCCTGGCCAACACGGTGAAACCTCATCTCTACTAAAAATATAAAAATTAGCTGGGCATGGTGGTGGGTGCCTGTAATCCCAGCTACTCAGGAGGCTGAGGCAGGAGAATTGCTTGAACCCAGGAGACAAAGATTGCAATGAGCGGACATGGTGCCATCGCACTCCAGCCTGGGTGACAGAGTAAGACTCTATCTCAAAAAAAAAAAAAAAATCAAAATAGATCATCTATGACAGGGGTCCCCAACACTTGGGCCACTGCACAGCAAGAGGTAACCAGCAGGTAAATGAGCATTACCACCTGAGCTCCACCTCCTGTCAGATCAGCAGCGGCATTAGATTCTCATAGGAGCGCGAGCCCTATTGTGAACTGTGAATGCGAGGGATCTAGGCTGTCTGCTCCTTATGAGAATCTAATGCCTGTTGATCTGTCACTGTCTCCCATCACCCCCAGATGGGACTGTCTAGTTGCAGAAAAACAAGCTCAGGGCTCCCACTGATTCTACATTATGATGAGTTGTATAAGTTGTTTCATTACATATTACAAGGTAATAATAATAGAAATAAGGTGCACAATAAATATAACATGCTTGAATCATCCTGAAACCATCACCCCCACCCCAACTACCCTGTCTGTGGAAAGATTGTCTTCCACAAAACCAGTTCCTGGTGCCAAAAAGGTTGGGGACCGCTAATCTACAACATCAGACACAGTTTAAAGTGTTAAAAGAAAGGGGAAAAAAGAAATGGAAAACATGAGCAAGAAAACAGATACCATCAAAAAAGGAAGGATTACACAATAGATTCTACATGGCTCAAGAGAGATTTAGGAAACTGAAATAAATTTGCCCAGAATGAAAAAAGGCAGAGACAGAAATATGAGAGATATAAAATGGAAGTTAACAGACATAGGAAACAGAATGTCTGACATCTTAATTAGAATTCCAAAATAAGAGAACAGAAGGGCTCAGGGATATTGGAGTCTATGAGGATGGTCAATAAATGACACTCCATTCTCCACCATGTTTGGAACCTATTAAAAATGCACATTGGCTAGGCGTGGTGGCCCACGTCTGTCATCCCAGCTCTTTGGGCAGCTGAGGTGAAGGATTGCTTGAACTCAGGAGTTTGAGACCAGCCTGGGCAACGTAGCAAGACCTTCCCTCTACTCAAAGTAAAAAAAAAGAAAAGAAAAAAAATTAGCCAGGCATAATGGTGCAGGCCTGTAGTTCCAGCTACTTGGGAGGCTGAGGTGGGAGGATCGCTTGAGTTCAGGAGATCAAGGCCACAGTGAGCTGTGATAGTGCGACTGCACTCCAGCCTGGGTGGCAGAGAAAGATCCTGTCTCAGAAAAAAATTAAAAGCTTATTTTTTTTAAAGGTACATTAGATTTGGGCAGATGGAGATAAAAATGCCAGGTTTATTACTGATGTAACTGGCAAATAAATATGCATTAATCGTAGCCTTCCTAATATTGAACTTCAGAATTAAGCAAATTTCCCCATTCCATCACTGGCAGCATTAGACAATTGAAGCCCCATCCCCTGTGTCCATCCTTCATAGGATACGCCCTGAAAACCTTAAGCAGAGAGGAACACAGAGAAAAGTGTATGCCCTGCAGCCAACTCCCAAAGAGAAAGAGGACCACAGACTTGGCTGAGCATGCTCAGATACGCTCTCCAACCTCGCTGTTAGATAAGTCATCTCCTCACCCCAGGGAGGAGAGAGAACAGACAGACAGAGGCCAGGAGTGTTGTTTTAAAAGAATCTCCTCCTGAAGCTGCTTAATGGGTACAAAGATACAGTTAGATAGAAGGAATAAATTCTAATGAATCTCTCTGATAGCAGAGTAGAGTGACTAAAGTTAACATCAGTGTGTTGTATTTTTCAAATAGCTAGGAGATTTGAAATGTACCCAACATACAGAAATGATAAATACTTGGGTGACTGATACTCTAAATACCCTAACTTGATCATTACAGATTCCATGAATGTAACAAAATTTTACCTGTGCCCCATAAATATGTACCAGTATAACATATCAACAAAATTCTGCTCCTTAAAGACAAAAACAAAACAAAACAAAACAAAACAAAAACAGCAAAGAATCTCCTCCTATCAGAGGAGAGGTATTATCCAAAAAGATTGCACCTACGAATTTTCAAAGTCCTTAGATTGAGGAAGTGTTAATAAATGTTTAGTAAGATAAATAAAAAATAATCCATACCTAGACACACTGTAGTACAACTGCAGAACACCAGAGACAAAGAGAATGTAAAAGTAGTGACAGCATCAAGAAAGGTTACCTGTTAACGATTGTCAGAGGACTTATCAGCAGCAAGAATATAAACCAGAAGACAATAGAAGATCTTCAAATTGCTGAGAAAACAGCTGTCAACTTAGAACTATACCCAGCAAAAACTACTTTTTAAGAAAAAAGAAAAAATGAAGACATGCTTCTGACCAAAAAAAAAAAAAAAAACAAAACAAAAAAACTCTGAGAACTTCTAACTATACAAACTTCTGAAATGCATTCATTTCAGAAAGAAGCAAAAAATATACAAGTGGAAGTCAGAGATGGAAGATGAAACAAAGTATAAGGAGCTTCTTCAACTGTCCGACTTTCCTAATTTATGTCCCTTGTATAGATCCCCTGCCTTAATTTTGTGAACTCGTTGTTCAGAGTTTGGGGAGAAATCTGTGATTCATCATCTTAATTCTGGATTTCTATAGAGCCCATAGAAGGATGAAGGTGCTGCCACCTTCTCGGAAGGTGCAAGTCCAGGGAGTTAAGGGTGAGGAAAAAGGAAATAAGACCAAAATCATGGGAAGTCATATGATGTAAAGCATTACCAAGGTGTGCAAATCTTTCAAGCCATAAAGAAAACAGCAGACTGCTCAACTAAGATGTCCCCTGGAAATGTTACAAGAAAAATCCAGGCCTCTGTATATTGTATTGAAGGAAGAAAGGAAGAGAAAATGGTTTCTTCTTGATTCTCGCCATCTCCTGCTGCCCAATGGTCAAGATTCACCCTGTGCAGAAATCATTCTGCTGCATCTTGAGTGGTATCACCGGGTACTCAGAGGCTGCCAGAAAGCTAAATTCAAGCTTCATGGTGAATCATTTGATTCAAGTTCCCGAAGTGAAACTGAGACTTGGTGCAAATAAGGCTTAGTATGTGAGATGTGAAAACTACGCTTGGGGACCTTGGCAGAGTGCCAGCAGTTTGGGGCAGGTGATGGTGCCATCAGGGTGGCAGGCAATCAAGGGGCTCTGAGAAGGGACACAAGGTCTGAGTCTCATAGGCTCCTGAAACAGCTTTTCTCTCCACAGAGCTAACTGACCTGCCTAAGATTAACCTACACTTTGGCCTTCTGAGACCTATTCTCTAATCAATGAACTAACCAACCAGATTCAAAATTATTTCAATAAAAAATCAAAGGAAAAATGAACCACTTATCCAATCAAGATAGGATAGACTACACTGTGGTAACAAACAACCCCCCAAAAATGACTTCACACAGCAAAAGTTGATTTTTACTCAGGCAACATCCATTGAGTTTCAGGGTGACTTCCAGAGCAACTGTCCTCCACCAGCTTCGTCCACCATCCAGGCTGTGGAGGCTCCATCTGAGCTCATGGTCTCCTTGGTGAGTGTGGCAGGAGAAGGGGAGGCTGGGGAATCATGTGCCTGCTCAGAAAAGCCTCCTCCCAGAAGTGACACAGGCTGCTTTGGCTCAGAGCATAGCTCAAAGATAGTCCCGTGTCTCTAACTTCCAAGGAGTGTGAAAGCATAATCTTCCTTTTGTCTGGAGGAGGAGGAGACCCCTACAAACACAAGTAATGTTTTCCTGAAACATTTTTTTAGAAATAGGATTTATGTTGAGAAGATAAATTTAATCACTAAAATATTATCTTCTTTATTCTTCTTATTCTTCCTCATGTTTCTATTTGGTACACATAAGTGTATTCAGCTTAAGTATAAATGTCAGGAAGACTTAAATTTATTTTCCGTGATATTACCATCATTTTGGAACTATCCTAATGAGAAGTCCTATGTTTGATTTTACTTACAGAACATTTTGATAGAGTCAGTGACATTGAAATTGGCTTAGAACAAATAGGTTGTTTTAGAACTGAAAAAGACCTTAGCATTTCACTCTTACAAAAATATGTTTTCAGAAACATCTGGAGAAATCTATACTGTCAAAGTAAGCGTTTGCTTTCAACATATCAGTCACTACCCCTGCTGGCACTGCGTCAGTGTCATTGTTCTGTCCTTTCCTCTGCCTCAGCCCTAACACAGACCCTCATCATCTCTCCCTGGGCCAGCTAGTTGCCTTTTGATGGTCTCTTTGCCTCTCCAGTACCCATCCGACCCATGTCCCATGCTGAGGCCACAAGTCTGATCTATATTCAGTCTGTGGTTTTAAAATTTAGACATTGTCCTATTTTCTCACTATTTCCTAAGTGTGTTTTGTTTCTCTTCCACTACTGAAAGCTTCTGGGGACGAGAACCATTTCATAAATCGTTGCATGTTTTCCTCCCCCCTCCTTTCCTCCCTCTTCCAGCACCTGGTCCTGAACACTGTGTGTTCACAGTGCACTCAATAAATACTTGTTGAATTCTCTAAACCATACTAATTATTCATTCAGCTCAAGTCCCTGTGTCTGTGTAGAATGATGGATTTCCAGACACAAGGACTGAGGGTCAATTCAAAATCTCTCGAGGGCCTATTGGCTTCATGGTTGCGCACCACCTTCTCCTTTCACACTGGTAAACAGAGGGCGCAGGATTACGCCGCCCCACACTCCTAAGCAGCTGCCCCGCATTTTGTGCCATCCCTACAATTAGTCCTAGTGGCGCCACAAAAATAAACCCATTTTTTTCCCCCAAATTCTGTCAACAAAAGGGCCAATGAGTGTCAAATTAATGACTCATTGAAAGTCCACTGCATCCTGTTTCTGACTTCTTGGAGGAAGTAGACCCCAAGATTTCCGAGAACACTCTTAGTAATTTCTCCACTAAGCACTCCTTTCAGATGCTTACAAGAGCAACAGTGTCTCCATTATTATAAGCCTGAGACTCAAAGACATCCTGGAGTGTGATATCTGAGTATTGTCAATCTGTTTCTAGTTCTAAGTGCAAATGGTGACAGTTTGGAGTCGTGCCATAGGCCTCACCTTTTTGCCTGTTCTTCTGTAATGGGATCTTGCAGGTACAAACAAGAAAGATGTATTACATAACAGGAGAAGATGTTTCTAATTGTTGAGATCAATTTTAACACTCCATCAAATAAACTGGCAAAATAACAGTGCCATGTGTACTGAGAGTACAATAAGTAAAAGAAAAAACTACGCAAGTCATAGCACATACAAATGGCTGATGCTAAAACACGTTCAATGAACCACTGTGCCCAGCAGGGACAAGCATGAACATCTAAGAAGGTGCCAGAATCTTCCAAGTGTTGGCTAATTCCATACAAATTGTCCTGATCATGGTGTAAACCGTGGATTATTCAGAATTCTTTATAATGCTGTGGACTGAGTTCCAAATTTTAGTTTCCAAAAGCGAAATTTGAGACAGGATGTATGTACAAATAACTTAAATGAGACAAGAAATCATTTTGCGGAAGCTGATAAGGACATCCTTTCAGGGGATGTGGAGGCTGGAAGTGAAGGCTCAGACCTGTAATTTCAGCACTTTGGGAGACCAGTGCAGGAGGATCACTTGGGCCCAGGAGTTTGAGACCAGCCTGGGCAACACAGTGAGACGTCTCTATAAAAAATAAAAAATTACCTGGGCGCAGTGGCGAGTGCCTGCAGTACTTGCTACTTGGGAGGATGAGGTGGGTGGGGAGATTGCCCGAGCGCAGCAAGTTGAAGCTACAGTGAGCCGTCATCACATCAGTGCACTCAAACCCAGGCGACAGAGCAAGACCCTGCCTCCAAAAAAAAAAAAAAAAGAGGGAAAAAAAAGAGAGATCCCTTTAGCTAAATATGTCTGCACTAGGATTGTGCAAGCTTGCATATTTTACTAATATTGTAATAAATTCAATAAAATCATTGTGGCAACACATAGCAATGATGCTACCAGACTAACAACAGCAGCTACTGTCAGAGATAAACTGAAACGTGAAATCAATATGAAAACCAAAGTTAGATTTACTGTTTTAAAACTGAATATGCCTCTATCAGAAACAAGAAGTTACATGAAACTTTGTAAAATGTCATAGATCAAAATATCCTAATATAAAACCTTACTAGATAACTGGTAAGTATTTTTTTCCAAATGGTGGAGATTTATTATGAGAAGTCCATTTATTCATACTCTCCACATAGAATGCTAACCAATTAAGGAATGACAGCAGTTATTAGAGTTTGCTAATGATTCAACTTTGAAACAGAAGACACTCTACGATTCCCTTTTTGAGACTCTAGTTAATCAGAGTATTGTTAGATTTTAAAGCAAGCTATCTTTTTAAAACATGTGTTTTGTTAACTTCTATTCATCATAATTAGGATTTTCTCAATGTTATACCTTCAGAACCAAACACAGAAACCAACTGGCTAACATAAGACTCAAACTGTTATCCATAACCTCTGACTTAAAGTTATTGTGCTCATCGAAACAGCCTCATTTTTGACTGATAGACTTAATAATAAATAAATGGCATACCCTTGAAATAACAAACTTAAACCAGTAAAACATTAGGGAATCTGTCCAAGATTTTAGAGTTGATAAAATTTATTTATTGCTAAGAAAAAAATGTTAAAACCAGTGGAATAAACTGTAGTTATGAAGTCTTTGGGGTTCTAGAATTCTAGGATATCATCATGGTAGGCGGGGCACTCTCTCTGTGTGTAAATAATTGCAATTAATTGTAATACGCAGAGTTCTAAAACTGCATGATAAAATGACATTTGCTTTAGCTAGGACACTGTTGAATTCAGTACAATTCTGTATTCAGGACAATTCTATTCAATTCTATTCTGTTCAGTACAATTTTGTATTCAGGACAATTCTATGATATAGTAAACAGCCTTCTAGGACTAGTTGGAGAGTGAACCGTAAGTCACAGGGCCAAGGATTTGTCTTCAGTTACCAGTGAACAATAACTGAGTAAACAGGCTCCCTAATTTTGTATACAATTATTCATGGAAGCTGCAATGCAGGCATAGTGAGGAAAGGTGAAACTAGGGGAATCATTCTTCAGCCTTCAGCCCCGGAGGGTGTCACTGTGAACGAAAGCATACCAAAGGCATATCTATGGAGTAGAGCCATTGGGAGTCACCCACTGGGGAACCCATTCAATGCTGATTACACTGATGTGGTTTCTCTTGGTAAGGTACCCATCAAAGGGTTTTTACCCAGAGCCGGGGAAGCTGCATGGCTTCTTGCCGATAATCACGCATGAAGAGTAGCAGGAATTTCTATGTGGCTAAGACAAAGTACATGAAGAAATGCTTAAAAACTGCTTGGAGTAGAACACAATTTACTTTAATGCAAAATCAGTGCCCAGGAAGCTGAGTGAGATGTAAAGGCTGAAGTCTAAAAGGGAGAAAACTCAATAGGCAAAAATCACTAAATGATTTTGACAAAATCATTTCCTAAGCACCCACTTTGGTATATAACATGTTTTAAACTTTTCATTACTCTGCCAGGAGCGGTGGCTCATGACTGTAATCCCAGCACTTTGGAGGCCGAGGCAGGCGGATCACCAGGTCAGGAGTTTGAAACCAGCCTGGCCAACGTGGTGAAATCCCATCTCTACTAAAAAAAAATACAAAAATTAGTCATGCGTGGTGGCGTGGGCCTGTAATCCCAGCTACTTGGGAGGCTGAGGCAGGTGAATTGTTTGAACCAGGTAGGCAGAGGTTGCAGTGAGCTGAGATCGTGCCACTGCACTCCAGTCTGGGCAACAGAGCAAGACTTGGTCTCAGAAAAAGTAAATAAATAAATAAAAATAAACTGTGCATTACTCCTAAGGAAAAGTAAGTCTGAGAGTCCCCTTTTCTTGGCCAGTGTCACATGAAGAGTAAAGCAACCCCTGTGAGATTTGAACTCAGAACTTATGACTGATGGCAAGTCCAGGCAAGGGTCTTTCCAGCTCACTCAGCACTTTTCTGATACATTGTAAGGAAATTTACAAAGACTTTCAATGCCTGTGTGGAAAGCCTTTGAGTACCTGCTGAATGTCAATACTCTGGGCAAGGCCTGAGACTGCCATCCTTGGAATGACCTACTTTGCAAGGTTGGCCATTGGTTGGCATCTGGGAATTTGAATTGTAAACAGTTCCCCAGACTGATATAAAACTTTTCTTAAATGACAAGAGTGGCTCACTGTGTCTAAACTGTTTGCTATGCTGAACACCTGATTTTCTTCTGGGAGTCTGGAATTTTCCTATGTGTTAGGCATAGACTGTCTACATGACCAGCCTCCAGTAAACAGCCTTGAACACTGGGTCTCTAATGTGCATCCCTAGTAGACAACATTTCACATGTGTTGTTACAAGTCACTGCTGGAGGAATTAGATGTCCCTCGTGTGACTCCACTGGGAGACTCTCGGAAGATCATGCTTGCTTTCCTCTGAACTTTGCTCCTTTTCCCTCTGCTGATTTTACTTTTCATCCTTTTGCTGTAATAAATGATAGCATGAGTACAACTATATGCTGAGTCTTCCTAGCAAATCACCAAACCTAGGGGTAGTCTCGGGGGCCGCCAGTACGCCTTAAAAACAGCAAATATAATAGCGATGAATTTCAAATCATTGACATTTTCTTTCACATTTAATTGTTGATTCACATAATACTTGCACAGGGTATTAAAATTCAGCAAGTACTCAAAGACTTACAATAAAAAAGGATAGCCTCTTGTTTATCTCTTCCCCATACCTTCAATTTCACTCCCTAGAAAGAACCATGTTCATGTCTTTTATACACTTCTTCTGATATTTACATTATCTATATTGATGCATATGCTTTTACTTAAAGTTTTGACATTATTTATCATGTTTCTACTATAAAAAATGAGGATTTAACTATTTTACAACCAGTCCCCCAACATACCCATGTGACCTTTTCTCTTCCTCCATTCTCATATAGTGGTTTTTGGCATGATTTTTGGTTAAGCAAATATTCAGTGTTTACATTATTTTGCCCACCTACTCTTCACAGCTGAGCCACAAAATGTACAGTGATTAATTTCCTTTCTTAAGTTACTTTTTAAAATATCCTGAAGATAATTGTTTTATATTTGTATTTGTTCTGTCACCAACTCTTCCTCTAAACTCTATCAAACTTTTAAAATTTCTCTCAGTGACATGAACACAAAAGGTAATTTATCATATTATTTTCTTTCTTTTAAGATATACCTTTAGAGTTCTCTGACTCGTCTGCTGTAAATGTGTCATCCTGGGAATATCTCTGCTTTGCTTCTGTATTGAATGCCTTGTTTTATAGCTCTCATATTTTGCCATTTCTTCATTTGATGGAGTACATCCTCTAATGGCCTCCTAGAAATGTTATAAGGGAGTGAAATGTTTGAGACTTGCATGTCTAGGAATGTATTTATGCTACAAACCTTACACTTGATTGACAGTTTGGCTGAGTGTACGATTCCAGTTTGCCAATCATTTCTCCTCAGAATTGTGAAGACATTCCTTCACTTTACTCTAGATTCTGAGCTTGTTGCTTATAAGCCTATAGGATTTCTGATTTTAGGATCTTCTTTTTCCAACTGTAAAATTTCACAATGATGTGCCTTGGTGTTATTGTTCTGAGAACTCAAAAAGTTCTTTTCAGTTGGGAGACTCAGATCTCTCAGGTCAAGATTTTCTTGTATTACTTTCTTGAAAAATTTACTATTCCATTTTATCTGTTAATTTTTTCTAAAATGCCTACTAGTGTAACGTTTTACTTCTTGCATTGATCCTCTAAGTTTTGTATTTTTTTCTGCTTTTTTTCATATCTTGATCTTTTTGGTTACTTTCTGAAGATTTCTTTCACATTTTCCAATATTCTGTTGAATTTTTATTTCATTATATTTTTACATTTCCAATAGTATTTTTTAATTTTTTGAATGTTTATTTTATATTTTTCTGTTTTTGTCTTATGGATGTAACATCTTCTGACATCTCACATGATACTAAGCCCAGGATATTCACCCTGCTCCGCTTCTCTGTTACTAAAATTTTGTTACTAAAACTGTCTTTCATGGTGAACACTTTACTCAGATCCCTTCGGATTCTTAGTTATCCATTTATATTTATCAACAATATATTTATCAAGGAACTAAATAGCTGATTGTGTGCACAGATGGAGCTTGCTATCCAGTGGGCTTCACTGCAGTGCTATAAGGTAGGAGCCTGGCCATTTTGCCAGGAAGCCTCAAAGTGTCAGGAGCCTCAAAGTGTCAGGTCTTTTCTCTTGGTTTCTCCATAAAGGAATCCTTCTGCCCAGGAGACATAATTCTGGATGCGAATGTTCTGAGAACTGAGAAAGGAAGGAGACTGGATGTCACCTCTAAATATAAACATTTTTACTCGGTCCCCATTTTCAAATTTTTGTACTATATCAAACACGTTCTATTAACAAAGCCTAACACTGAACCAATCAGCACAGGAAAAATCCTCACAGGATCCAGCTCCAGTATAAACAGATAACTGACACATTCACCCTTCCTTGGTCTGGTATCTCTGAGTCTGGAGCCTCTTTGTCAATTTCTTAAGCATAAATTTTTGTTTCCTAGTGGGGTGAAGGAAGGGACCTGGGGTCTGATTGCTACTTATACAGGCTGTGAATTGATGTTCCTCTTTTTATCTCCACCTCTTACCCGTAACTTTCTGGTGCCTCTAACCCGTGAGTCTCTATGAGGCTCACTTGAGCAAACTGGCTTCCCATTACAGCTTTCCCCACTGCACAGGGAGTTTCCTCCATGCTGCTATATCATTCAGCATTTGTCTATCCGCTTTAAGACTTCCAAGCTTTCGTTGACATCCTCCTTCTAGGGTCATCTTTTCTCGTGTTTTCTTTGTTCTTGTGGATTTGTGACTTTTACAAAAATTGTCATTTTATTGGAGTTCCAGATGGGATAAAGATAACTATTCCTTCAATTCCCCATGTTTAACCTACCAATCTTTTACTGAAAGTTTAAGAATTTATTCATAAATTAAAGAAAACTAGTTTGATTAAGCCATGATTAATAACAAATCATTTTTAGTTTGGAAGGTATTTAATTTACTTCCATGGGTACAGACTTCTTCAAATCTTACTCTATAACTAGCAAAGATCGGTCCAAGAAACATAAGCATCAAAATCGACTTATGGTATTTGTTGAAAATGCAAAAACATGAGCTTACCCTAGACTGTATGCATCAGACTCTTTGGGGATTGGGCTAAGTGCTCTGCATCTTAAACACATTTCTCAGATGATTAACAACTCTGAAGTTTGAGAACCACTATTCCATTTTGTACTATTAATAAGTGATAGAATTTTTTGATATGGCATTTTGGTGAAAAACTACATTTTATTTGGAAAAGAATCCCCCAAAACGACTCTCAAGTAATGTCTTATTTGTAGTTTTTTTACCCATATCTTGTTAAGCCTCACTTATTGGCCAAAACCACTGTAATAGAAAGCAACATCAGTCATCTGTTGTTTGCTACCTGAAACTTAAGGAAAGAGTCTCAGAATTCCAGCTCCACAGATTAAGACACATGAAAGTGACAACAAATGTCACTGCCTCCATTAGACTGGGGGTGAAAATGAATTCGTGTTCCAAGGCCTTGATGAGCTAAACTAATTATGCAAAGTGAAACCCTCCATTAGTCTTTTGTTCCAGTCCTAGTCTCTAGCTGACTGTGAAGTGGGAAATCAACCTTCATGGGTTCCAGGAAGGCCTGAAGAAGGTAACAGCAACCTTCCCCGCCTCACCCTCCGGGCCTTAGCCACACAGCAGCAGGTTTTGTTTTGTGGCAAAATATTTTGTACTCAAGATTATTACTTTTTGTTCTTAAATAGTAACATTAATGTTCTTTCTGCTTATAAAATTAATACATGTTGACTGATGAAAAATTAGAAAACAGAAAAAATGAGAAGAAAGTAAAATTTACCCAAATCCCAGAGATAGCCAGCATTAACATGTTAATGCATTCCCTTCTAGTCTTATTTCTGCACATCCGTGTTTTAACATAGTTAAGAACTTTGAGGTCGTTGTATACCCTGCTTTTTTTTCCACTTCTCATTTTGTGAGCCCGTCTTCACATACAGTTCTTTGTCTACATATTTAAAGGTTGTATAGCTACCCATTCATTTGGCCACTCCCCAACTGCTGGATATTCAAGTTGTTTCCAACTTTTTGCTGTTACAAATACCATGATATTCAGTTTTTTATATAAATTTTGGCCCACATTTCTAGCTCTTTCCTAAGGATACATTCCTGGAGGCTATGAATATTGTAAGGCTCTTGATAGAAGCTGTTACACTATTTTCCAGAAAAGTTCTTTCAAGACACACTTTTCTACCAGCAACAAAAGAGTGTGTTCCTCTCATTACAGTTTCAACAGCTCTAGATATTATAAATTTTTTACCAAAATAACTTCTTTAGATTATTTTAAAAATCAGTATTCTCAAAAGACATAATAAAAGACACTAGTCCCCTGGCCTACTATGCTCTGCCCTCCTGTTCACAGCCCAGGTGCCACTACTCTTAATGTTTTTAGCTATTATTTTAGGTATTTATAATAATATGTTTATTATAAATTCAAAATTTTAATTTCAAAATTTATGATTTCAAAATTTTAGACATTATCTATTCATTTACTGCTGCAAAAGATTAGGGTTTAGCTAATTTACACCAACTCCACCCTTCCTCACTTTTTCTTCTCACGTCCTCCCAATAAACTTCTATCACTGTGTTTGAGCAAAGCAGCAATAAATCTACAATTACTAAGTAATATAACAATAATATCTTTGTTATAATTACTATTAATATATTTGTTGATATGTTATAATTGACAAAATAATAATTGTCACAAACATTATTCCACACAGACCCACGTTGTATATTAATATGATGCATTGACTTTCCTGTCTCTTTTTCTTTAGGCTGGCATTTTAAATTGCACTTTTCTTCCTGCATTGTCTTCCTTATAGTTCACATTTGGCACCATTACATCAAGTATTCTTTTGAATCTCCCATTTTCCTAAAGATCTTCCTGCCACAGTTCTTCATATTCATGTTTTAAGACAGACCAGGAATCAAATTATTATCTAAACAGACTTCTAATTAATCTAATTTTTAATTCTCTGACTCTGCTTTTTGGTGCCGGAAGTTTCTGAGCCTAGAGGTTCTGCCAGTCACGCAGCTCTCATCCGGTCTGCACTCTACGGTGGCTCTGTGGGCACATCAAGCTGTGGTTTCTTCCAGCCTACTCCATCAAACACCACTTTGCAAGAATTTTGTTGAAATTTCTCACTCTCAGCCCATATCCCAGTGATTCTCAACTCGTGGTGCATTTGTCCCACAGGGAACATCTGGCATACTGCAGAAAATTTTTGGTTACCACAACTGAGTTGGGATTGCTACTGGTATCTAGTGGGTAAAGTCCAGGGATGCCGCCAAGCGTCCTGCGATACACAAGACTGCTTTCAACAGCAAATAATTATCATTTCAGTGGCTTCTCAGGATAAAGAAGAGGTTAACATGTGTATTCAAATTGACATCTTTTTAGGCTGGAGTGCAATGACAAGATCTCGGCTCACTGCAACCTCCTCCTCCCGGGTTCAAGTGATTCTCCTGCCTCAGCTTCCCGAGTAGCTGGGATTATCGACGCCCGCCACAACGCCCGGCTAATTTTGTGTGTGTGTGTATGTGTGTGTTTTTAGTAGAGACGGGGTTTCACCATGCTGGCCCGGCTGGTCTCAAACTGCCGACCTCAGACGGATCCGCCTTGGTCTCCCAATGTGCTGGGATTACAGGCATGAGTCACCGCACGCGGCCTCAGATTGACATCTTTGTATCATTCAAGTTCTTGGAGATTGTTTCTTCAGTCATAAAATGAGATTGGTACTACTATTAGGACTAAATGGGATGATGTACAAACAGGATCCAAAGCATAAAATTTTTTCAAAACTAGTCAGAAGTTATTATTTTTAAAAATGTTTTGATAGTTTGGCAGATTAAAAATGCTACCTTGTTTAAATTTACATTTTTTGTACTGGTGAGGCTGAAATACTTTCATGTGTTTATTTTGCAATTTGCATTCATTCTGCTGTGATTTGCCCAAGTCCTTTGTTAACACTGATTGACAATAACATGTTTATTATTACCCACAGGCTCTGGCCCTGCCAGCATGTGACTGCGAAATAGAGTCACATTCACTTTAATATTGAAATCACTCTGAATCACTACATCACAAATTAATAAGAAATTTGCTGTTTACCTAGGGTTTCTCTTCCCAAGTGACTGATTCCCCTGAGTTAAATGGCTGTCCTCGTCACTTGCTGCCCCCTGCTGGGAGAGCAGAAACTCACTCAACACTAGAGGGGCTGCACTCCGTGGCTATCTGGGGACCCCCCCCCCCAACACTTTCTCGGTATGGCCCCACCTGCTGGTCCCCTAGGATTCCCACTCCACCATTTCACACCTGGTGGTGGTTATTAGACAACCATGTCAAAGCTCTGCAGGCCTGCAGAGATGGAGCCCAGCTGGACACCTTTCTCTAACTCTCCTAGTACCCGCTTGTTTTCACTGCCAGGTGCAAGAATTGACCACCTCTCCCAGATGAAGATGAATCCTCCAAGATATAATAAAGACCTCAGTATTCAAGTCAACTAGGATTGTCCCATATTGAAAATGCCAAAATCCCAAGTGATTCAGCTCTTTCGTGATACATGTGTGATTAGTAGTTTTATATGTAACATCTATTGAGCATTTATTATGTGCTACATATAGCACTCAGTACTTTACATGAATTATTTCATATTTATTCCTCATTTAAATATTAGGAGCTATGCATATTATTATTATATGTCCTCTTTATAGATGAGACTTAGACAGAGGTAGGCAACATGCCAAAAGACACAGCACCACAAATCCAATTTAGGACTGTCAGTCCTCAACACCTACATTTTGCACAGTTAAGGGGCTATTTTTTTCTATTTGTACATACTGTACTCATTTCCTTAAGACATACTTGGATGGAGTAGGTTGCCTCTGGGTCCAGACTCTCTTCTTTTGAATGTTTACCCTCAGGAGCCACCATAGTTAACTCCTTCACTCTGATCTCAATCACAGCCATCCCAGTCCACCAACAGTTTAAGTTTATGTTCTTAAACTTCAAAGTGGGACAAGTGGAGGGAGAAGTCAAGGCCCTAATTCTCTTTTCCCAAAAGAAGACCCTCCTTTACTTAATAAATCCCATAACTACATAAAGTAATAGATGCAAAGACAAAAGGGAGGCCCAAGTGCCCATGGATGCATTGGGAAAAAATGGCATTTAACTGCTCCTCCCAATGGTGTCTAAGCTCAGTTCTTACTAAGCCAATCATGTCTTATTACATAAGGTCACCGCTATTTTGTGTGTTCCTTTATAAAATTATCATTTTGTTTTTTGTCAAGGGATTATGGTTTCGAAATGCTGCAATATAGTGACTTTTTACCATTTTAGGTTACCTCGGCATCCATTTTGAATCCAAGTTTAACTGTCTCATATCAAAATCAGGTCTCAGACACCCGTGATACAATTTTCAGTCCTACACTACACCCACACCCAAAAGGCTCAAGCCGGTAGCCAGAAATAAAAACTTAGAGGCCTCTCTACCACCTAGCAGACTGGACTCCCCACTTTCTCACCGCTTCCTTTAAAAAAACCATTCAGGCATTTGCCCAAGAACTGAGAGTCACCCACACCCTATTCCTTCATATATGCCGCTTATCACCATGCACATGTGTTCTCTCCCTCTCTCCCAACCCTTTCTTTCTCTCTATCTGACTCTTCATTCCTGCCTCATGAGACCCAGGGACAGGCTTCCCCAGGCTGGGTTTTTCCCATGATGTTGGGGAGAACACAAGGTCAGGCTCCCAATGCTAGAGTGATGGAGGCATAAACTGGATCATAAGCCAGAAGTCGTCTGCCAGTATAAACAAATTTCCCACATGAGGGACCCCGACGGTCATGGGTTGGGTAACTAGACATTAGGCCATCTGCCAGGTAAAGGGTATCCCATGAAAGGCACACTGTAAACAGCTATGTCCAAACCCCTTTCATTTCCTGTTAGGGCAGGGTTGCTGGCTGCTCTGGTTCTAAACTCCAGTTTATCTAAGGGCTCTCAAAACACACAACCCCTGGGGAAGGAGCAGGGAATGGACAAGCTCAATGGACTCCATGTCTGTCTTAGTTTGCTGTTCCAGCATCTTTAGTGTGGCAGGCCTCAGATGAGTACAGTCTCTAAATCAGAAAAGAAAAACAAAAGAAACCAGACACATTTGACCAGGCATGGTGGCTCACGCCTATAACCCCAGCACTTTAGGAGGCCAAGGCGGGTGGATCACCTGAGGTCAGGAGTTTGAGACCAGCCTGACCAGCATGGTGAAACCCTGTGTCTACTAAAAATACAAAAATTACCTGGGCGTGGTGGCAGGCGCCTGTAATCACTGCTACTTGGAAGGCTGAGGCAGAAGAATCGCTTGAACCCAGGAGGCGGAGATTGCAGTGAGCCGAGATTGTGCCATTGCACTCCAGGTGACAGAGCAAGACTCTGTCTTTAAAAAAAAAAAAAGACAAGACAAGAAAAAAGAAACCAGGAACATTTCAACAGGACCAATACTCCTCTCCCTGCTCTTCAATGGCACCCCTTGACATTCCACCTTCCAGATTCCTGGGACACAAATCACCCCTGTTGTTCCCAGCTCATTCATTGATACGACTTAAAGTGAGCTATGATAATGATCTCATTGGTGATTTTTGTATCTGCTACAAAATGGAGGGGTGGATCAGCCTTTCAAATATGGATCAGGCTGTCATCTCACTTCACTGACTTTGCAATGGAAGCCCTGGGTTGAAATAGGAACATTTGGCAAAGGAAAAGGTAATTTCAAGGCCTCTAAAATAACTGGTGAGGGTGGAGGCTCTGATGCCGGTGTGAGTCCTGGCCATATTTAGTAGCTTGAGCCTGGATCTGGGCAAGTTATTTGACTCCCTGTCACGGGGGGCTGTCAATCACACCTATCCCACAGGGTTGTTGTGAGGATTGAATGCAGCATTGCGTGTGGAGTGCTTAGAATGGCACCTGGCAGGCGAACTTGGGCTGCTGACACTTATTCCCGCATTCCCAGTGTCTGACACAGCGCCTGGCCCCAGGAGGCACAATCCATTCTTGTCGCTAATGCTACCATTATCTTCACAGTCAGAGTCATGTTTTGTGAGGTCCCTGTGAAAAATTTCCAGGGCTGAGGCCTATGTCTGCCCTCACAGAAAAGTACAAAATCCCACATAGGTGATCAAGGCCTATTTCCACATTTCAGTCTGAGGGTTGACTCGCAAAGAAAATCCTTCATGGGTTTCAGGCTTATCTTATAATAGAAAAGCCTTAATGTGATTATTAGAATCTTTACGCTTGTGTTTAAATTTACACCTTAATTAGGTCTTGTATCTTTTTTTTCCTCTTAGAAGTGAAACCCCAAAACCGGAAGAATAAGGTGTTCGTGAAAGACTTCCCTCAAAGTGAGAAGACACTACCAAATCACAGGTGTACCTGCAGAGTATCTAAGTGGATAGTGGAAACAGTGAAGTTACCCCAACACAGGGGCACTGGACACCTTGCTTCATTCAGAATTCAATTGCAATTGGCCTGAATTTCTTATGTTTCTATTTCACTCTGACATGGGAGTAAACTAGTGTTCTGCATTAGATTTGTAGTTATTCTAAAGGCACTGTTATAATTTCATTTCTTAACTCTTACTGAAGAAAAAGTAGCCTTTTTGTCCCATTAAGGATGGTTTAACATCTTTAAACATGGGAAGAGGTCTACCTTATTGAAACATGCTGTAGACCAGGGGCCCCCAGTCCCCAGGTCCATGTCCTGTTAGGAACAGGGCCACACAGCAGCAGGTGAGCGGCGAGTAAGCGAGCATTACCACCTGAGCCTCACCTCCTGTCAGATCAGCAGTAGCATTAGATTCTCATAGGAACGTGAATCCTATTGTGAACTGCACATACAAGGGATCTCGGTTGTGTGCTCCTTATGAGAATCTAATGCCTGATGATCTGAGGTGGAACAGTTTCATCCTAAAACCATCCCCCCATCCTAGTCCATGGAATAATTGTCTTCCACGAAGCTGGTTCCTGGTGCCAAAAAGGTTGGGGACTGCTTCTGTGGACCATGACAATGTCTATTACATCCTTCTACCCGCTTGGCTCTTGGTCTGGGGTCTAATACATAATAGACTGTCAATACATTTGATCCTTGCCTCACTCCCTTTTTTTGTCTGGTCCACATGTAACTGTTACCAAGATCTCCAAGCACAGACATGGAGGACGTCCTGGAGGAACAGGTAACAGCAGCAAGCCAGTCTGGTAGAAAGGCCATGATGTTAGGACTGAAAGAGACTGCACCGTGGTCCCATGTGGTATGGGAGTCCTTCACAGAGACTGCTGAGTCACCTTCTGTGTCACAGCCACATAAATCTGAATCCTTGTCTTAGTTCACTTGGACTGTTGTAACAAAATGTCATAAACTCAGTGGCTCATAAACAACAGAAATTTATTACTCACAGTTCTGGAGGCTGGAAAGTCTAAGACAAGGCACCGGGAGATTTAGCATTTGGTGAGGGCCTGCTTCCTCACAGCTTTCTAGCTGTTCCTCATGTGGTGGAAGGGCAAACAAGCACCCTCAGGCCTCTTTTATATGGACTCTAATGCCATGGGTGAGCTAATCACTTGCCAAAGGTGATGACCTAATCACCTGCCAAGGGCCCCACATCTTTATTATTATTATTATTATTATTATTATTATTATTTTGAGACAGTTTCGCTCTTGTTGCCCAGAACAGAGTGCAATGGCACAATCTCGGCTCACTGCAAACTTTGCCTCCCAGATTCAAGCGATTCTCCTGCCTCAGCCTCCCAAGTAGCTGGGATTTCAGGCATGCACCACCACGCCCAGCTAATTTTGCATTTTTAGTAGAGGCAGGGCTTCTCCATGTTGGTCAGGCTGGTCTCGAACTCCCGACCTCAAGTGATCTGCCCGCCTCAGTCTCCCAAAGTGCTGGGATTACAGGGGTGAGCCACCGTGCCCTGTGGCCCCACATCTTAATACCACCACATTGGGGATCAAATTTCAACATGAGTTTTGGGAAGACACAAGCTTTCAGACCATAGCAATTCTAAAGACCAAAGTATTGAGTCTTTAGACTCTTACTAAGATGAGACCTCTTACCTTCCTCATTAGACACTGAGATTCTTAAATCAGAAACTGTTGTTAAGTCACGTCCATCACCTGTACCATCCTATACCTTACTCAGGGTAGGTGCTTAATAGAGCAATATTTGATGATTTCATTGATTATGTGTTTTTTTTGGTTTTTTGTTTTTTTGAGATGGAGTCTCGCTCTGTCGCCCAGGCTGGAGTGCAGTGGCATGATCTCAGCTCACTGCAAGCTCCGCCTCCCAGGTTGATGCCATTCTCCTGCCTCAGCCTCCCCGAGTAGCTGGGACTACAGGCGCCCACCACTGCGCCCGGCTAATTGTTTTTTTGGTAATTTTAGTAGAGATGGGGTTTCACTGTGTTAGCCAGGATGATCTCCATCTCCTGATCTCGTGATCTGCCCGTCTCGGCCTCCCAAAGTGCTGGGATTATAGGCGTGAGCCACCGCGCCTGCCCGCCTGATTCATTGATTATCTTAAAGGACAGGTGAAAGAGTTGATGCCTTAAAGGAGAAGTAAGAACTCACTTCTGTGAGTTCAGATTGGTATTGAAGGGACTGGGTCTTATTCATTTTTGTAACCTGAATGTTCCGTGCATTCACTCAATAAATTAATATTTATTTGATGAGTGGTTGTACAAGCAAATGAACAAGAAAACCTCAAGGATCTCCTCCATGGGAGTCCACTGGCCTCTCCTTGGCCCCATCCAGTTCAACGTGAATACCCCATAAATGATGCTAGAGAAGATATGATTTTCAAATTGCAGATGACAGGATGTGAGTTTATTAATACCATACTCCACTAATTCTAAGATGCACATTTTAACTTCTAAAATCAGATGCATCATACAATCAGTTGCATCCCACAGTTTAATGGGCAGTATTCTTTCTTCTTTATGGTAACTTTTTTAGTGCATCTTACAATTAAAGGAGTTTTCTATTTGAGGAAATATGGTATATTGGTTGATGTAATCCAAATCAAAGACTATCAACAGGATAGAACAAATAGGAGTGACTTGAACAAGATGGAATTTTGTGGTGATAAACAGTAGAGTCCTGCACTTAAGTTCAAAAAATCAATTGCCCAAGTAAAAGATGAAGACAAGTTGGCTTAAATTCAGTTCCTGTCAGGTTTGAGTAGACTGCTAAGGAAGTCAATAGCCATGTCACTGCCCAAAAGCTAATGCAATTATAGGCTGCGCTAATAGAAATATAGTGTCCCCAAACAGGCAGAAATATCTCATGGTAATGTTCTTTGGTCAGATCGAGTTTGAAATCTCTTCTTGCCACATTTTAAGAGGCACATTAACAAACCGGAGCATCTGCTTTTATTGAAATTGTGCTTTGGAGTTAAGCCCTAGATCTACAATGAGAGATGACTTTAAAAGAAACAATTTGAGTAAATGTGGTATTGAATTTATCATAAGGAAATTGTTAGATACATTCTTTTCTGGGAGAACCCAGGAGAAAATTTTCTTTTCTGTTCAGGTTCAGGGATAGCTATGTCTCCTGTTTGCTTTTATGAAGACTGAATTGTACAACTGCCCCTGTTTCCCTTTTTGCTCTGGCTGCCAGCAAGTTCAAAAGGCAGATTTAGAGCTGAATACCTAGCCAAGTTTAGAGATCTGTATGGCATTTGCTTATGCACTACACTTACTTTGGGTCAATATTTCTTGCATTTATTTTCTCTACACTAATATTTCCTCCATT
The DNA here is from genome assembly GCF_003255815.1 of Theropithecus gelada. Taxonomy (NCBI): domain Eukaryota; kingdom Metazoa; phylum Chordata; class Mammalia; order Primates; family Cercopithecidae; genus Theropithecus; species Theropithecus gelada. The sequence continues at coordinate 9,030,475 of NC_037668.1, forward strand.
ACTTTTATAATCCTGCTGTATCATTTATGCTTTTGCAAACTCCTTCAAGTCTCCTTTGGGATACATTGGGGATATGAATGAATAAACACCAAAAATAACCAAGTAAAAATGGATGCATATTCAGAGGAGAGCAAGTGGGGAGACAAGTGACAAGGAAATTGTTCCCGAGAGATATGGCTGAAGGAACCAGAACTATTGGGAAAGCAGAAGACTGATTGGGGAATGAGAGTAATCCTACACATATTGACAGGCCTATTATACTGGAAACAGATTAAATAGATTCGGTATGACTCTAAGTAAAATCAGTGAATGTTAGAGAGTTAGTCGTGTTTATTTTCTTGATATAAAAGAAAAAGTTGCTAACAATTTGAGCTGCCTAAAATTAGAATGGCTGCATTGTGAGGAACTGCACCCCTGTTTGTGGAAGTGCTTAAGTTGAGGCCGGATGGCCACCTGTCAAGGATGTGAAAGATGGGATTCCTGAAGGATCCCGGAAGTCTCTTCTGACTGTGAGTCAACATTCTGTGAAATGGAGGCTGAGGTGTGGGAAGAAGACACCTGCTGAGGGAAGGGGGTTTGGTCAAGAACCTTGCCCTTGTGGAACGGGATTCAGGGAGGCAAAGACCTCTAGGGAAAGAGAGGTCACTTCCCAGGGAGGGCTGTCCTCCTGCCCATGGAGATGTTCTTCCAAGCACAATTCCCGCACTGGAAACAGCACAAAGAGAAATCCGGAACACAGACATGAGCACTGAGAATTAGAGGCCTCCAGCCGGCCTTCCTGTTCTCCGTAGGCCCCTCCATCAGGGGACAGGAATGTGGCACTCTCAATTCCCTAGGGGTCTTTTATATTCTCTTTCCTGGGTTCAAATTCCATCCTTGCCTCTGATTGGCTAACAATTACCTCATTGTCTTTTCACTTGCTTAGAAAATCACATCTGCCTTCTCCACCCCGTTTCCTCCTTTCCCAATGCCTCTTACTCCAGAATGACAGCATCTTTCCCTTGCTGTGTATTCCTGCCCTGAAGTTCACAACTCCCCATTGTCTTTGACCTGATGTCCCAGGGCTTTCAGCTTCTCTTTCCTGACTGCATTAGCCATGCAGATTTATGCAGTGCTTCTCTCAGTCCTCAGCTATTTTCCCTGCTATGTTAATATTCAATGTTTTCCTTTCCCTCGACTCTGCTTTTAGCAGATCTTATTCCAAACTGCCTTAGAGCCACTCCCAGCTTGGTGGGGGCAGCTGGGTGTGATGAGCACAGGACACTCCTTTGGACAGATGGACGAGCGGAGGGGCAGGAAAACACCCCCAGCCCCGGCTCAGCTGCTGAGTGATTTAGCCAAGAGTAGGAGGGGAGGAATGAGACAGCTCCACCAGCCCAGGCTAAAAACAGACCTGGCCTCCTCCAAATGTTCCACAGATTAGGACCCTCTTCCTCCCTTCTCCATTCCTACTGTCTCTCCAAACCTCAAATCCTGCAGCCACTGTGTGGCTTCTTTCTCCATCAAGGCCACTCAGGATGTTGATCTTAATTTGATTTTGACAGACACGAAGAAGAGGAGGGGGAGGGAACCCACAGTGTGATCTGTCCTCCCCTCTTCTCCCACCTCTCAAGGTGGCCAGGGCCCAGCCAGCAGGACCTACAGCTTTGGTATAATTTACAGCCTGAGACCTCAGAATATTGGAACCCAGTCAAGGCCATAAACTTTGTTCCGAGTGCTGTGTGACAGTTTATGGTGAAGGGCAGACGGGACTTGCTGGCCCTGAGCCTGCCCCTTCATTACAGAGCACCCTTCTGCTGCTCCTCTCACCCGCGGGCAGTGGTGACATGCTGAATGGCAAATGGGAAGCAGACCTGGGTCCTCACACTTGGTCCTGTGTCCTGGGATCCCCACACACCCTAGCCGTCACATACCCAGGTCCCAACACACCCAGCTCCACACACACTCAGCTCCCCACACACCCTGGCCCTCACACACCCCATATACCCTGGTCCCCACACACCAAGGTCCTCGTACACACAGATCCTCACACACCCAGGCCCTCGCACACCCAGGCCCTCACACACCCTGGTCCTCTCAGACCCTGGTCCTCGAACGCCCAGGTCCTTGCATCTTCTGGTCCTCCTATGTGGGCCAGTGAGGCACATGCACAGAGAATAGTGTCACAGAGGAGCACATTAACCCGTATCAAAGGTGGGTCATCAGGAAAGGGTGGAGGTGCTTCCCTAACTCCCATTCTGTCTACCGGGAAACGGTATGCAAATAAACTTCAAGAGCAGCTTTGAGGGAAAAGGACCATAAAATAAGTCACTTGAAGAGGGTATGAAGAGGAAGAGGGGCAGGCACTTGTTTATGCGAGTATAATCCAAATGTAAGGTCTCTACCAGCATTTGTCTAAACAACACTGTCACTGTCTTATTTTTAAAAAAGGGATGGAACCTATCCTAGCCTCCTTTGACTACAGGAAACTTGTTTTTTCCCCACATTTCACCCCATGTATTTCTGAGGCAATCCCCATCCCTCGAAGTCTTCCCTGGTTGGCTACAGCTCCCTTGGCCGAGCCCTGCCTCCAACTACAGCTCACTCCACTGCAGTCCCTCAACCACCCTTGGGAGCAGCTTTCTCCAGACTCTCTCAAGCTGGCCACAGGTCCTTCCCTCCTTTCCCCACCATGACAGCAAAAACCAGACTGTTTAACAAGATTCATACCTGAAGCTTAGGTTAAGGGTACTACAACACAGCCACAAAAATAACATAAACCTTCATGTTAGATAGAAGAGAAAACAGAATCTGCAGGCCTCGCTTGCTTAAAGAATACCACCCTGTCCACCTCCCATCCTGTTCACTCAGGAAGAAGCCAACCTTTCTCTCCCCACGTCTGAGCTCTGCAATCATTTCCAGCCTACGTAGAGCGTCTCACCCCAGCACCCCTGCACAAAGCCCCGAGCTCCACTTCTTAAGGCTCATGGAAAGGAAACTGCAACTCTTCTTGTCCCGCTTAGGCCTCATTTCCTGTCTCAGGCATTATCTCTTCCCAGGGTGATTGACAGTAGGATGGTTCACTCACTTCAGAACCACAAGGATGACTCATCCAACATCCTGGCCTCTGGTTTCCTCCATCTGCTAACCTCCAGCAACCTTTTCCTTCACTCCATCTCAACCGTCGATACCTGTAATCAGCTTAGACTTTGTCATCACCAAGAAGAGCACCAGCTCTGAAATTTCCCTCTCAAAAATCCCCACTAGACCGTAAAAAGACATGGAGGGACCGTAAATGAAGGAAGCCAACCTGAAAAGGCTATATGCTGTATAATTGCAACTAAATGACACTGGAAAAGACAAAACTATGGAGATTAAAAGGAAAGGTGTTTGCCAGAGGTTTGGGAGAAGGGAGGGATGAAGAGGTAGAGTATAAAGTATTTTTAGGGCAGTGAAACTATATTGTTTGATACCGTACTGAAGTATACATGTCATTATACCTTTGTCAGGACCCACAGAATATACAACACCAAGAGTGATCCCTAATGTGAACTATGGACTTTGGGTGTGTCTTACCTGGGCTGGGTAATTTACAAAGAGAAGTTTATGTAGGCTGTACAGGAAGCATGGTACCAACATCTGCTTGTAATGAGGGCCTCAGGCTGCTTCCACTCGTGGTAGAAGGCAAAGGAGAGCCAGCTAATGCAGAGATTATATGACAAGAGAGAAAGATGAGGTGCCAGTCTCTTTTTAGCAACCAGTTCTCACTGGAACTAATAAAGTAAGAACTTACTTATTTCCATGAGGACGGCACCACAGCCTTCATGAGGGATTCGCCCATGATCCAAACACCTCCCACTAGGCCCCACCTCCAGCACTGGGATCAGATTTCAGCATGAGATGTGGAGGGGACAAATACCCAAACTGTATCAAGATGATAATGATGTGTCAATGGAGGTTCATCTGGAGGTTCACCACTTGTAACAAATGTACCACTCTGGTAGGGCGTGTTGATAGCAGGGTCGGTTGTGCACATATGAGGGCAGAGGGTATACGGGAAAGCTCCGTACTTTCTGTTCAGTTTTGCTGTGGATCTAAAACACTAAAAAACAAAGTAGACTTTTTTAAAAATCTCAACTAATTTCCTGTCCTTCTCTTCCACTTGCTCTAGTACGCTTTTGGCTGTGACTCTTTAATTACATTGAGACACATCACGTGTCACGCTTCAGCAGGCCTCTTGTCGGCACTGCATTCCTGATCCAACTTACAGCCCAAAGCCCACCATGATGAACACTACCTCACAAATACCCTCCATTTCCTCATCCTTTTTCTTTTGGCAAAAACCTCTTTCTGACAACCTCAATAACTGTTTTTTCTTTGCCTGTACCCAACGTGCCTAAATAAAACATTTCTTTTTTTTTTTTTTTTTTTTTTTGAGATGGAGTCACCCTCTGTCACCCAGACTGGAGTGCAGTGGTGCGATCTCGGCTCACTGCAATCTCTGCCTCCCGGGTTCAAGCGATTCTCCTGCCTCCTAAGTAGCTGGGATTACGGGTGTGTTCCACCACGCCCAGCTAATTTTTTTGTATTTTTAGTAGAGACGGAGTTTCACCATGTTGATCAGGCTGGTCTCGAACTCCTGATCCAGCCTCCTCAGCCAGTAAATTACTGGCTGTCTAGGGATGAGGGAATTGGAGGATATGGGGAGTAAGTGTTAATGGGGATGAAGTTTCTTTTTGGCTTGGTTAGAATGCGCCAAAACTGATTGTGGTGATGATTGCACAACTAAAACTGAACAATTTAAGTGGGCAAGTGTCATGGCATATAAATTATATCTCAGTAAAGCTGTTATTTAAAGAAAAAGAAAAAGAAAATCTTTGAACCCTCATTCCCCTTCATCCACTGCCTCATTCTTTGTTCTCCATGGCAAAACCTTTTGGAAGAGTTGTTTTTATAACTCTTATTTTTATAGTGCTATCTCTACTTTCTGATCTTCATCCATAATTTAGCATCAGCATGAATTATTGTTACTATTGTTATTAACTTATTATTTCTTTATTTTGGGGCCACAGATGGAAGGAGTTGAATTACTCACACTCCTCAACTTATGAGCATCATCTTTAGTTAGTGTGAACAAGATCCCTCATGTTTTATTTTGTTTTCTTCTCTTCATTTCTTTCTTTCCTTTTCTTTTTTTTGTAATAGAGTCTTGCTCTGTCGCCCAGGCTGGAGTGCAGTGGCACGATCTTGGCCCACTGCAACCTCTGCCTCCTGGGTTCAAGCGATTCTCCTGCCTCAGCCTCTCAAGTAGCTGGGATTACAGGCACCCGCCAACACTCCCAACCAATTTTTTGTATTTTTAGTAAAGACAAGGTTTCACCATGTTGGCCAGGCTGGTCTTGAACTCCTGACCTCAAGTGATCCACCTGCCTCAGCCTCCCAAAGTGCTAGGATTACAGGCGTGAGCCACCATGCCTGGCCTTCCTTCCCTATATCTCTAATTTCAACTATTCTTTCTCTCCCTTCCACATAGACACCCATTCAAATATGTTTTGCCTAAGTCCTTGAATGTGCATTATTTCTGGAAAAAAAAATGGTGCTGTATTGCTATGTTTCTAATGTACATAAATAGTACATTGCTATACTACACAAATACTATAGCACTGTACTATTGTGCTCTACTACTATTTGTGTAGCACAGCACCAGCCTCAGAGACAGTGACCACAGTAATCAGAGTGTAGGCTGGAATCCCAGCTCTGCCACTTACTCACTGGGTGACCTTAAGTAAGCTACTTAATGCTCAGTGTTTCCGTTCCATGTTTGTAAAATAAGGATTTATTCAACAAACATTCACAAATATTTATTGAGAGCCTTCTATGTGCCAGCCCTAGTGACTGGGTAATTTATAAATAATAGAAATTTATTTCTCAGAGTTGTGGAAGCTGGGAATCCAAGATCAAAATGCCAACAGATTCTAAATCTGGTGAGGGTGCACTCTCTGCTTCATAAACGGGTCTCTTGCTGCATTCTCATGTAGCAGAAGGGAAAAAGGGAACAACTCACTCCTTCAAGTCCTTTTATAAGGGCACTAATCCAATTTATAATGGCCAAGCCCTCATGAACCAATCACCTCCTAAAGGCCCCACCTTTTAATATTACTCCACTAAGAATCAAGTTTCAATATGAGTTTTGGAGGGACACAAACATTCAAACCATAACAAAAATGAACATACAAAAATTGTATGGTTTTTTGTGTTACAGCAACAGAATTAGAAAGTAAAATTATAAAAGACTATCAGTTAAATAACATCAAAATATACAAACTACTTATAAATCTAAAAATGACATGTCAGATGTACACATAGAAAACTAGGAAACATTTTTGAGAGAAATTAAATACCAAAATAAATAGAGTGAAGTATACAATGTTCATGGATAGCAAGACTCAACAGTGTAAAAATGTGTATTTTCCTTCAAATGGATCTATAAATTCAATTCAATCTGAAATGTATATTGGGGATTTTTTGGTGAAATTTAACAAGTCATTTTAAAATTTACATGGAAATGCAAAGGCCCAAGGGTAACCCAGAATCTCTTGAAGAAGAACAAGTAAGAGAACTTTCTGTCCTTGAAATCACAACTTATTATAATGCTCCAGCAGCCAAAGCATTGTGATATTGCTGCAAGAGTAGACTGACCAATAGACAAATGAAATTAAAAAAGAGAGTGAGGAAAAGGAACGGACACACATATATATATGAACATATGGTATGATAGAAGTGGAAACTCCTGGCAGGGTGCAGTGACTCATGCCTATAATCCCAGCACTTTGGGAGACCAAGCCAAGCAGATCACTTGAGGCCAGGAGTTTGAGATCAGCCTGACCAACGAACATGGTGAAACCCCGTCTCCACTAAAAACACAAAAATTAGCCAGGCATGGTGGTGCATGCCTGCAATCCCAGCCACTCAGGAAGTTGAGGCATGAGAATCACTTGAATCTGGGAGATGGAGGTTGCAGTGAGCTGCACTCCAGCCTTGTTGACAGAGTGAGACTCTATCTCAAACAAAAAAAGAAAAAAAAGTGGAAACTCCAGGTAAATCATCTGTGCATCTAAATGTGAAACATAAATAATAAACCTTCTAGAAATTAATAAATATTTTCATGACCTTACAGGAGTAAAATATTTTAAAAATAGAACACAAAAAGCACTAATCACACATACATACACAAAAAGAGACTGATAAATTAGACTACAGTAAAATTAAGAATTTCTGTTTATCAAAAGACACCATTAAGACCAGGCACAGTGGCTCACACCTGTAATCCCAGCATTTTGAGAGGACAAGACAGGATGATCACTTGAGGCCAGGAGCTTTAGACCAGCCTGAGCAACATAAGGAGGCCCCCATTTCTACAAAAATAAAATAAAGGCTGGGTGTGGTGGCTCATGCCTGTAAGCCCAGCACTTTGGGAGGCCGACGTGGGTGGATCACGAGGTCAGGAGATCAAGACCATCCTGGCTAACACGGTGAAACCCCGCCTCTACTAAAAAAATGCAAAAAATTAGCTGGGCGTGGTGGCAGGCGCCTATAGTCCCAGCTACTAGGGAGGCTGAGGCAGGAGAATGGCGTGATCCTGGGAGGCGGAGCCTGCAGTGAGCCGAGATCATGCCACTGCACTCCAGCCTGGGCAACAGAGCGAGACTCTGTCTCAAAAAAATAAATAAATAAATAAAAATAAAATAAAATAAAATTAGCTGGGCATGGTGGCATGCACCCATAGTCCTAGCTACTTGGGAGGCTGAGGCAAGAGGATTGCTTGAACCAAGGTGTTTGAGACTTGAGAAAAAAATCTGTTTGCTCCTCCAGATTCATCAAATATATCCTGGCTATGAGGAGTCCCTTGGGAATTCAGAGAAAGAAAAAGAGTGAGCTAGTTGCTCCCTGAGAGCAGTTGCCTTGGACTGGCTCTTTTCTTCACAGAAGGTCAGTGCTTCTCCAATGGTGGCCCATTCTATGAAACTCTATCTCCATCTTTTTGGCCTAAGGATAGTGACAGACTTACTGATGCTAGTCTTGAGTTTTTGCACCATCTCTACTGTTTCTCTATACCTGCTCACACCTATCTTAAACAACCTTTCTCTCTGTCTCTGTGTCTCTCCGTTTCTCTCTCTCTCTCTGTCTCTCTCTCTCTCTCACACACACACACACACACACACACACACACGATTATCCTAAGTTGAATGTACCATATTTTTCTGCTGGGACTCTGACTGATACATTGACCAATCTCGTTTATTGAAAAGTAAAATGCAAATTAAAACCACAGCGAAGTATAACTTAATTCTCACCAGAATGGCTAAAGTAAAAAAGACTGATAAAACTGAGTATTGGCTAGGATATGGAAAAACAGGGACTCTCATACACTGTTGGCAAAGTGTAAACTGGCACAACTCCTTTGGAAAACAGACTGACTTTATCTGGAAATGTGAACATGAGCCCAGCAATCTTACTCCTACATCCATATCCTAGGGCATGGTTCTCAAACTTTCACCTGCCATTAGCACACCCAGTGGGCTTGTTAAAACACAGATTGCTGGGCCCCTCTGCCAGCTTTCTGATTCAAGTCTGATGCAGCAGTTGAGATTTTGCACTTCTCGTGAAGTTGCCGGGTGCTCTGATGCTGGGACTACATTTTGAGAACTGAGGCTCTAGAAAAGTTCTTGCACATGTGCACCAGGTGCCATAGCAGCATTGTCTTAATTCTTTTTAAAAAATTGGAAATAATTAAAATGTCCTTCAACTGTAAATTGGACACATAAATTATCATATATGAAATAATAATCAGCACTACAAAGGCATGAAACGCTGCAACAAACATCAACATGGATGACTCATGAGGCAAAACTAAGAAAATGATTTGAGGGATACATAGATGTTAAAATTATTAAGACAAGAAAGAGAAGAGTAATCAAAAATTACCATGATAGTTACTTCTATAGGAAAGGGAGGAGGTGTGATTGGAAGACACACACACAGGGTCTTTGATGTTACTATCAATGTTCTATTCTGACTGGTGACCGATTATGCAGATGTTTGTTCCATAGTTATTCTTTGAGGTGAACATAGGTTTCTTGAACCAGGCTGAGAGAAACACTGCCCTAGACCCTCCAAATGAATCCATCAAAAGCTGAAAATTCCTCACCAGTACTTTCCCCATATCTGGTTCTCTCATTTCGGAAAGCGAATGGGACATCAATACTCTAAGATGTCCCACCAGCCTAGAGGAAAGGTGGACTGGCCTGGCCTCCCACCATCTTCTGAGTCTCCTCTGAGCAAACCTCTGGGGCAAGAACACACATTCACACTTCCACAGGGACAAGTCACAATATATAAATAGTTATCTAAATCCACATTTAGGAAAAAAATATTTTTCTATCAGAAGCACAATAGTACAGATGCGATTTTTCCCACAAAAAAAAGAGATATATTTTTCGTTATTATGCACTGTAGTTTAGTTCCCAAGGGCCAGGATCTCAAACCTGTCATTCTAGAAAAGGGTCATTGTTCTATATTTGCATAACCAAAGGGTGTTCTTTTTTTTTAGAACAATGCAGCAGTCTGCCTCCAAGTTAACCCAAGGCAGAAAACTGCTTCCAGCCTTCAAATGAAATGGATAAATTCTTACTTCAGTAAGAAGTAGGAAGCCTCTGTTTTTTCCTTTCTTCTTCCCTCCCTCCTCTTTCTTCCTTTAAATCAGCAATAAATTATTTTCTCACTCTAAAGTGACTTCCATTTGTGGATATTCTTGCCCTGTTAGAACGTTCTTTCTTTTTTTTTTTTTTATTTTTTTTTATTTTTATTTTTTTTTGAGACGGAGTCTCGCTCTGTCGCCCAGGCTGGAGTGCAGTGGCCGGATCTCAGCTCACTGCAAGCTCCGCCTCCCGGGTTCACGCCATTCTCCTGTCTCAGCCCCAGGCGCCCGCCACCTCACCCGGCTAGTTTTTTGTATTTTTTTTTTAGTAGAGACGGGGTTTCACCGTGTTAGCCAGGATGGTCTTGATCTCCTCACCTCGTGATCCGCCCGTCTCGGCCTCCCAAAGTGCTGGGATTACAGGCTTGAGCCACCGCGCCCGGCCTAGAACGTTCTTTCTTTATTGAAATATTTCTCCTAGGGAGCGTTCGTTCATCTGGTTGGTTTTGTTTCTGCCCCGTGGGCTGATTGTAAATCTAATCCCTCTTCAACGTGACAGCCTTTCAAACACTGTAGGTTAAGACACTTGCTGCATCTTCCCTGAGTTTTCTTTTTCTGTTAGTCCTTCAGCAGTCTCCCTTAGGGCAGCTTTGAACCCCTTCTCCATCCTGGTGGATGTGTTCTTAGGCTCCAATTTGTTACTCCCAAACATAAAGTGGAGACCCCAGATCTGAAGGTAAGTTCCAGCTGTGGAGAAAAAAAAATGTTTTCCCTTTACCTACCTTAGGTTAATTGGCTGGGGCCCAGCAAATTAGATGGACAAAAGACAGATTAGCAAGAGTAAAACAAACAGAAGTTTACTAACATGTGTATCATGCGTACACCGGGGAGCACCCAGTGATGAGTAACTCAAAGGGGTGGTTAGAACTTGGGCTTAGAGAGCGTCTTAGCAAAGAAGAGTTTTGAAGAAAAGAAAGTGACAGGACAGAAGAAAAGGACTTTGAGCTTCTAGGAGTGGCAAATTGTGTGCAAATATAAGGAAAGTAGATAAGGGCTAGTTTTAGCAAGGTTTGCAGAGATTTCTGTGGGCCATAAGGACCTAGAGTTGTCTCTGGTGATTAATTTCTGTCTTTCCTGTTAGAGGCGGGAGAGGGGACACCTTCACAAATTTATGTTCTGCTTTTAGGCAAATAAGGGGAGGGCAGAGAGCTTTTTATGTGTCTGCTTCTTCTCAATTGCTTTCAGCTCAAAATTATCCTTATGCTATATTTTGGGGTGGCATTTTCTGCTACCCTTCACAGCCATAATGTGACTTCCAGCCTAGACTGAAGCAGGATTATCAAACCACACATCCTAGATATTATACACTTATTGACGCCATAGTTTTAAGCATGATAATGTACAGAGAAGCAATAATTGACTGATGCCATGAATAGGTACTAGAGGGAGAAAAAGGAGGAAGAAATTCGTTTGTCTTTTAAAAAGCAAAAGCTATTACAACCATTTTTGTGAAATGTTTATTATTAATGCCTAGTTGTCATGCAGCACAATAGCAGCTGATGTCAAAGCCTGAAGGGCTGCCAAACAAATGAGGGATTTGTCAGATTATATTTGCCATGCATTGGACTTGACAACAGCAGTTAACTCCAGATAAGTGGTCTCAGTCTTCATAGTGTGGTGCTCATTGTGTTAGTAACAGATAAACTCTGAAGGCTCAGTGATTTAACACAATAAAAGTTTATTTCTTGTTTCTTTACTATCCAGCGTGGGGCTGTTTGTATGAGTAGCTGTCTCCTAAGCAGAGATTCAGGGAGCCAGCCTCCTTCTCTGCCATTGTCAACAGGCAGTTCCCAAAGTTGTCATGGAGATGGAGTGGGGAAAAGGGGGATCTATTCCAGTTAACCAACCAGAGGGAGAAAGAGCACGGATGGTCATCCATGGAAGGACTTTAGGGCCAGGTATGGGACTGGAGGGCATCATTTCTGCTTAAAATCTATCGCTATGACTCAGTTACAGGGATAACCTAACCACAGGGCGGCTGGAAATGCAGTCTACTTAGGTGCCCAAGAAAAAGAATCTATTTCTTATCTCCTAACAATCCAAAGTCAGGTTCCTGTATGGGTGGCAAATAGTATCTTCCTATTATTGCAACAGTAGTTTTGACCTCATGGGTTCCTGAAAGGGTTTCACAGATGTCAGGGGTCTCTGAGCCATACTTTGAAACCACTTTTCTAGAACATCAGATGACCTTAGATAGGCTTATTAAACAGCATTCCAGTATGACATTAAAAGGATATGCAGTTATCTTTTGCCTTCCTAAACATTTCACATTCAAGGTTAAAATGCCCTTCAGTGCTCCTCCTTCCCCAGGCTCAATTCTGAGTTCCAAAGAATGTAGGCAACTGCTTCCTTTTCATGCTAGGAGACTTGTCTAGCTGGCAGCAGAGACAGGTGGATCTGCTTCTTGGTCCTGGATCCTTCTTGATGCTGTGCTCATGGCTGTGGCTTATGCCTCTTCCCACCTGTTTCTTTCAGCTCAGTGTGTGGCCCTCCATGGGGAGATCTCAGCAGCCTGTCCCTACTGATTCACTTCTCACCTCTCCTCCTTGGCAATGACAGCCACCAGAGGAGCAGCCATGCTGCCCTCTAACTCTTAGCAGGAAGCCCACGTGACACCCCTCAGACCAGCGCCTCTTCTTGACCTCCTGACAGGCACTGCCCTGCTCTGCCCAAACAAATTGAATGAGTGGTTGAGAGAAAGGTGAAGCAGACCCTGTCTCTCATTCTTAGTGATTCCTGCTACCTGAGTTTCTTCTACCCAGCAATACTGTCGCCTCCCTCACCATTCAGGCCTGGTGTCTTGTGCCTCAAGGGCCCATGCATCCCTTTTCACCCCTTCTCTTGCCCAGGTGGCACAGGCACATCTGTGCATCTTCCAACACCCTAGACAGGAAGTTCCCTAGGGGCCAAGGCAATTCCATATTGGACCCTTCCCTTCTAGCTCCTTTAGGTGGTGGATAAAAATGGCGGTAGACCCGTAGCTCACGCACTGTTGCTGGAACTGTCTCCCTTGTTTTTCCTGCCGGTGCTCTTTCTCTAGGTGTGTGTCGGGGTGCGGAGGGGCCTGGAGGATAGAAACCTGTTCTGCCTGCTTGTGCTTCCTTTCAAGTCTCTTCAGTTTCACTAGAGGTGGTGCCTTTGGAACCTGAAGTCAGGAATCTTGCATCTTTTTCACAGGTTTAGCCCTTGCCTGACAACTCCCGCACAGGCAAACAGCAGGCTCACATCTCAGCGGTCAAATTCCAGCCTTGGCGGCAGAGAAAAATAAAACATTTTGGTTAATGTCTCAAATTATTAGTCTGCTATGTACTAACATGAGTGTAAATGTGTTCAGTTGTTCCTGTGTGACACTTACACTTTAGGGCACTTTTGGGAGAGAGCAGGACTTGTTCCAAAGGCCTGACTTCAAGTGAGTACTTGGGATTGCCTGCTGCAGTGTGCAGGCTGCCCGCGAGGCCAGTGGGCAGGGTATTCAGGTAAGATGAGGGGAGAGGTAGGCAGGAACAGAAAACACCCTGTGGAGGCAGGTGAGAGGAGCTGGGTACCTTCCAGGCCATTTTATCTGGAAAATCCTTGTCTTCCAGTCCCAGCTCTTGCCCTCAGCTCCCCATTTTGCTGAAGGTGAACCAGGCCTCCTTCTTCCCCAGTGGTCTGCCTCTGGTGTTTTTTCTCAATCTTGACAGGGTTGCTGGGTAGAAGCAACTCAGGTAGCAGGAAGAGCTAAGAATGAGAGACAAGGCCTGCTTCACCTTTCAGCCACTCTGTCCTCAGATACCCATAGGGTCTCAGGCCCAAGCCCAGCAGAAATGTCAGGTGATGTTTTGTCAGGATATCCCAATTTCTGAACACTGATCAACATCTATTCCAATATCCAAAAGCTCACATGCAGGAATGCCATAGCCTGGAGAGGCCCTAAGGACTCCCAGGGAGTGTTAGATAAGCTCAAAATAATTCCTCCCTGAGGGAGCTGGCTAGGGACACATCTCCTCCCAGAATTGTAGGTGCTTTTGTTGTGCTGAACAGAGAACCCTGTCCCTGAGGGAAAATGCTGGCACTACCTTACCAGCCCCCAGGCCAGTGAAAAGCAGAGCCATGGGAAAGAGGCCACCCTCCTGAGAGGGAGGAGGTCCCGAGGGTGGAGGGAGGACGACATGGTTTGGCTGTGTCCCCACCCAAATCTCATCTTGAATTTCCACATGTTGTGGGAGGGACACGGTAGGAGGTAATCGAATCATGGGGACAGGTCTTTCCCATGCTGTTCTCAAGACAGTGAATAAGTCTCACAAGATCTGATTTTGTGTGTGTGTGTGTGAGATGCAGTTTCACTCTTGTTGCCCAGGCTGGAGTGCAGTGGCGCTATCTTGGCTCACTGCAACCTCTGCCTCCTGGGTTCAAGCAATTCTCCTACCTCAGCTCCCAAGTAGTTGGGATTACAGGCATGCACCACCATGCCCAGCTATTTATTTATTTATTAGTAGAGACAAAGTTTCTCCATGTTTGTCAGGCTAGCCTTGAACTCCCGACCTCAGATGATCCACCTGCCTCAGCCTCCCAAAGTGCTGGGATTACAGGCAGGAGCCACCAAGCCCAGTCAATCTGATGGTTTTATAAGGGGAAATTCCCCTGCACAAGCTCTCTCTGACTGCTGTCATCCACATAAGATGTGACTTGCTCCTCCTTGCCTTCCATGATGATTGTGAGGTCTCCCCAGCCATGTAGAACTATAAGTCCATTAAACTTCTTTCTTTTGTAAGTTGCCCAGTCTCAGGTATGTCTTTATCAGCAGTGTGAAAAAGGACTAATACAGTAAATTGGTACCAGTAGAGTGGGGTGCTGCTGAAAAGGTACCCAAAATTGTGGAAGTGACTTTGCAACTGGATAACTGGCAGAGGTTGGAACAGTTTGGAGGGCTCAGACGAAGATAGGAAAATGTGGGGAAGTTTGGAACTCCCTAGAGACTTGTTGAATAGCTTTGACCAAAATGCCGATAATCATATGGACAATGAAATCCAGGCTGAAGCGGTCTCAGATGGAGATAAGGAACTTGTTGGGAACTGGAGCAAAGGTGTCTCATTGTGCTTTAGCAAAGAGACTGGCAGCATTTTGCCCCTGCCCTAGAGAGTTGTGGAACTTTGAACTTGACAGAGATGATTTAGGGTACTTGGCAGAAGAAATTTCTAGGCAGTAAAGCATTCGAGAAGTGACTTGGGTGCTGTTAAAGGCATTCAGTTTTAAAAGGGAAACAGAGCATAAAAGTTTGAAACATGTACAGCTTGACAATGTGATAAAGAAAATTTCATTTTCTGAGAAAAAATTCAAGCTGACTGCAAAATTTGCATAAGTAAGGAGGAGCCAAATGTTAACCTCCAAGACAATTGGGCAAAGGTCTCCAGGCCATGCCAGAGACCTTTGCAGCAGCCCCTCTTATCACAAGCCTGGAGGTTTAGGATAAAAAATGGTTTCATGGACTGGCCCAGGGTCCTCCTGCTGTGTGTGGTCTAGAGACTTGGTGCCCTATGTCCCAGCTGCTCCAGCTGTGACCAAAAGGGGCCAAGGTACAGTTCAGGTTGTTGCTTCAGAGGGTGGAAGCCCCAGCCCTTGACAGTTTCCATGTGGTGTTGAGCCTGTGGGTGCACAGAAGTGAAGAATTGAGGTTTGGGAACCTCTGCCTAGATTTCAGAGGATGTATGGAAATACCTGGATGCCTGGGTAGAAGTTTGCTACAGGGGCAGCGCCCTCATGGAGAACCTCTGCTAGGTCAGGACAGAAGGGTAGCATGGGGTCAGAGCCCCCACACAGAGTCCCTACTGGGGCACTGCCTAGTGGAGCTGTGAAAAGAAGGCAACCATCTTCCAGACCCCAGAATGGTAGATCCACCAACAGGTTGTACCATGTACCTGGAAAAGCCACAGATACTCAAAGCCAGCCCATGAAAGCAGCCAGGAGGGGGGCTATACACTGCAAGGCCACAGGGGCAAAGCTGCCTGAGGCTTTGGGAGTCTACCTCTTGCATCAGTATGACCTGGATGTGAGACATGGAGTCAAAGGAGATCATTTTGGAGCTTTAAGATTTTACTGCTCTGCTGTATTTTGCACTTGCATGGGACCTGTAGACCCTTTGTTTTGGCCAATTTCTCCCATTTGGAATGGCCGTATTCACTCAATGCCTGTACCCCCTATTGTATCTAAGAAGTAACTAACGTGCTTTTGATTTTACAGGCTCATAGGCAGAAAGGATTTGCCTTGTCTCAGATGAGACTCTGGACTGTGGACTTTTGAGTTAATGCTGAAATGAGTTAAGACTTTGGGGGACTGTTGGGAAGGCATGATTGGTTTTGAAATGCAAGGACATGAGATTTGGGAGGGCAGGGCAGAATCATATGGTTTGGCTGTGTCCCCACCCAAATCTCATCTTGAATTCCCACATGTTGTGGGAGGGACATGGTAGGAGGTAATTGAATCAGGGGGGCAGGTCTTTCCCATGCTGTTCTCGAGATAGTGAATAAGTTTCATGAGATCTGATGGTTTTATAAGGGGGAGTTTCTCTGCACAAGCTCTCTCTTTGCCGCCATTCATGTAAAATGTGATTTGTTCCTCCTTACCTTTCACCATGATTGTGAAGCCTCCCCAGCCACGTAGAGCTATAAGTCCATTAAACCTCTTTCTTTTGTAAATTGCCTAATCTCAGGCATGTCTTTATCAGCAGCGTGAAAAAGGACTAATACAGAGAGGACTTACAGAGTCAGACACGGGGACATCATTACTGTGTGACTGGCACAGAAGGGAACTCCAAGAAAGAGAATTTCTAGCAGCATGCCACAGACACTGGGGTACCATACACCCTTCACGGATATGCCACCAAACACAGATCAGTGTGTAAAATTTGCTTCTGATGCAATCAATGATAGATTGAACAGACAGTAGGATGTGGAGTAGAGTGGAGTCTAATTTGCTGCAAAAAGTGGTAGAGGGCAAGGTGATGGCAAAGATATTTCTCAATTTGACTCAAAATGCAGAATATTGCCCCCTGAGGATATGTGTCCACCCAAGGTAGGGAACAATTGACTCAAATTGTGACCCCAGGGTAAAGGACAGCCAAAAGACCAGGAGGCTGGCAGTAGATATCATTGCATTTCTTCATACGTACCAATAAAAATCCTAGTATTTAAAAGTGTACCAGCATGCTGACTTGGACACCACAGGGAGTAAAATGGTAAAACACTGGAGCCTGGCACAGTAGTGCACATCTGTAATTCCAGCCACTCAGGAGGCTGAGGTTAGAGGATTGCTTGAGCCCAAGAGTTTGAGACCAGGCTGGGCAACATAGTAAGACCCCCATCTCAAAAATAAATTAATTAATAAATTAAGTAATTAAAATATTGGAATAATACAGAGATTATTATGGCCCCTGCACCAGATGTCTTATACCTTCATAAAGCACTCCATATTTGAGAGCACTCTTTTGCATGATTGAAGAATTTATAATATAGATATTATATTTCTCAGGTTTTCAAAAACAAACAGCAGAGTGGTTAAATAAAAAAGGACTGGAAGGCTGGGCGCAGTGGCTCACACCTGTAAACCCACCACTTTGGGAGGCCAAAGCAGGTGGATCATGAGGTCAGGAGTTCGAGACCAGTCTGGCCAAGATGGTAAAACACCATCTCTACTAAAAATGCAAAAAAATTAGCTAGGTGTGGTGGAGGGCATCTGTAATCCCAGCTACTCAGGAGGCTGAGGCAGGAGAATTGTGTGAACTTGGGAGGTGGAGGTTGCAGTGAGCTGAGATTATGCCTTTGCACTCCAGCACGGGCAACGGTGCAAGACTCTGTCTCAAAACAAATAAAAAAGGATTGGAAGTAAATTAATCACCATATTAATATTAATGGTGGTAATTCCCAGTTGTAAGAATATGAATGATATTTCTTTTCCTTTTTGTACTTTCTACATTTTTTAATTTTCTAAAAATAAAATGAAAAGGCATAAATATAATAAAAGAAATGCAAACAAACTGGTTGAAACTCCCAGGGTTTCATAAGTGTTATCTCATTTAATCATCACAACATCTCTATGAGACACAAATTATTTTTCTCATTTTCAGATGGGGAAACTGAGGCTAGGGCTGTTAAATAAACTCTTTAAGGTCACACAGCTATAAATAAATTAATTGGGACTTGAACCCAGGTCTTTTGACTCTAGATTTCATGCTCCTTCTTCCACATCCCATTGCCTCTGCAAGAACCACATACTCTTCTAACAACTAAAAGAACAGGATATATTAGAAGGAAAGTCACTGGTCCTCTTCTGCTTTTAGCCAGAATGAGTGAAGAACTTCAAACTCCTATAAGTGCCCTGGAAAGTGTACTAGGTCATACCAGACTAGGAGACAGGTGACTCAGGATACTTGACACCTATCAAAAAATGACCAGGGCTTGCCCATGGACTCAAGAGACCCTCAGATCAGAGCCTAGAAGAACGAGGTCCTTATTTATAAAGTCTCTTCTGTATAATACATATAATGCATAAGTATACACGCAATCTTGATCTGTCACCTACATAGGAAAGGCCTTTAAGGTCTTTATTCCAGCTACTATTTCTGAGATACAAATTAGCACAAAACAACACCTTAAAACTACCATATTATTTTGTGGTATTTTTTTGTTTTGTTTTGTTTTGTTTTTTTGAGACAGAGTCTCACTCTGTCACCCAGGCTGGAGTGCAGTGGCCCGATCTTGGCTCACTGCAATCTCCGCCTCCCGGGTTCAAGCAATGCCCTGCCTCAGCCTCCTGAGTAGCTAGGATTACAAGCACCCACCACCACGCCTGGCTAACATTTGTATTTGTATTTTTAGTAGAGACGGGGTTTCACCATCTTGGCCAGGCTGGTCTTGAACTCCTGACCTCGTGATCCACCTGCCTCAGCCTCCCAAAGTGCTGGGATTATAGGCGTGAGCCACCATGCCCACGTTTTTTGTTTTTTTGTTGTTGTTTTTTTTTTTTTTGAGACAGAGTCTGGCTCTGCTGCCCAGGCTGGAGTGCAGTAGCACCATCTTGGCTCACTGCCACCTCTGCCTCCTGGGTTCAAGCAATTCTCCTGCCTCAGTCTCCTGGGTAGCTGAGATTACAGGCACCCGCCCCCATGCCCAGCTAATTTTTTAGTAGAGATGGGGTTTCACCACATTGGCCAGGCTGGTATCAAACTCCTGACTTCAGGTGATCCACTCGCCTCTGCCTCTCAAAGTGTTGGGATTACAGGCGTGAGCTACTATGCCTTGCCAAAACTACCATACTATTTTACTCATGATTTTGTGGGTCAAAAAATGTGGGAAGGCTGTGCCTAGGACTTCTCACTTGGAGTCTTTCTCATGGTTACAGTCAGATGTTACCTGGAGCTGCAGTCATTTGAAGATTCAACAGGACTGGATGTCCAGCATGTCTCATTCATATGATTGGCAGGTGATGGTGGCTGATTAAGCTGTCAACTGGGGAACTCACATGTGACCTTTCCAGTATAGCTAACTCAGGGGAGTTGAACTTCATACCTAGCATCTAGCTTCCCTCAGGACAAGCATCTCATAAGAACCAGGCAGTAGCTGCAAGCCTTTTTCTGACATGGTTGAAGAAATCACGCAGCACACTTCTACTTCATTGTATTGGTTACAAATGAATCATTAGACAGACTAGATTTAAGGGGAAGGGAAGTAGGCTCTACCTCTTGATGGAGTAGTACAAGGTCACATTGTGAAAGAGCATGTGAGGTGAAAAATGTTGTTTCAGCCACCTTTAGAACATAAAATTTGCCTCAGTCATTTAATCCAATGTTTCCCAACCTTTGTCACCTCATAGCACACAGGGAAAGCATTAATATGTATATGGCTTATGACACGTCAGTTGGAAAGCTCTGACAGGCTAACTATCTGTGATTAAGAAAGCTTCCTTTCCTTACTTTATAGCTAGTGTGCATTCAAGGGCAAGATTTCTTACATGTTTCAGGGTAATTCTTGAACTAACAGAAAAAAAATCTCTTAGTTCTGTTCCCTTTATGCTATAAGCATCTGTGCTATAAGGATTTTTGTGTCCAAAAGCTTTGAGATAGTTTTTCATCTTTCCTCCTCTAAACACTAAAGGAGAGATAGCATACATTCTTCATACACTGGATCAGTTAAAACTATATGTTACCAATCAAAAAGAACAATAACTGTAACAGACTGAACACTTCAAACATGTTTAAATTCATGAGTTCATAACGCTTTTAATACAATGACAACAGAAATTATTACAGCAATCTTTGGAGGTTTCCAGGACCTTAACTCATTTAGAAAACTGGAGAATAAAGGGAAAGACCAAGCATTTGTCCTGCCTTTCCTGTATGAACTATGCTTCACAGTATGCCAGGTATCAATGTGCTGTCTCTCAGCTCAAAGCCCACTCTTCTTTGCTCTGCTTTGCAATTCTGGTGCTGTACCCTGTAAACATTTCTCCTATCAACAGCTGACATAATGTTAAACTTTTGTGGCAGTAGAAGGTGCTGGAGGGAAATTGCAGGAGGAAGAAGTCTTTCTGGCTCAGTGTGCTTTCCTCCTTGCATCTGCAGTGCACAGTGACCAACAGTGTGAAGGATGCCCCAGTTAGTTTTAGCAGTACACTTGTGGACAACTTTCTTCTTCTTCTTCTTTTTTTTTTTTTTTTGAGATGGAGTCTTGCTTTGCTGCCCAGGCTGGAGTGCAGTGGCACAATCTCGGCTCACTGCAACCTCTACCTCCAGGGTTGAAGCAATTCTCCCTGTCTCAGCCTCCCATGTAGCTGGGATTACAGGCACCTGCCACCACGCCTAGCTAATTTTTGTATTTTTTAGTGGAGACCAGATTTCACCATATTGGCCAGGCTGGTCTTGAACTCCTGACCACAGGTGATCCCGCATCTTGGCCTCCCAAAGTGCTGGGATTACAGGAATGAGCCACCATGCCTGGCCTTGTGGAGAACTTTCTATCAAGCTTTGTCAGCCCCACAGTGGGCATGTTATGGCTAACACTTAGTGTCAACTTGATTAGATTAAAGGATGCAAAGTTTTGTTCCTGGGTGTGTCTGTGAGGGTGTTGCTAAAGGAGATTAACATTTGAGTCAGTGGACTGGGAGAGGCAGACCCACCCTCAATCCGGGTGGGCACCAAATCATCAGCTGCCAGTGCAGCTAGAATAAAGAAGGCAGGAGAAGATAAGACGAGCAGACTTGCTGAGTCTTCCGGCCTTCTTCTTTCTCTCGTGCTGAATCCTTTCTGCCTTTGAACATCAGACTCCAAGTTCTTCAGCTTTTGGACTCTTGGACTTACACCAGTGATTTGCCAGGGACTCTCAGGCCTTTGGCCACAGACTGAAGACTGCACTGTTGGCTTCCTTATTTTTGAGGTTTTGGGACTTGGACTGATTCACCAATGGCTTCCTTGCTCCTCAACTTGCAGATGGCCTATCATGGGACTTTACCTTGTGATCGCATGACTCAATTCCCCTTAATAAACTCCCTTTCATATATACATCTATCCTATTAGTCCCTCTGGAGAACCCTGACTAACACAGGGCACTTCCCTGCTTGCCAGCTCTAGCCTAAAGTACTTCAGTGAACATCTCCACTATTCAGTTTCCACTATCCATGCAACAGCTACACTCTCTCCATCATTGGGAATGGGGGACTCTAGAAGTAGTGGCTGTTCTCTATTTCTGCTATTTCTGTATTCTTTAGAGTTCCTTAACCTCTATATAATAATTTCTTGTGTTAAAATTTACCTATTTTAAGGCTGGGCACAGTGGCTCACACCTGTAATCCCAACATTTCGGGAGGCCGAGGCAGGTGGATCACTGAGGTCAGGAGTTCGAGACTGGCCTGACCAACATGGTGAAACCCTGTCTCTACTAAAAATATAAAAATTAGCTGGTCGTGGTTGCGCCCACCTGTAATCTCACCTATTAGGAAGGCTGAGGCAGGAGAATCTCTTGAACCTGGGAAGAAGAGATTGCAGTGAGCCAAGATCATGCCTTTGCATTCCAGCCTGGGTGACAGAGTGAGATTCCATCTCAAAAAAATAAATAAAATAAAATTTACCTATTCTAAGCATGGTGTGGTTTCTGTCTCCTATCTGGACTCCAATTCACACAGTAAGTAAATCTTTGATGAGGAAAAGTTCTTCTGTATACAAGAAGACCAGCTAATAAATGTGTAGTGAATGAAATAATTAGAGTATTGTATAGTTTAAAAACATATATCTATGCACTGATCATCAATCGATGCTAAAATCAGTAGATAAGAGGCTGATGGGGAACATAATAATGGATGGATCAGACTGATGGATGGACTCCCTGAACCAGAGGCAAGTTTACCACAAGCTAATACAGTGTAAGCTTCAGCTCTCCTCACTTGCATGGATCTAGAATCTAATCTTATATTTGTGATTTTGATTTATTTCTCTTAATGAAAGCCCCTCAGATTGCACAAACTTCAGTCTCCACAAAACCTTGATTTACCCACTTTGTAAACCCACTGATCAATCTTAAGTTCCCAAAACAAGAGACCACCAGACATGATGAGCCTCCTCCTGTGATGCAGTAGGCAATAGCAACAGCCACGAAATACTCCTGCCAAAACTGCCAAAATACTTAATGCCAAACTGATCAAGCCTCTAGATGCAATGACTGCTTTATACAAACACTTGGGATAGAAGAACATGTTAAAGACACTGTGAGAGTGCAATAGCCAAATCCAAAATACAGGAAATTTTTTAAGGACAAATTACTCAGTATTTTCAACCAAAGAAATGGCAAGTAAAAAAAATAATAACTGTGGCAGTGTGGGGGGCTTTCATAGAGATGTTTAAAGACTTGAGAAATATCAGCAAAAGCAATATGTGCACCTCATCTGGATTTTGATTCAGATAAAATAACTATTTATGAGATAATGTGAATTTTTATGCTGACTGGATATTGCATGGTATTAAGCAATTATTATTAGTTTCTTTTAGGTGTCATAACGTATTATGGATTTTTTTAAAGGAATTCTTATCTCTTAGAGGTATATATTTAAGCATTTTTGAATAAGTTATATAAAGCCTGGGATTGTTTTAAAAATAATGTAGCAAAGGTAGGGTAATAGAAGTTATAAAGTAAAACTGATCTTATGTTGATAAATGGTGATGCTGAGTGGTGAGTACATGGGGGTTCATTGTAAATCTATCCCTTATATTCAAACATACTTTAGTGATGCTTAGAAATGTCATCATAAAAAGTTTAATGGAACAAAATATATGCTACTATAGGTGGCATATTATCTATACATTAATAATAATCAAATTAATATAGTATATTGTGGTTTACAGAGCACTTTTCATACATAATTTAATGTAATCCTAACCTCAGGCCTACAAGGTAGATTTTATTATTGTTATCTCACAGGGAACAATTTCAGAGTGGTTAAGTCAATGGCTCAGCAGTTCTGAGCTAGTAGGAGGCAAAAAATCTGGGATTCAGATCTAAGTCTTTGATTTCTAAATCCTATGCTCCACCTGGAGAGGGAGAAGAAAAGCTGGGTGATACTGGTTAAGTCTCTAACTTCTGAGCCTAAGGAAAAAATGAGAACAATAATACTTAGCTTGCTTTCTTCCTAGTTATTGGGAAACTCAGGTCTGAACATTTCTAGAAAAGGACTTTGTGTATTGGGAAGTGCCTTATAAATTTAGATTGGCACATATAGATTAGCTTTCTAGCAAAGAATGTTACAAAAAGGGAAGAAGGTGGAGAGCTCTGGGAACTGGTTTTGGGCAATGCAGAGTTTGCTCTTGGTAACCTTTGCATACCCCCCACATCTCAAAAATCCCTCCCTTGTGTTCACATTAACTGATAACGCGTAAGATGTTTTTCCTGTGGTGAACTTAATGTTTCCCATCATCCCTGATGTGCTGCATTGTTACTATCTTGTAGGAGCAGAGGTTCCACAATAGCTGTTTATAACGGAAAGTTTTATGACTTGTTTTTAGACTGGTGAAATGAGCATGAAACTGCATGGTATTTTCTGCTGTTGCCCAGAACTCCTCTATTAGATTATTTACACTAAGTCATTGATAGCCATGAATTTTCACCAAGCCACACTGGAAAACAAATGAGATACTTTTGATTCTCTAGAGGGAAAAAATGGAGAGGTACAGTTAAAATGACTCACATTAAACAATTACAGCTACAAAAACAAAAACCTCTCTGGGGACTGGGTATAGATATCTGAAAAGTCACATCAAAATGGCAGGATCTGCTGGGTGTGGTAACTCACGCCTGTAATCCCAGCATTTTGGGAGGCTGAGTGGGCAGATCACTTGAGGTCAGGAGTTCAAGACCAGCCTGGCCAACGTGGCAAAACACTGTCTCTACGAAAAACACAAAAATTAGCTGGGCATGGTGGTGCACACCTGTAATCCCAGCTACTTGGGAGGCTGAGACAGCCTTGAACGCGGGAGGCAGAGGTTGTAGTGAGCCGAGATTGTACCACTACACTCTAGCCTGGGCAACAGAACAAGACTCTGTCTCAAAGAAAAAAAAAAGGCAGCATCCAAACAACTGTTTCAAAACATCTTGGTCTGAAACACACATTCAATGATGACAATGTAATTCTGCCAGTCCACATTGAAATACTAACAGGAGCACCTAAAACAAAATAAATGTAACTATATATTTTGCTTTAAATATATAAATTAAGATATCTCATTTGTGATTACTGCTTTCATAGTAATAATTTCAGCCATAAGTAACTTCAGAAGACTCTACCTCTCTGTGTCTCCGTTTTCTTCACCATAAATTAGGAATAATAATGATATCTATCTTGTGGGCTAAAAATGAAATCAGATCATATATGTAAAAGTAGGTTGTGCCTTGCTCAGGGCCTGGCACTGATCTAAATTCAAGTGCTAAATGTTGAGCACTGAAGTCTACAATAGCCGTAGGCACTTGGAGCATGGAGATCAGTGTGACTAAGAAAGGAGGGAGAGTTCTGTGGATAGCTCAGAACAAAGGTGTGGCTGCTGAGCCCCAGCAGTACCGGAAAGAGAAGGCCCAAATACTAGTGCCTGCACATGTGATAAAATGTTAGAATCTTGATGCTGAGTGTATGAGTGTTAACTGCAATTTTTTTCAATTTTTCTGAGTATTCCAAAATTGTGATAATAAAACATTAGGACATAAAATTATAAAATAAAATCTGGTATCCCCTCCAAACCTCCATGGCCATGAGTAGCCTCACAGAATAGATTGACAACAACTGATCTGGCCTATAGACCAATTAAATTGGCACTAGGGAGAAAGAAATGAAGGTGGGGGTGAGCCAGGAAGAGCCAGAGGAAGCAGCACTTTCGCGATGTGGTGGACACGGTGCTGGAACCCCAGCTCACAGAGACTCACTGGTGCGGCCAGGAAAGTTTGCATCATTTGGAACATGTGTGCAGGACTTCTCCCCGCCAGACAAGCCGTGCTCATTTCCAGTTCTGCTTCCAGCCGGCCTGGGGGAGCCTACCATTACAAACAATTACTCTGCTCTCAAAATGGAAAATTTCAGTCCTAGGATTGCAACAGGAACTTCTGGAGCTTGTGAAAAAAAAAAAGCACCTCGCTCCTCGAGAGCAAAATTAAATGGTAAAATTTCTAAATGACTGTAAACGTGGGTCTCACGTGTCCTGAAAATAGCATGTATGTGACTGCTAAGTGTTGTGTGGGTGATTCATCAGACTCTCATTTCTTGTTTTGGTTTCATGGATAGCACAAGATGTGGATTAGGAAAGTATAGTGCAGTGCTTATGTCAAACACAGAGTAAGGGGTTGCCCTGCACAGTGGCAGTTAACAATTACCAGAGTATGGTTCTCTTAAAATGTAGTCAAATGAGAGTATACATGTATATCTGAACTTTGGGCAAAGGTTTAAATATTTTAAATATTATTGAAGTCAATACACATCTGTTGAGCACCTACTATTTACAATGTGAATATGCATGAATTGCAACAAATAGTACTTTTTCTGTAATGTGTGAATTACGTAATTTCAGAAATGTGTCATTTTCAAACCTTTTGCAAGCACAATCATTTCACCTGTATCTCTCTTCAAGATTCATTCTAGGCTGGGCGCTGTGGCTCACACCTGTAATCCCAGCACTTTGGGAGGCCAAGGTGGGTGGATCATCTGAGGTTGGGAGTTCGAGACCAGCCTGACCAACATGGAGAAACTCCGTCTCTACTAAAAATAAAAAATTAGCAGGGCGTGGTGGCAGACACCTGTAATCCCAGCTACTCGGGAGGCTGAGGCAGGAGAATTGCTTGAACCTGGGAGGCGGAGGTTGCGGTGAGCCAAGATCATGCCGTTGCACTCCAGCCTGGGCAACTCCATCTCGAAAAAGAGTGAAACTCTATCTCAAAAAAAAAATAAATAAAAGACTCATTCTAGTCTTTATAGTCATGAAAGAATCAAATCTGGGGCAAAGTTGAGACACTACACTCAACTGGTTAGGAGTCACTGTCATTCTCTAGTTATATTGTCTGAGTGCCATACTTTTTTTAAAAAAGATTGTTTTTAAAGTAAAAATGCGCCGGGCGCGGTGGCTCAAGCCTGTAATCCCAGCACTTTGGGAGGCCGAGACGGGCGGATCACGACGTCAGGAGATCGAGACCATCCTGGCTAACACGGTGAAACCCCGTCTCTATTAAGAAATACAAAAAACTAGCCGGGCGAGGTGGCGGGCGCCTGTAGTCCCAGCTACTCGGGAGGCTGAGACAGGAGAATGGCGTAAACCCGGGAGGCGGAGCTTGCAGTGAGCCGAGATCCGGCTACTGCACTCCAGACTGGGCGACAGAGCGAGACTCCGTCTCAAAAAAAAAAAAAAAAAAAAAGTAAAAATGCTAGTGACTTGGAAGGGGATAAACTGAAAAGTCCACCTCCATAAAGCACCCCCAGTCTTGCCCCCTAGAGGTAACTTTGGCAACAGATCTTTGCAAACGCTTCAAGAAAATTTTTACACATACACAAGCATATGTGACCCAGATGTTGGCCGTCCGTCTCAACTGCTTGACTGACTCTCTTTTGGCCTCATGCCATGCTTGACACAAAACTCAGTTCCTTGACCAGTACTTACAAGAAATCCAATCATACTAAATATATCCTGATTTTTAAAGGATTATTAAAGATTGATAGGGTTAGAGAGAATTATCACGGTGTACAGCATCAACATCTCTGTCTCAAACAAAACTGTGTTCAACATGTCTCTCCATATTCTTACCAGCCCACATGACAAATTGGGCATGCTTCTCTCTGGCCTGTGTACACCATCTATTCTGACACACAAATCTGTCATTCCTATCACTCCTGTTCCAAGGTCTCTATATCTCCAACCCAACCCTAATTATCTCCCAACCACTCAAGCTGTAAGGATGCACTACGTTTTTATTTAATCAGTTCTTTTCAGATGGACATCAGGTTGCTCCCAGTTTTTCTTTTTTTTTCCTGTGTTAAACAATGTTATAATTAATATCTTAGAAGATACATCTTTGTACCCTTGTGAGTTTGTTGCTGGGTAAATTCTTAGAAGTGCAATGCCTGGATTAAGAACATACACATTCACAATTTGGATATATTTTGACAAAATGCCCTTTAAAAGTGATATGAATGTATATTCCCACAGGGTATGCAAGCATACACAGGATTTCTCCACACTTGGGTCAACGGTGGATATTACTCCACTTTACCGTCATCTTGGTTATCTTTACCAAATGAATGGTGAAAAGTAGTACCTTACTGTTATTTTAGTCTGCACTTCTTTAATGATGAGTGGGATCAAAAGCATCTTTTCATCTATGTATTTGCCGTTTGTATTTCCTTCTCTGTGAAATGCCAGTTCATCTACCAGCAAAAACCCTCTTGTTCTTGAAAGAAGCATTTCCCTTTGCTTCCAGGACACTTTCATCTTCTGGTTCTCTGGCGCCTCTTTCTCGTCCCTTTGCTGGCTCTTTTTTGTTTACCTTCCTCAGGGATGTTGTTCTCCAGGGCTCCACCCTCATCCTCATCCTGCCTCCTTTCCACTGTACGTGCTCTTGCCGTGTCATGCCACCTTCTTGCCCAAAATTAGTTACCATTTATTGACCACTTGTTATGTTCTAGACATTCTACCAGGCATTCTAAATGCTCATGATAACTCTTCTAGGTCAGCATTATGTTCCCCAATTTTTCAAATGAGGAAACTGAGATCATGGAGTAACTTGTCTAAGGTTGTACCACCAGTAAATGATAGAGCTGGGATCTGATGCCAGGGTCGTTTCTCTCCAGTGTCTAAGCTCTTTCTATTACATTGCCATGTCCTCATTTACTACTCACAGGGAGACAATTCCAAGTCTATATTGCCACTCTAGGTCTCTCCCTGGTCTCAAAATCCCATGTACTCAATTCCTCAATAGAAATATCTGCCTGGACATCAGCAGGAACCTCAAATGCAGCATGCTCTCCCTGAACCTGCCCTTCCAGTGATGCCTTCACGGATAATAGAGTCTCCCAGCCTCAGCCAATCAATTGCTAAGTGTCATAGAAACCACTCAGATATCTGAGCCCTCTGTCCTTCCCTCTGTTCCCCACTTTGCTCAGAGCCTTGTAATTTCTGGGATAAATACCACACACTTCCTAAACCGTACATTCCAGTTTATCCCCCACTCAGCATCTTGAGGTTGTTTCTCCAATAAGCATAATAATCTGTAAATGAAGAGATGCTCTTTATCTTATAGGCTCTTATAAGGACTAAGTGAAATAATCTATGTAAAATATGCAGCTTATGCTAATTCCTCAATAAGTGTTAGGGCTCCTACCTTCCTCCTGACCCACCTCTCTGATTCCTGCCTCACACTAGGCTCTAGTCAACGAAATGCCTCACTTTTTGTGTCTCTGTGCCTTAGTTCCCTCTGCTTGGAATTCCTTTCCTTCGCTTACTGCACTAATGAGCACCTTTAATTGTTTAAGAACTGGTGCAGATGGCACTTTCCCCAGAATGCTGGCTCTGAATTCTTCCCATCAGGTTCCCGGGCCCCTTCTCTGAGCCTCTTTACTTTTTCTTACACTATTGCATTGCAATTACTTGCTTACCTGCCTGTCTCTGCAACAAGGCTGAGAACAGGGGCTGTTCCTTATCCATCATCATATCCTCAGTGTGTGGCACTCAGGAGGTGCTTTAAAATGTGTGTGGAATTAACGTGTTCCATGTGTTAATAAGTGCTTGCCATGCCCCACCTCCTCCAGAACTGTGGTTATAGACAAATGGGATTAAAGTGCTGCAGCCTTGCAGGTGGTGCACTGCAGGCTCAGAGGGTGCAGTTAGCCTTCTGAATCTCACTGTTAAACCTGCAAAGTGGGCCTCAGACACCTCCTGGGCAATTAAGGTCAAAGGAAATAACACGTAAGTAGCCAAAATGCAGTTAAGATGCAAGTGGATGTTAAGTTGCTAGCCAAAACCAGGTGAAGAATGATCATTTTTAGGGAATGGACAAATACCTGGAAAGAATGCAGGCTTTAGAGTCAGGCACATTTAAATGCACTGTGTTATTCTGTTATAACAGAATAACTGTGAAGTGTCATTGATTGGACACAACAAAGGGTGAATGTGGGAATGTCCACCACGGGAATGTGGCTCCTGCTGTACTCAGGCCTCAGGGGCCCATGTTGACAGAGTCAGGGTCCCTGAAAAGCAGACTCTGAAAGGAGATTAACATGCAGGATGTTTGTTAAGGGGTACCCTTGTGATTGACACCTGCAAAAAAGAGCAGAAGGAAACAGGACTGTGCAGAGGGAGGAGCTGAGCTGCAGTGCAGGCCCAGCACCAGCCTTCACCTAACCCATGGGGTCTCTGGAGCTTGAATAACCCTTTAGAGATGCTCTGAATTGGGCCAAGATGGCTGGACCCTGATACCTCTGTGTTAATCAGGGGCGAACCTTGGGTAGGGTGACTCTCGGCAGCTGAGGCAGCCCTGCAGAGATTGACAACTGAAGGCTGTGGCAGACAGCATTCCCAGCCCCTGGGGCCCTGCATCTTTTACTGAAAAGGAGACAGCTCACCTGTGGAGGATCCTCATCATATAGTTGCTGTACCCTGGGGACACATGCCAAAGTATCTCAGCTTGGGTTCTTCCAGAGGCCGACTCTGAGCCTGGGATATGAGCACAGGCCATTTATCTGGGAGTATGGAAGTGAGATGGGAAAGGAAAGGAAATCAATAGAGTACTTTAATGAACAGGTAACTGCTGGGGGCCCCTGCAAATCAGAATAGAACATGTCCCAGAGTTGTCCCACTCAATGGGCAAAGATGGGGTGGTATTTATCCACCAAATCCTGTGTGTCATTACTCACAGCCACTCCTGGACAGACTCACCCCCTGGCAGTCCCCACCTACCTTTCTATCTTGAACAAAGAGTGGCAGGTGACTGCAATAAGAAGCCATTGACATGAACACAAACTGTGAGCACCAAGGGGATGTGAGCAGAGCACTAATGGAGTCTGCCCCAGCAGGGAGGAGGAAGGCTACAGAGTCTCTCAGGAATGTCACGTCGCCTCAGCCCAGGGGTGACACACTCACACAAGCACACATGAGCTAGCCACAGGGCCCACCTTACTGTAAGGTAGAAAAGTCTGCCTTGCCCTCAGGGAGGGAAGGGGAAAGGAATATTGCTGAGTTCTGACAAGGTTGGCCACAGTACCTCTCCTGCCTTCTGGCTGGGTGAGATTGAGAAGCTGCTTTATCTTTCTGAGCCTCAATTTACTAATTTTTCAAAGAGGAATAATAATATCTATCTCATAAGGGTGTGAAAGATGGAACAAATGCATGCAAAGAATCTACCACAATGCAACAGAACTGGTGATGAAACAAAGCTACACAGTTCATTCTATTCATTTTATTATTTATATAATAATATATATATTATTTTTTATAACACAAATATGTGACCTATATTCTTTTTATGTATCAAATGTAACCTTAAAATAATAAAAAGGACACTCATTTAACACTAAATGTTGAAATTCAAAGACAGATTTCAAACATATAAATAAATCAGTGCTAAGAAAAATTTTTGAAATAGTCTGTCATAGTTTCTAGTATGTCACGGGCACTTAGTAAGTGGTAACTATTATTATCTGGGAACTATTGAAAACCAATTTCATTAATCACAGCCAAAAATAAAATTGATTTGGAATGTGAGTTACCCAGATAAATAATCAGCTCAAGGGTTTACTTGGAGAGAAGGAGAGCTGACTTATGCCTGTTGACCCACCATGTAAACACAGTCATGGTAATTTACTAGCAGCAAGACCTGTTTCCTGCTGAGCACTTACAGTCTGAGCTCCAGAGCTAGACACAAAGAAAGGGGGTCAAACATGTCCACATGGAACCTGTATTTTTGTTTTTTTCCCACCAACTTCTGAGTGATCAGAGGCTCCCTTGTTGCAATGTCATCAAAATGAGACATGGAAATTCCTCACCTGCCATAAGCTAGACAGAGCTTTTGAGATGCAAACCATATACACTCTCAGAGGAGAGGATTGAAACCAATGAGAGAAGTCACTTTCAAAGCACCATCCCCCCGCCTTCCCCCTTCCATACACATGCTAAGCACACAGAGCTTTTGCAATCTGCTACGAAAACAGAATTTTAAAATAAACCCCAGTCTACTCTCTCAAATCAGAATTTAGAAGAAAATGGATTTCTGTAAGGTGAATTTGCTCTCCCAAAGTAGTTCCATTCACACACATGTACACACACACGCACAGACCCCCTTAAAATGCAGCACTCATTAATAGGCCAAATATGGAACAAGCAAGTTTATCCTCAGCAGAAGAGAGGCATTCAATAATTATGAGGAGAGGTTTGAGGCTGCGTAAAAATAAAACTTACGGAAGCCAGCAGATGGCACTTAATCATAATTTTTCCTATGATTTCTATTAATTGTCAAATATTTCTCCTTCTGTCTTCCGAATAAAACAAATGATATGCTAATATGGCACAGTAAGTAACATTTTTCCCTTTGAGATATTGAATAGACTTGTTACATAAAATTTCCCCACCTACATAACTAGCCCAAGACCCACATTTCTCATGCATAGATTTATCATATCACACTATGCATATGCATGTCTGTATATCTGTGTGCTTCCAAGCATGCAGCACATTTGATCAATGCAAAAAGTAAAAGCTAACACCTTCATTTATCTCCAAAATCAAGTCCAAATCAAGGATCTGTTGTTCCTGAAACAGTCACATAAAATCATTTAAACCACATTGTCCACCAGAAATAGAAACGCAGAAATACCTCAGGGAGGCCACTTTGGCAGTTTTCTTCGGGGCTCCTATTACAAGCGTTAACAAGGTGAATGACCCCTTCCAGGCTACTCTGTCTCACCTGCCAACTCCTCTACTTTCTTCCCCCACACTCCTCCTTCCTTCTCCCCATGCTTCCACAATGCGGTACCCTTTTTCTGCTTTTTTATTCCCTTTCTATAATCTACTTCTGTTTTCTTTAACCTTTTCTCCCTCCTGAGCACTGGACTTGGTTTCCTGAGTCTTGTAGGGACAGATGCCACACCAGTCAGAGTTCTTGGTTTCTGACACCAGAAATCGACTCTATTAAGCAGAAAATATTTATTGCAGAGCCATCAAGTAGTTCACAGAATCCACAGGAAGCCTGGAGAATCTGGCTCAGTGAACAGGCAAGAACCAAAGGTGCTGGCACCAGAAAAGGCAGCCAAGGTCACACCACTGAAAACCACATGTCTGGAACAGTGCTACCAGCACCACGGCCACCGGCCACTGACAGCTACCACTGCCCCCAGGCTCTCCTGAATAATGATTCACTGGCTCTGAGGGTTTGCTCCATTTCCTCCAGATTCCCTATCCAGGCCGGGCAGCCCACGTCCAAGGCTGGGAGGGCTGGCCTCATGAGTTGCTCTCCAAGAGCAGAGCTGTTGTTCCAGCTCAGACCAAAGCAGGGCGGGGGCACAAGCTTCAGTGCTGAGAAGCCCTAGTGTGAATGCGGGAGAAAGTGAATCTAGAGAAATACTGGTGATGAGAGAGCACCGGGTGTCACAGACATTACTCATTTTAAACCTGCCCTTTCTTGGTGCAGATGGGGAGGTCTGTGCTCCCAAACTGAGTGGGATAATTTTGGGGAAAGGAAAGATATTGAGTGGAATACAGGTCAGTTATGCCAGTTTTGGAACGACAAACAATAAAGCAAAATCCAGCTGATGCTGTAGCCCTGCGCAGTCCACTCAGTTATTTCATACATACTTTGTTCTAGACAAAGCAAGGAGCTACAGTTGCTAATGTGAACACTCTTCATTTTCACGTTCTATTTAGCCAATTTAAATTCCAGTTCCTAAGCACTATTCCGACCTCCCATATCTTAACCCTTAAAGGATGAAGGCTAGCCTCTTTCTAGGGATGAAATTTGTAACATGATTCCTAGCTCAGCGCAGGGGCCTCCTTCTCTCCTCCTGCCAGCTGGTCCCAATTATGAGCTGGTTTGGGTAATTTGAGAGTGTGGAGGGTGCCTGTGCAGTAGGAGGAGTATTTTCTAAGCACTCAGCTTCCCGAGCCCAACTAAAACTAATAGATGCTTTAATATTCTGAATTCTGAGGGGATTTGTAATGGTTTTCCAAAAAAAGGAAATAAAATGTATAAATAAAATCACTTGGTGGCATGCCTGGTAACCACTGCAAGTGCCGAGTGAGAAATCAAGTCTGTAGCATTCCAGCAAAACTCCAACTTTGCCTACATTTCTTGGGCAACTACCTCAATTTTCCTGTGTTTTAACAGAGGGGGCTTGTGTGGCTGCAAGTTTTCTTGTGAGATGACACCAGACTTTGTGAGAGATGACAAAGACTTTTGGGGATCTCCAGCCCAGATTTTAAAGGGCTGAGGATGTCTCCGAGCTCAATTTTGTTATTTTCAACTTAACGTTTCTTGAGCACCTATTATATCCAACACATAGCACATGCTGGGAATTTGAAGCTGAATAAAGCTCAGAATCTTTCAAGATGGTTCTCTTTCAACCAGCAGCATTCCAAGGGTAGAAGAGTTAGCCCTTGGCTGGGAGGAGCATTTTGTCAGTTACATTGTTTGAAATTGCCATGGCTCATGTGATTATACAAACCAGATGGCATTTAGTTGGTTTTATTATTATTATTTTATTTATGTATTTATTTTGAGACAGAGTCTTGCTCTGTCGCCCAGGCTGGAGTACAATGGCGCCATCTCGGCTCACTGCAACCTCTGCCTCCCAGGTTCAAGCAATTCTCCCTCTTCAGCCTCCGGAGTAGCTGGGATTACAGGCACCCACCATCATGCCTGGCTAATATTTTTTTTTTTTTTTTTTTTTTTTTTTTTGTAGAGACAGGGTTTCACCATGTTGGGCAGGCTGATCTTAAACTCCTGACCTCAGGTGATCTGCCCACCTCAGCCTCCCAAAGTGCTGGGATTGCAGGTGTGAGCCACCACGCCTGGCCAGTTTTATTATTATTTTTAAACCCTCTACAGACTAATGCACTCCTTATTATCTAAACCTGGTCTGACTTCTCCCACTATCTCCACTACTTCCAATCACTCCTCCCAGTTTACATCATCATAGGCAATCTGAGTATGTGCAGGAGAAAAAGAAAACTACATGTGAAGATGTAAATGTCATCGGAAGATAAGTGCCCATAGCTGCCTGGGCATGTGTTCCATTAGCTGATTAATGCCAAATACAGTTACTTAGACATTGTCCTTTTGGGTCTTACCTGAGGTACTCTCCCGACGCACACAGGCTAGTCCTGTTAAGAGCAGATTTGTATTCCAGGGACAGCACAGTCTCCTGGTGACACTAGCAGGTCCTGAAGTCACATTATCAGCATTTATAAGCCAGCTCATTTTTCTTACTCAGTTATTATTTCACGTTTTTGGGCGTAAGTGTTCTCACAGGTAGAGTGTGGATAAGAGTATCTTTCCTGGAAGGACTGTTGCAAGGTTTAAATTAGAGAATACATGTAAAACCACGTGGCACATGGAAAGTACTCAAAGGTTCGCTTTTATTTTATTTTGTTTATTTATTTTTGTTTGTTTTTGAGACGGAGTCTCACTCTGTCGCCCAGGCTGGAGTGCAGTGGCACGATCTCAGCTCACTGCAAGCTCCACCTCCCAGGTTCTCGCCATTCTCCTGCCTCAGTCTCCAGAGTAGCTGGGACTACAGGCGCCTACCACCATGCCCAGCTAATTTTTTGTACTTTTAGTAGAGATGGGGTTTCACCGTGTTAGCCAGGATGGTCTTGATCTCCTGACCTCATGATCCGCCTGCCTTGGCTTCCCAAAGTGCTGGGATTACAGGCGTGAGCCATCGCGCCCGGCCTCCTCTACTTCTTTAATGGACTTGCTTTAAATGAACTTGCTTTCATTTTACGGACTCACCCTCCTGAATAACACACCATAGAATAAACTTATGTTTCTTGCATGAGATCCAAGAACCTCTCTTGGGGTCTGGATCGGGACCCCTTTCTGGTAACATATCTATCTACCTACCAGCCTACCTGCCTGCCTATCTAAAGCACACTTTACACAGTGGCAATACCATGAAGATTATTTTGGGTTCCCCCTTTCCATATCAGCGCCTCCCTTCTCCAACAGTGGAAGCCTGGCTCCCATTATCTCAGTTTACCTGTATGTAGCCAATCTCCCAATTCATGCCCCACCCAGCTCACCCCTCCTTGAGCCTGCATCCTCTGAACTGGCTACCTACCTCATTCAGATTCTTGCTTTTTTTTTTTTTTTTAATGAAGAAAAAAAGCAAGAAGCCAATACATATATTTAAGACAAAGACCAAAAGGGAATAGAAAGGAAGGGAAGGGAGAAGCAGGAGAGTTGGGTTATATATTGATTTGCGTTTTTAAAAGAACACTCTGGCAGATTTGTGAAGAAAGAATTGAAGGGGAGCAAGAGTGTATTCTCCTCTTACTCATCTTGGCATTCCTAGCACTTTGGTAGCATATTTTAAGGAAGGTGCTATATAAATGTTTAGGGAAGGAAGAACGACAGTTAGGATGGGGAGGAAAGACTAGGAGACTGAGGGAGGGGGACCAGAGGCTTCTCCAGAGGCACACACCATAGAATAAACTTATGTTTTTCTTTTCCATAGTGGGAGTTGTTGCTCTCTACAGTCAAGGACAGAAAATCACTTTGAAGTGTGTCTTCCTTTCTTTGTGAAGAACCTCTTAAGTGGCTTCCTATAGTTGCTTACATTATGTAGTAGTGTTGCACCCATTGTCCTGTAGAAGGGTAAATCGTCCTGAAGCAGATATTCTTTGTTCAGTGACAAATCACTCACAGTCTCTTGTAGTTGCACGAACGTAGGACAAATAGGCCCTTTATCCTGGGAGAAGTTGTAAAGGAATCTTTTTTCCTTTCTCTCTCACTCGTTCAGGGTCAAAACCTTCCCTTCTTTCACATGCAGGTCTGCATGTAAGTGGAGGACCTGTTTGCTTGGAAGCCCAGTGCCCCCTAGGAGGCAAGGGATTAAAGTTCAAGTCCCTGCTCCCTGAGGTTTGAAAGTAACAGTATATGGCGTGGTGACATGGCTCAAGGTCTAGGCAATATAGTTCCCTTGAGGCTGGAAGCAGCTGAACCAGACTGAATTCTCTTTAGGTCAGATGGGTCCACTGGGTGGGAAAGGTTGGTGCCTGTCCTGAACCCACCATGTTGGGCCAGTCTGAGACCAGGGAAGTGGCTGTTTGTGTAAACAAAAGAGTTGGCTACCAAGAGCAGAAAACTAGTGGTATTCTGGAGTTGACCTAAACTTACTTGCAAGAACTGATGGTTAAATTTTCAGGAATGTTGCAAGCTTGTTGTAAAATACAGCCATTAATAAATATATGTTTTTAAACTTTTTGTTATATCATAGTTGTACATATTTGGGAGATATATTTTTTGGAATGTTTTAATTTTTAATTTTTTGTGGGTCTACGTTAGGTATATATTTATGGGGATACATGAGATATTTTGATACAGGCATGCAATGTGAAATAAGCACATCAGGCCAGGTGCAGTGGCTCATGCCTGTAATCCCAGCACTTTGGGAGGCTGAGACGGGCGGATCACGAGGTCAGGAGATCGAGACGATCCTGGCTAACATGGTGAAACCCCGTCTCTACTAAAATTACAAAACATTAGCCGGCCTGGTGGTGGGCACCTATAGTCCCAGCTACTCAGAAGGCTGAGGCAGAAGAATGGCGTGAACCCGGGAGGCGGAGCTTGCAGTGAGCCGAGATCCCACCACTGCACTGCAGTCTGGGCGACAGAGCGAAACTCCGTCTCAAAAAAAAAAAAAAAAAACAACAAAAGAAATAAGCACATCATACATGGGATATTTTGATACATGTATACAATGTAATAAATATTAAATTATATCAACTTTCAATAAAATCATTATATTTAAAACAAAGGTAATAATTACTCAAGATTTACCAGTAATTATTTTACCATATTTTCCTATTATCTATGCTTTTGAGGTTATTTATATTGGTCAGGCCTCTGAGCCCAAGCTAAGCTGTATCCCCTGTGTCCTGTATACATCTAGATGGCCTGAAGCAAATGAAGATCCACAAAAGAAGTGAAAATAGCCTTAACTGATGACTTTCCACCATTGTGATTTGTTTCTGCCCCACCCTAACTGATCAAGGTACTTTGTAATCTCCCCCACTTTAGGAAGGTTCTTTGTAATTCTCCCCGCCCTTAAGAATGTACTTTGTGAGATCCACCCCAGGCCCGCAAAACATCGCTCCTAACTTCACCTATCCCAAAGCCTCTAACAACTAATGATAATCCCACAACCCTTTGCTGACTCTCTTTTTGGACTCAGCCCGCCTGCACCCAGGTGAAATAAGCAGGCTTGTTGCTCACACAAAGACTGCTTGGTGGTCTCTTCACATGAATGTGCATGACATTTGGTGCTGAAGACCCGGGTCAGAAGGAATCCTTCGGGAGACCAGTCCCCTGTCCTCACCCTCACTCCATGAAGAGATCCACCTATGACCTTGGGCCCTCAGACCAACCAGCCCAAGGAACGGAACATCTCATCAATTTCAAATCGGTTAGGCTGTCTTTTCACTCTCTTCTCCAGCCTCTCTTGCTACCCTTCAGTCTCCCTCTCTCACTACCCTTCAATCTTCCTGTGCTTCCAATTCCAGTTCTTTTTCCTCTTTAGTAGAGACAAAGGAGACACATTGTATCCGTGGACCCAAAACTCCGGGGCGGGTCACAGACTTGGGAAGACAGTCTTCCCTTGGTGTTTAATCACGCGGGGATGCCTTTCTGATTATTCACCCACACTCCATTGATGTCTGATCACCGCGGGGTCACCTGCCTTGGTCATTCACCCACATTCCCTTGGTGGCAAGTCAATTGCGGGGACGCCTGCTTTGGCTGCTCACCCACATTGCAGCCCAGGGCTGCTCACCCACCCGCTTCTCCGTGTCTCTACCTTTCTCTTTAAACTTACCTCCTTCACTATGGGCAAACTTCCGCCCTCCATTTCCCCTTCTTCTCCCTTAGCCTGTGTTCTCAAGAACTTAAAACCTCTTCAACTCACACCTGACCTAAAACTTAAACGCCTTATTTTCTTCTGCAATACCGCTTGGCCCCAGTACAAACTCGACAGTAGTTCCAAGTGGCCAGAGAATGGCACTTTTGATTTGTCTATCCTACAAGATCTAGATAATTTTTGTTGAAAAATGGGCAAATGGTCTGAGGTGCCTGACGTCCAGGTATTCTTTTACACATTGGTCCCTCCCTAGTCTCTGCTCCCAATGTGACTCATCCCAAATCTTTCTTCTTTCTCTCCTATCTGTTCCTTCAGTCTCCACCCCAAGCTCTGAGTCCTTTGAATCCTTGTTTTCTAGGGACTCATCTGACCTCTCCCCTTCTCCCCAGGCTGTTCCTCGCCAGGCCCAGCCAGGTCCCAATTCTTCCTCAGTCTCTGCTCCCCAACCCTATAATCTTTCTGTCACCTCACCTCCTCACACCCAGTCTGGCTTACAGTTTCATTCCGCGACTAGCCCTCCCGCACCTGCCCAGCAATTTCCTCTTAAAGAGGTGGCTGGACTTAAAGGCATAGTCAAGGTTAGTGCTCCTTTTTTCTTTGTCCAACCTCTCCCAAATCAGTTAGCATTTAGGCTCTTTTTCATCAAATATAAAATCCCAGCCCTGTTCATGTCCCATTTGGCAACAACCCTTAGACGCTTTACTGACCTAGACCCCAGAGGAAGGCCGTCTTATTCTCAACATGCATTTTATTACCCAACCCACTCCCAACATTAAAAAAAGCTCCAAAAATTAGATTCCAGCCCTCAAACCCCACAACAGGACTTAATTAACCTCGCCTTCAAGGTGTACAATAGTAGAGTAGAGGCAACCAAGTAGCAACATATTTCTAAGTTGCAATTCCTTGCCTCCACTGTGAGA
Source organism: Theropithecus gelada (assembly GCF_003255815.1). Classification (NCBI taxonomy): domain Eukaryota; kingdom Metazoa; phylum Chordata; class Mammalia; order Primates; family Cercopithecidae; genus Theropithecus; species Theropithecus gelada. The sequence continues at coordinate 9,069,736 of NC_037668.1, forward strand.
CAAACCCCAGCCACATCTCCAGCACACAAAAACTTCCAAACACCTGAACTGCAGTGGCCACGCATTCCTCCAGGACTGCCTACCCCAGGATCTTACTTCAAGTGCCAGAAATCTGGCCGCTGGGTCAAGGAATGCCCGCAGCCCGCGATTCCTCCTAAGCCATGTCCTATCTGTGTGGGATCCCACTGGAAATCGGAGTGTCCAACCCGGCAGCCACTCCCAGAGCCCCTGGAACTCTGGCCCAAAGCTCTCTGACCGATGCCTTCCCAGATCTTCTCGGCTTAGTGGCTTTAGACTGGCACTGCCCGATCACCTCAAAAGCCTACAGGACCATCACAGACACTGTGAGTAACTCTTACAGTGGAGGGTAAGTCTGTCCCCTTCTTAATCAATATGGAGGCTACCCACCCACATTACCTTCTTTTCAAGGGCCTGTTTCCCTTGCCTCCATAACTGTTGTGGGTATTGACGGCCAGGCTTCTAAACCTCTTAAAACTCCCCAACTCTGATGCCAACTTGGACAATGTTATTTTATGCACTCCTTTTTAGTTAACCCCACCTGCCCAGCTCCCTTATTAGGTCAAGACATTTTAACTAAATTATCTGCTTCCCTGACTATTCCTAGGCTACAACCACTCCTCTTGCCGCCCTTTTCCCCAGTTCAAAGCCTCCTTCACATCTTACTCTCATATCCCCCCAGCTTAACCCACAAGTATAGGACACCTCTACTCCCTCCCTGGCAACTGATCACATGCCCATTACTATCCCATTAAAACCTAATCACCCTTACCCCACTCAACACCAGTATTCCATCCCACAGCATGCTTTAAAAGGATTAAAGCCTGTTATCACTCGCCTGTTACAGCATGGCCTTTTAAAGCCTATAAACTCTCCTTACAATTCCCCCATTTTACCTGTCTTAAAACCGAACAAGCCTTACAGATTAGTTCAGGATCTGCACCTTATCAACCAAATTGTCTTGCCTATCCACCCCATGGTGCCAAACCCTTATACTCTCCTATCCTCAATACCTCCCTCCACAACCCCTCCACAACCCAATATTCTGTTCTGGATCTCAAACATGCTTTCTTTACTATTCCTTTGCAGCCTTCATCCCAGCCTCTCTTCGCTTTCACTTGGACTGACCCTGACACCCATCAGTCCCAGCAGCTTACCTGGGCTGTACTGCCACAAGGCTTCAGGGACAGCCCCCATTGCTTCAGTCAAGCCCTTTCTCATTATTTACTTTCTTTCCACCCATCTGCTTCTCACCTTATTCAATATATTGATAACCTTCTACTATGTAGCCCCTCCTTTGAATCTTCTCAACAAGATACCCTCCTGTTCCTTCAACATTTATTCTCCAAGGGATATCAGGTATTCCCCCTCCAAAGCTCAAATTTCTTCTCCATCCATTACCTACCTCAGCATAATTCTTCATAAAAACACATGTGCTCTCCCTGCTGATAATGTCAGACTGATCTCTCAAACCCCAACCCCTTCTACAAAACAGCAACTCCTTTCCTTCCTGGGCATGGTTAGATACTTTTGCCTTTGGATACCTGGTTTTGCCATCCTAACAAAACCATTATATAAACTAACAAAAGGAAACCTAGCTGACCCCATAGATACTAAATCCTTTCCCCACTCCTCTTTCTGTTCCTTGAAGAGAGCTTTAGAGACTGCTCCCACACAAGCTCTCCCTGACTCATCCCAACCCTTTTCATTGTTGGGTTGTGCACAGCCGAAGTGCAGGGCTGTGCAGTCAGAATTCTCACACAAGGACTGGGACCACACCCTGTAGCCTTCTTGTACAAACAACTTGACTTTACTGTTTTAGGCTGGCCATCATGTCTCCATACAGCGGCCACCGCTGCCATCTTTACTTTTAGAGGCCCTCAAAATCACAAACTATGCTCAACTCACTCTCTACCGTTCTCATAACTTCCAAAATCTATTTTCTTCCTCACACCTGACACATATACTTTCTGCTCCCTGGCTCCTTCAGCTGTACTCACTCTTTGTTGAGTCTCCCACAGTTACCATTGCTCCTGGCCCAGACTTTAATCCCTCCTCTCACATTATTCCTGATATCACACCTGACCCCCAAGACTGTATCTCTCTGATACACCTGGCATTCACTCCATTTCCCCATATTTCCTTCTTTCTCATTCCTTACCCTGATCACACCTGGTTTATTGATGGCCGTTTCACCAGGCCTAATCGCCACACACCAGCAAAGGCAGGCTATGCTATAGTATTTTCCACATCTATCATTGAGGCTACCACTCTGCCCCACTCCACTACCTCTCAGCAAGCCAAACTCATTGACTTAACTCGAGCCCTCACTCTTGCAAAGGAACTACGTGTCAATATTCATACAGACTCTAAATATGCCTTCCATATCCTGCACCACCATGCTGTTATATGGGCTGAAAGAGGTTTCCTCGCTATGCAAGCGTCCTCCATCATTAATGCCTCTTTAATAAAAACTCTTCTCAAGGTTGTTTTACTTCCCAAAAAAGATAGAGTCATTCACTGCAAGGGCCATGAAAAGGCATCAGATTTCATCACTCAGGGCAGTGCTTATACTGATAAGGTAGCTAAAAAAAAGCAGCTAGCGTTCCAACTTCTGTCCCTCATGGCAGTTTTTCTGTTCTCCCACCTACTCCGCCACTGAAACTTCCACCTATCAATCTCTTCCCACACAAGGCAAATGGTTCTTGGACCAAGGAAAATATCTCCTTCCAGCCTCATAGGCCCATTCTATTCTGTCGTCATTTCGTAACTTCTTCCTTGTAGGTTACAAGCTGCTAGTCTACCTCTTAGAACCTCTCATTTCTTTTCTATCGTGGAAATCTATCCTCAGTGAAATCACTTCTCAGTGTTCCATCTGCTATTCTACTACTCCTCAGGGATTGTTCAGGCCCTGTGACCTCCCTTCCCTACACACCAAGCTCGGGGATTTGCCTCTGCCCAGGACCGGCAAATTGACTTTACTCATATGCCCTGAGCCAGGAAACTAAAATACCTCTTGGTCTGGGTAGACACTTTCACTGGATGGGTAGATGCCATTCCCACAGGGTCTGAGAAGACCACCACGGTCATTTCTTCCCTTCTGTCAGACATAATTCCTGGGTTTGGCCTTCCTACCTCTATACAGTCCAGTAATGGACTGGCCTTTAGTAGTCAAATCACCCAAGCAGTTTCTCAGGCTCTTGGTATTCAGTGGAACCTTCATACCCCTTACTGTCCTCAATCTTCAGGAAAGGTAGAATGGACTGATGGTCTTTTAAAAACACACCTCACCAAGCTCAGCCTCCAACTTACAAAAGAGGACTCTGTCAAGGATAGAGCTCAAAAACTCACCAACAAAGCAAGTAATTACGCTGAACCCCTTTGGGCACTCTCTAATTGGATGTCCTGCGTTCTCCCAATTCTTAGTTCTTTAATACTTATTTTTCTCCTTCTCTTATTCAGACCTTGTATCTTTCATTTAGTTTCTCAATTCATACAAAACCACACCAGGCCATCACCAATAATTCTATAAAACAAATGCTCTTTCTAACAACCCCACAATATCACCCCTTATCACAAAATCTTTCTTCAGTTTAATCTCTCCCACTGTAGGTTCCCATGCCACCCCAATCCTGCTCAAAGTAGCCCTGAGAAACATCACCCATTATCTCTCCATACCACTCCCCAACATTTTTGCCACCCCAACACTTCACCACTATTTGTTTTGTTTTCCTTAATAGTATAAGAAGACAGGAATGTCAGGTCTCTGAGCCCAAGCTAAGCCATCATATCCCCTGTGACTTGCACGTATACATCCAGATGGACTGTTGCTGCCTTAACTGATGACATTGCCTTGTGAAATTCCTTCTCCTGGCTCAGAAGCTCCCCCACCGAGCACCCTATGACCCCCGCCCCTGCCCTCCAGAGAACAACCCCCTTTGACTGTAATTTTCCATTACCTACCCAAATCCTATAAAACGGCCCCACCTCTATCTCCCTTCACTGACTCTCTTTTCAGACTTAGCTCACCTGCACCCAGGTGAAATAAACAGCCTTGTTGCTCACACAAAGCCTGTTTGGAGATCTCTTCACATGGACATGTGTGACTATATCTATTGCAACTGATAAAAATTTTATAGATAATGGTGAGGTACTATGCATTTCCAACTTCATATTGAGTGATGTCACATTAATAGCTTGAAATCAATCATGATGGGTGTATTTACACCAAGAAAATTAGCCAGCTCTACAGTCAGGGTTTCTTCCCTTCATGCTCCAGGGAAGCCAGTGGTTAAATATTTCTGCAGCACAATCCTGACTGTAATCCTTAAGACTTACTCACTATTCGGTATTTACTGGCTAAGACCAGCTATGGTATAAGGTCCTAATGACTGAGCATATTAAGAGCACCTTTCCTCAGATATCCACCATAAAGTGGCTGGAGCATGGGGCTCAGGTGTTCCTTCTATTTCCAGACTTGATGATGTTGAATTGCTTCAACTTACTGAAATTCTTACCTTCCACCAGAAAGGCTCAACCACTATGAATTTTCTAACCTACCTTTTATTCTATCAAGGTTCTAAATCAACTTGTGGCTATATTGCTCCTCAGCCCAGATATCTGCTGTTATGTGTCCATAAGATGCCTAACACTGCTTGAGAAAGCAACAGAATGAGGGAACCAAAGTATCCTTCTCCTGAGCAGTCCTAGAGATTGGGTTGTGTGTAGGTCATTGAGCATAACATTGGGGAATGGATCAGTTCTTAGAATGATGCTGCTGTCAAGGCCAGACACGTTACCCTAAGTGTCAGTGGTTGTTACAAGAGGAGGAGACTACCCAACTGCCATGTTTGGAACATGACCCATGTTGGCCAAGTATCTCTCTGCCCAGTGAGTACACTAAGGTAAGACCAAACAGGGCCGGGCGCGGTGGCTCAAGCCTGTAATCCCAGCACTTAGGGAGGCCGAGATGGGCGGATCACGAGGTCAGGAGATCGAGACCATCCTGGCTAACACGGTGAAACCCCGTCTCTACTAAAAAATACAAAAAATAACTAGCCGGGCGAGGTGGCGGGCATCTGTAGTCCCAGCTACTTGGGAGGCTGAGGCAGGAGAATGGCGTGAACCCGGCAGGCGGAGCTTGCAGTGAGCTGAGATCTGGCTACTGCACTCCAGCCTGGGCGACAGAGCAAGACTCCGTCTCCAAAAAAAAAAAAAAAAAAAAAAAAAAAAAAAGACCAAACAGGACTGGACACTTTGCACTCAAGTTTCCCTGGACCTAAAATAGTGGCTATGGATTTGGAGGGGGAAAAGCTAGCTTCCCCTTTTGGACTTCCTGCAATTACTAACATGGGGGGGGTTCTTGAATAATGTGCTGTAGGAAATGACTGGGTACATTGTTTGCATCTCAAACTGGGTAGAGAGACATCCCAGTTCAATGAAACAGAACAAGATGAAAAGACCGGGCATGGTGGCTCATGCCTATAATCTCAGCACTTTGGGAGACCAAGGCAGGTGGATCACAAGGTCAGGAGTTCAAGAGCAGCCTGGCCAACATGGTGAAACACCGTCTCTTCTAAAAATACAAAAATTAGCTGGGCGCAGTGGCAGGCACCTGTAATCCCAGCTACTTGGGAGGCTGAGGCAAGAGAATCACTTGAACCCGGGTGGCAGAGGTTTCAGTGAGCCAAAATCACGCCACTGCACTCCAGCCTGGGTGACGGAGTGAGACTCCATCTCAAAAAAAAGAAAAAAAGAAAAAAAAAAAAGAAGAAGAAGGAGATGAAAAGGAAGGGAAAGAGGAAGAGGAGGAAGAAGGAGGAGGAGGGGGAGGAGGAGAAGAAGAAAGGAAAGGAAGAAGGAAAGAGAAGGAACAGCACAGATTAGACAATGAAGAACAAACCCCAACTATTCTGCCTCAGACTGTCCCTTCTGCTGCATTCCCCAACTCAGTTAATGTGATCTTCATTTTCTAGTTTCTCAGATCTTCATTTTTGACTTCTCTCACAACCCAAATTTAATCTATTATCAACTATACTTTCTCTCTCTTTCTCTCTCTCTTTTTTTTTTTTTTTTTTTTTTTGAGGCAGAGTCTCTCTCTATTGCCCAGTCTGGAGTGTAGAGGCTCAACTTCAGCTCAATGCGACCTCTGCCTCCTGGGTTCAAGCAATTCTCTCATCTCAGCCTCCTGTGTAGCTGGGACTACAGGCATGCGCCACCATGCCTGGCTAATTTTTGTATTTTTAATAGAGACAGGGTTTTGCCATGTTGGCCAGGTTGAGTTCAAACTCCTGAGCTCAGGTGATCTGCCTGCCTTGGCTTCCCAAAGTGCTGGGATTACAGGTGTGAGCCACTGCACCCAGAAGTTTATCAACCATACTTTCAAAATAAACCTAGAATGTACCCTTTCCCTCACCATTTACCCCTGCCACCCCAGATAGCAGTCACCATCATCTCTCTCCTGCATGATCACAAATGCTGCTAATGAGCCCGTTTCTGCCCTGGCTTTCTCTTGTTTCAACAGAACAACCAGAGGGATCTTTTAAAATCATGAGCCAAATGACATCACTCATCAGCTCAAAGTCTGCCAGAGGCTCTCCTCTCATCCAGAATGAAGGCCAAAGCCCTTCCTCTGTCCTGCGGAGTCCTACTGATCTGTACCCCCAGCCTCTTTAACCTCATTGCCAACTACCTCCCCCTTGTTCACTCTGCCCCGTCTACACTGGCCTCTGTGCTGTTCCTTGACTGTATACCAGACAGATGCCCACACCAGGACCTTTGCAGTTACTATTTGCTCCCCCAAGATACTCTTGCCCCAGATAACCACATGCCTGATTCTCCACTTCTCTTAGTTCTGTACTCAAAAATCATCTTCTGAGTGAGTCCTTTCCTGGCTACCTAACAAAAACATCTCCATCATCTCCATGCTTTGTATTCCCTCTCTGTTTTTTTTTTCTCCTTGGCTTTTATTACCCTTTATATATTTATCTTTTTTATTGACTATCTCTCACTAGCATATGGGTATATGAGGGCACAGATTTTTGTTTTGTTGATTCTCCAGATTCTGGAACAGTGCCTGGCCCATAGTAAATGCTCATTTCAATGATCTATTGCTGCATCATAAGCCATCCTAAAATATAGGGACTTGAAACAAAGTTTATTAGAATCTCACAATCTCTTAGGTTGACTGGGCTCAACTGGGTGGTTCTTCCTTGGGAATCTCTTATGTGGTTGGAGTCAAATGGCAGCTGGGACGGGAGTCATCTGATAGACTTGGCTGACACAGGATGCTGGCTATTGGCTAGGAGTTCAGCTCTGTCCCTTGTCTGGAGTGCCTACATGTGACCTCCTCCAAGTTCACTGGGGGCACCAACTTTTTTTGTTTGAGACGGGGTCTCTTTCTGTCACCAGGCTGGAGTGCAGTGGCATGATCTTGGTTCACTGCAACCTCCGCCTCTTGGGTTCAAGCGATTCTCCTGCCTCAGCCTCCCGAGTAGCTGGGATTACAGGAGCTCGCCACCCCACCCGGCTAATTTTTTGTGTTTTTAGTAGAGACTGGGTTTCACTACGTTGGGCAGGCTGGTCTTGAACTCCTGACCTCGTGATCCACCTGCCTCGGCCTTCCAAAGTGCTGGGATTACAGGCATGAGCCACGGCACCTGGCAGGGCACCATCTTTAAAGATTAACTACCACGGTATTCAGTGAATATTTGTGGGATGAAGGAAGGCAGAAAGGGAGGGGAGGTGATGGGAGGGAAGGAACTGGAAAATTTAGAAAGAAGAAAATGAGGAAGGAAAGGAGACAGAAGAAAAGGAAGGAGAAAAGGAGATGTGGATTTCTGAATAGATGAAAGTACTATCACCCGGGAATAAAATCCATCCTTTCCTGCCTGACGCTTGTTTCCCATCTCCCTCAAGTTGCATAATGACCTGGCTTGGAAGCAGAAATTCATCTAACACCACATATCAGAACTGGAGCGCTCTTGGCAGAATCTTCTACAATTTATACCCCAAGTTCAAATTTGAGCCAAGGCATATTTCCAAGGAAAGAACAACACAGTGCTTTATCTTGATGTTGCTCCTTACCCTTGGTGATTTCAAAGCAGTTTTATAAACAAGCACTGTCATTGTACAAGAGAGGAAATGGAAGGGAACTAGTAATATTTAGGTAACCAATAACAAAATCTTTGAGTCAATATTATAGTGAAATGATTAAGTAATTATGTGGAATCAGAGGCAGGCTACAACTGCATCAAATTAGTAAAGTAGAATTTGAAAGAAATAAGATATAAAAATTTCCACATAAAAACTGAAGTCAATTGAGGTTGTAAGGAGCTAGAAATTAAAAATAGATTTATACCAAACTAGGTAGAACAAAATTTAAACAGTTGTTGAGATATTAAAAATGGATTTGCTTTTAAAACAGTTTGGAATAGTTTAGTCATTTTCCAGAGCCATAGATATTCTGTGCCAGTTGAGCACTTTTTCCCAAACCAACCTGGCAGACGGTTGTCTAATCAGGAAGCTTTGCAGGCAAGTTCCTTGGCTAAAACCCAGAGGAATAAATGAATTTGGGTTTCTGAAGTTCCAGTGTCTCAGTACAAAGAGAGGTAGGCAACACTTTTTCCTAGAGATATTGATGATTATAAAAATTGTGGTATAACAGAATGCAAGTTCCCTAAGCTTGGGATTCTCCTCTAACTGATGTGTCGTAGGATAAGATGGCATCATGTTTACTTCCATTTGTGGTCTCTCTAAACCACTTTTCATCTTTGGCCCCCAGATCTGCCCATTTTAGGGAAATTGGCATAACTCAAGAAAACAACTTTTCATAGATTAGTTAGGATTAGATTTGGCAGCAGGATGTTGAGCTCTCCCTACTCCCCAACACCTTCACCTCCCTTTAAAACAAACAAACAAACAAACAAAAAAACAGTGGCTTAAACAACATGAAAGTTTATTTCTCTTTCATATAAGCCTGAATAGGTAGTTCACAGGTTGTAAAGGGCTCCACAGTTCCAGGGAATCAGATTTTTTTTAATTTTTATTTTTCCGCCTTAACTGCATAATCTCCACTTCTTAAATCATCCTATGGTCCAAAATGAATGCTTGAACTCCATCCCTCATATCCCATTCCATCCAAGAGAAAGAAGAAAAAGGTAGAGGGCAGGAAAAGCTCCCTGCCTTTAAGAACACTTTCCAGAAGTTGCTCACACTCCTTCTGCTTACATCTAACTAACCAAACCTAATCCCAAGGCCGGGAGAGAATCAAGAGGACAGGGAAGCATAGTCTTTCTAGCAGCAGGCATCTAGCTAAAGATTTAAGGTCCTAATACTTTAAAACAGAAGAAAACACGCCAGGCGCGGTGGCTCACGCCTGTAATCCCAGCACTTTGGGAGGCCGAGGCGGGTGGATCACGAGGTTGAGACCATCCTGGCTAACACGTCTCTACTAAAAATACCAAAAATTAGCTGTGCAGTGAGCCGAGACCGTGCCACTGCCCTCTAGCCTGGGCAACAGAGTGAGACTCCATCTCAAAAGAAAAACAAACAAACAAAAAAAATAGACGAAAACAAATGTTGTGAAACAATTAAACAGTCTCTCTGCCACAGTTTATCCCTTTGACATCCCCAAATATATGGACATCCCTCTTTCCCCACATAGGACACAATCCCTCCTCAAGGGGAAGAAATCCAGGGACTGCCTCCAGCTCAAAGTCAAGATCTCTGAGTGAAGTGTCGTCTCCCTCTTCAAATCCAGATATGATGTTACACAATCTTGCAAGCTGTTTTAGTCTGTTCAGGCTGCAATAACAAAATACCTTAGACTGGGTACTTTACAAATAATATAAATTTATTTCTCACAGTTCTGGAGGTTAGGAAGTCCAAGATTAAGACACCAGCAAACTTAGTGTCTGGCGAGGGCTCTCTGCCTTGAAGATGGCACCTCTTGCTGAATTGTCACATGGTTGGAAGGCAAAAAAGGGCCAGACTCCCTTTAAGCCCTCTTATAAGGGTACTGATTTCATTCGTGATGTCATCACTTGCTAAAGACCAACCCCCCTACCCCTTACTATGATGACACTGGGGATTAAGTTTCAACATGAATTTTGGAGGAGCCATATTCAAACCGTAGCACAAACCATAAGCTAAAAGATGAGTTATCTTCCCCATAACCCACTACATACGCAGTGATGTAGTAAGAACAAGAAAACCACAATGAAAACTGTCAGAAAATGTGAAAGTCCCAGAAGTCGATCTATAGTAATTTTCAAATCCTGCTGAGCAAGAATAGAGGGGACTCTCAAACATCAGGAGTCAGTCGTCTGTCTTGTGGGAGGTGCTTCTGTGTCCATTATCCCACATGGTTATGTCTGAGGCAGGAAGTGATGAGTTTGCCCTTTGGGGTGGGAGGACTGCTGCACAGCTTTCATAGCCTGTTTCTTGTCAATGCATAGTCGGAGGCACAGAGGTTCCTTTAGGCATTGAATAGTCACAGGCTTTGGCACATCACGCTTGGATATTTGGCAGTACAATTCCCTCAAAAACTAAGTAGGCATCTTTTCCATTTGCCTTCTATCAGTTCCATGTGTGGGTAACAATAGCCAAATATCTTGTCTAAAAATGGTTTTTAAACTTAAAGACTCAGATCTTACAGACCTTTGTCCTCTGCCCACCCTTGGCCCCAGTTTAATGGCAGCTAGTTGAGGCTATATGATACACTAAGTTTTGGAAGGAAAGCAACAGCTTTAATTGGATAGTAACAGCTAAGTTGTCACCCATTGTCTAGCAGACAGCTTTTAATAGCATTTTACTTTTAATATTAATTTTTCTTTTATTTTTGGAGATGGAGTCTCTCTCTCTGTCACCCAGGCTAGAGTGCAATGGCACGATCTCAGCTCACTGCAACCTCCACCTCCCAGGATCAAGCCATTCTCCTGCCTCAGTCCCCCGAGTAGCTGAGACTACAGGCATGCACCACCACGCCTGGCTAACTGTTATTTTTAGTAGAGATGGGGTTTCACCATGTTAGACCAGCCTGGTCATATTTTTTGAGACAGTTTCTCACTCTGTCAGCCAGGCTAGAATGCAGTGGTACAGTCATATAACCTTGAACTCATGGGCTCAAGCAATCCTCCCACTTCAGCCTCCTGAGTAGCTGGGACTTCAGGCACACACACACTGGCTAATTAAAAAAAAATTTTTTTTGTAACAGTCTTGCTATGTTGCCCAGGCTAGGTTAGTCAATTTAAATGGCAGGCCAAAGGCAGAGAGCATAGCCTGTACCACTTCCCTAATATCTTAAAAATTGGACAGATTTAGCTTTAGTTTTCTACACTTCTACTGCTCATGGAATTGAGGATTTCGCAACAATAACCACCAGCCCCAGCTCCACTCTTGGTACTGAAATGAGAAAAGTTCCCATGTCCCCCTTGCAGGGCGTGCGATGGAGGTGTGGCTCGCTTCTTCAGTGCCCTGCTGTTCAAACCTCTAGGGGAGCATACCGACCGGCAAGCTGTGGGACTCCGACCCCAGAGCAGTGTCTAGGGGTGGATGTTTACAGCTCCTGAAGCCCCAGTGGGCGTGTGTTACAGGGTGCTCTTTTAGTTTTGCCGTCTATAGGCAGCTCGTGTTAACCAGCTCAATTAGACCCTCTACCTTGTTGCAAGGACAGAGGGCTTTCTGTATCCCGGGGTTCTTGCCTTGGTGTACTGGAAGAATCGGATCGCAGGCGGGCTTGGGGAATGAGTGCAAGGTTTTTTACTGAGTGGAAGTAGCTTTCAGCAGATGGAGGAGCCAGAAGGGAAATGGTTTTCCCCTGGAGTCGAGCTGCTTGACGACGGCCCAGGCTCTCCTCTAAGTGCCCCAGCCCAACTCCGCGTCGTTCTGCCTGTTGGTGGCCTGCTGGCCTGCCAGTGCCTGACGGTGTGTTCCTCTCCAACTCCAGCCACCTGTATATTCCCCTGCTGACGTCCTGGTCTCGCTGTCTTTAACTGCCTGTGTGTCTGCCTGCTAGGGTCTCCGGGGTTTTTATAGGCACAGGATGGGGGTGTGGCAGGCCAGGGTGGTCTTAGGAAATGCAAAAACGCCTGTCTCACCTAGGTATGTGTGGGTGGAGCCCCAGCCAGGGACCACGCCCTCCTTTACCCAGCACTTCCTTTCCCCCGGTCTGTATCATTTAAAGGGACCATGCTCTTCCCTTTCCAGCACCTGTTTCAGTACAAATTTATGGTTTAGTTAGGGTAGGCTAAATGGCTACCAGTAGTAGACCTAAGAATTTAATCACTCTACTGCAAAAAATACATTTATCTTTTTTTTTTTTTTTTTGAGACAGAGTCTTGTTCTGTCACTCAGGCTGGAGTACAATGGCACAATCTCAGCTCACTGCAACCTCCACCTACCAGGCTCAAGCGATTCTCCTGCCTCAGCCTCCCGAGAAGCTGGGATTACAGGCATGCGCCACCACTCCTGGCTAATTTTTTGTATTTTTAGCAGAGATGGGGTTTCGCCATGTTGGCCAGGCTAGTCTAGAACTCTTGACCTCAGGTGATCCATCTGCCTCAGCCTCCCAAAGTGCTGGGATTATAGGCATGAGCCACCACGCATGCAACTGTCCAGGATAGGTGCTCCAGAGATTCAGGGACCCAGACTACATGAGTCTATGTGTTCGGAAGCAAAGGACTCATGTTAGTGAATAGTCTGACTAAATGTCCTATGTTAGACATTTTCCTATTAAGAGGTATAGATCTGCAATAAGAAAGTAAATTCTGCTGGTTAGTCAAAACTCAGAATTTTCAGCCAGTAGAATTTAGTGTATGTGACAATAGGGCATCTGTATTAGAGAATGCCCATTTAAGGCTCTCTCAATTGCCCAATCTGAACCCATAATGCTGTGGGGCTATTCTGAGCTTTGTACAAACCTGGATTTAAATATCCCCATTCCTATGACTTACTACCTATGTGACTTTGGGCAAATTACTTAATCTTTCTGAACCTTCGAATGTAGATATTAAAACAAACCTACCCAATGTGTAGATTTGATTTGATATCATATATATCAAATAGATATATAAGTTTGGCATTTAGTAAGTGTTCAATAAATGGTAGCTATACTTACTTGAGGAGCACGTGCTTATAATATCAGAACTTGGGTTTGAATTTGCACAGATCCGTGTTTGGATCCTCATTCTTGCTAGTTGTATGTATGACCTGGGCAACTCTCTCCTTATCAGGTTCCTCATCTGTTAAATTGGGATCCTAATACCTGTCTCTGAGTGTGGTTATAAGGATTACACACAAAAGACTCCTAGTATAGTAATTAACACAAATAGTCATTCAATATAAGTCTTCAGTTCTTGTTTTTATTTTGATTACTTTCTTTTCAGATTAAGAAGGCAATGTATGCTCAGCTAATTTTGAAAAATATAAGAGGTTATGAAGGAGAAAAAATTAAAACTTCCTGAACATCCACTATCTGGAAGACATTGTCAATGTTGTATCTTGAGGGCTTCACTCCAGCCTTTCTTTTTGTGTTAGGTTATTGTTTTTAAAGCTATGGGCTGTGGAATTCCCTTTGGTTCTATACACAGGGAGTTCCCCACTTTGTGTTGTGAAAGGGAAGCCAGAAGTCCCTACCAGTGTAAAAATAACCTCCCCATTAAAACCAAAAGGCTCCAGTTAATAATAGAGAGCTTCAAGTGAAGAGAGAATAGCCCTCCCTAAATTAGGCTAGATTTGCTGCCATTTTGGAAAGAGGAATGAAAGCCTGTAGGAATAGGAAGGGCTGGGAAGATCCGGGGGTGTGTGTGAGTCTGGGGCTGCTGAAGACACTTGACCAATTTACAGTCTCGCCGTGGGCTAGTTCTGCTAGGAGAACATCTAGTACTGATTCCGGTCAATAGGGTATTCTAGTCACAGAAGGACTGTGAGATTTGGCAAAGATCACAAAGCAAGAAATGCAGACAGAAACACTCGAAAATTGCAGCTTGGGATAGAGCAGAAGTAAAACCCCAAATTCTGGATTCACATATTCTGACATACCCAGTTTATCTGGAACGAGAATCTAAAATTTAAATTGGACAGCTACCAGTCAGGACTTATTTCTTCCCTAAAGGGCTCTGCAGTGTGGGCGCTCAAGGAATATTTAAAAAAAAAAAAATCAGTGATAATCTGATAATGAAATAACAGACGAGTTTGTCATTTTAATTTCTGTACCTCCCCTTCCTATTATCACTGCCTAGACATTTTGCCTTAGTCTTTAAATTGTAAATTTACCTACAGCTATTCATTCTGCCTATTCTAATGCCTGTCAAACCAAAATGAAAGAAAGCTGTACCAAGGCAAGTCTGAGCTCTTCGTCTCAATCAGTAAAATCTTCCGCGGAAGCTTGCACTACTCAAGCAAGACAGATCTGAGCTCTTGATACAGTTAGGAAATGTGACCTACTTTAAAACCCAGCAGAGTGTGTATGTGTGTGTGTGTGTGTGTGTGTGTGTGTGTGATGAAATGAAAGTGAATTGTTTTGCTGAAATCTGACACTAAAAATAGGGCACCGGATCCTTCCCCTGCTGGAAAAAGAAAAAAAAAAAAAAAAAAGGCATTAAAATGAGTGTGTGTCTGTATGTCTGGGAATATGTATCCATGGCAACCATTGTCCCACCTCCCCTATCAACAGCATTACCCCTCTCCACGGAAAGAGGGCACATGAATGCCTTTCCCAGCACCCCTCCCAATCCCTTACTCCATGAAATCTAATTAAAGAGTGAAATGAATTTTAGTGCTGGTTCCAGAGGCTGGGAGAAGTCCATGACTAGGGGGCAGGGTAAAGAGAGGAGCACTGGGGGAGGGACAGGGAGACCTGCCCTTCCACACTGGAGCAGCAGCACGCGACTCTGTTCTCATTTTTAAAAAGAGCCACAGCTCCCACGCTGAGGAGCTGCAAGGGAGTGATAAACCTGCCATGCAACGATGTTATTACTTTAATGGATACAGGACTGGTTGAGCACTTTATTTCCACCAGGGCTTTTTTTACGTTGCATCTTCCCTTTCCACAACATCCAGTTTTCCTCAGACACTCCCCCCTTTACTAATGAACGTTGTCCCCATTTCGAATCCTGCTCAGGTGAGGGAGAAAGAAAGCATTATTGGAGATAATAGGTCTGCCTCTGGGGTGAGGTGTATGAGTCAATCACACTGGTGAACAACCCCACCCCCCAACCTCAAGCATCCCTTTTTGTAGATATTAGAAGCCAGAGAAGAATAGGGGGGCATGGAGTGGTGAGGAAGACACTCTGGGGAGGTTGAAGCTGATTTGGGCAAATGAGCTTCAGGGTTTTTTTAGCATCTGCCAGGGACCTCCCTTCCCCCTTTCCAGCAGCTGCCTGCCCTCCCTCCTCCTTCCCCCACCTTTAGTGTCCAGTCAGCAGCGACTCAGGCACCTCCCTCTCCCTCCTCTCTGGCCATCCCTGCCGTCGGCTATCTGGGCATCTGTTTCTCATTCCTGTATCCAAATATTTTCTCCAGGTTGGCTGTCAGTCTGGCATTGGGCTGCAGGGGTCTCAGCTGGAGCAGAATTGCCCTCACATGAGCATGAGCGTTCGGACAGGTCTGGACTTGTCCCTCTGACAAGGGGGAAGCGGTGGCAGGAAGCCTGTGGGCCCTCCTGGGAGAGAGGGGCGAGTTCGTTTTACATGGGCTCCAATAGTGTGATGTTTCAGCGGCAAGAAGGAAGAGCATGAAGAGCAACTTGGAGCCTGTCACTCAGACTTGTGTCTTCTGTCCTGTCCTGGTGGACTGAGTGTGGTGGGCTGCAAGCATAAGGAAAGTCAAAGACGTGCTTTCACCCACAACAGGTTGGCAGGGCCGAGAGTCGATTGGCACAGGGCAGCCAGCGTGTGACTGTGGGCAAGAGACAGTGCCAGCTGTGGCATCTGCAGTAACCACCACCTCGACTGCCAGCCCTGCCGCTTCAGCAGCAGGCACCTCCGTGTCCTTGGAAGGGATAACCGGCCTCTCCACCTGGACAGTGGGCCTTGAGCAAGCCTTTCCTTCTTGCAGCCAACTGAGGCAGCCGGCACCCTTGCTTGCCAGACACCCTGAAGCGTTCTGGAAGAAGTCAAGGAAGACCCTCAAGCATGGGTCACTGTCAAGCCAGAGAAATTCCTCTGACTTTAGTTTTTTTTATCCAGGTTGATGCAGCTTAGGGAACGTGGCTTATCCACAGTATAATCATGAGAACCAACATTTACTAAGTCCTCACTCTAGGCCAGGAGTTCTTCTAAGCATTTACCAACTCACTTAGACTTGCAAGAGCCTATGAAACAGATGTCATTCTTATCTCCATTTGACAGGGGAGGTAAGAATATTCTCAAGGTCATATAGCTAGAAAGTGGCCAGGTACGGTGGCTCACTCCTGTTATCTCAACACTTTGGGACGTCAAGGCAAGTGGATTGCTTGAGCGCAGGAGTTTGAGACCCACCTGGGCAATATAGTGAGACCTCGTCTCTACAAAAATTTAAAAATAAATAAATAAAAAGTAAAAATATAGCTAGAAAGTGGCAAAACTATGGTCTCAAATCAGACAGTCTGAACCCAGAGCCCACGTGCTGGCCTCTCAGATTGGGATCTACTCAGTCACTGGACAACAACACATCTCCAGTCTTCATCAGACTGATTATCTGATTTTTTCCAAAGTGCTTAGGAATGCTTTAAGCATCAAAAATTCATTATATAACCATGATGTAAATAACATCATTAAAACCATGTTCAAATGAGAAAAAGAAGTCACTACTAAACTTACCACCCCAGAGTAACTGATTTTAAATATGCATGCTTTTTTCATCCTTGCACTCACACGTTTCATATAGTGAAATATAACTCTGGATTATGATTATTTCCTGATGTTACAACATTGTATTATAAATGTATTTTCATAAGGTTATTTTCTGACATTTTAATTGCTGGGTAGCATTCCTTCAAGTTGATGTACCGTAATTGACGTAGCTAGTTCCCTATTTTGAACATTTAGATTGTTTCCATTTGAAAATTTGAAAAATAAACAAACTCTTTGCTCTCATTTTTTCCTTTTATCAACTGCCTTGACTCTGTCCAGATGCAGGAGAGATGTTTAACCTGTGCAGTTGAAGCTATTTTGATAACCTTTAGCCTATCCTTAAGGTTTACGCAAAGGTTAAAAGTGTATGATCTGGAAGAATTTCCTTCTGTACTATTCATTGCTGAAGGACTTGGAAGGAATGAAATGGTGAATGGAATTGCGCTCAAAGTATTGCTGCCAAGGTCTAGAATGGTGTACGTAACAGACACAGGCCAAGGAGGCTGAGCAGCAGACTTGCAGAGTCAACATTTTTAAGTTGGTAACAGATGGCCCACTGGTCAGAGCTCGAAAGGCTGGGGCTCCTTAAACCAACAGGACCCACGCATATGATTCAGATGTTCTCAGTAACCAGAGGGACGGCTGCTGTCCACTCGCCAAAGGCTGCTGTGACACGTGTGAATATGCAAGAGATGGGAATTATTTATCTTCCCCTAACCTCGATATTTCATTTTCCCAGCCTCAGACAGAGACTTTTTATTTTTTTATTTTTTTGGAATGGAGTTTCGTTCTTGTTGCCCAGGCTGGAGTGCAATGGTGCGATCTTGGCTCACTGCAACCTCCGCCTCCTGGGTTCAAGCAATTCTTCTGCCTCAGCCTCCCAAGTAGCTGGGATTACAGGCGCCTGTCACCACACCCAGCTAATTTTGTATTTTTAGTAGAGATGGAGTTTCACTATGTTGGTCAGGCTCATCTCAAACTCCACCCACCTTGGCATCCCAGAGTCTTGGGGTTATAGGCGTGAGCCACCGCACCTGGCTGAGACTTTTAAAACCTGAATCAGCACTGACTGCATTCCCAACTCCATCTGGACTCTGCCCTTCTGAATTAATGAGAAAACCACAGTTTCTAGGGTATGCTTAGACTAGATGAGATTCAGCTTAAACCCTGGTAAAAATTATCATTCTCTCCGTATCCTGAAAGCTCATTCCTGGGTGCTGAGTCAGTCTAGACAGGCAAAGGGGTTTAAGCAACGCCAGGACTAGGGTGAGACAAGTGAAGTGCCTAGTGGGCAAAATTGAAGGAGGCCTCACTTGCAGGTGCTGGCCCTGCACTGATGTGGCCCAGAGAGTGACGGCCTCCTTACGTTTTGTGCCCTGAGCATCTCACTTGCTCACCCTGCTCCTGACCCTGCCCTAATGTCGCGGCAAAGCTCTGGCTTAGTCATTGCTGTCCTTGTTAAGCCCCTGCCCCTGTTAGGCTTAGAATAACCAGTTGAACCTAGGTCCTTGACATTGGCAGGTGAAGAAAGGGGCCACGTCAACTAAGGTAGCAGTAGTAGAAGGGCACAGGCTGATAACCTTCACAGGACCAGGTGGAAAGTGGAAGCCCATGTTCTCCAACCAACTGTGGACAAACGAAAGGACCAGACAGCCAGAACTGTAACTTCAATACGCGCTGGCACTTGTGTTTTTAAGCCTGCCGAGAGAATTAACGTTCAACAGCTGTGCGTATTCACACTGCTGAATGCGTATTACACAATATTCTCAGACATTCTCCTACGCAGAGCAGCAGTATTGGCCCATCGGGTGATTCATGAGGTTCCAACACAAGCCGCCAGAGAAAGGGAGCTATCAAGATTCTGGTGATGAGAGAGAAACTGTAGCACATGGTAAAAGAAGAAGACAAACTGGGTATCTTTTCAGGCTGGATCAAGAAAAAGCTTTGACAGAATGAGGCATGATTTTCCTTTATTTGAAGTGTTGCAGGTCTACGGATCTCGGTGCAGTCTGTTCAGTATATGGAACAATGCAATGAGTATTCCAACCCTGAACAGCTGGGAAAGGAGAAAGATGTGAAAAATGAGGAGGAAGCCAGGTGAGTTCACACTTGAATAATAGAGTCTCTTGGTAATAAAACCACAGAGAGAGCCAGTGCTTGCCCAGATCTAGAGCTATCAAGAACTCCATTGAAACTCCACTGGCTTAGAGTTCCTTCTATGCCGCCTTAAGCACACCTATTCTGAGAGCATGGCCCTCCTTTTCTGTTGTCTGAGTCAGTGGCTGAGTCATGGGTGTGTGCACACAAATCTATTGGGGTACCAAAAAAAAAAGAATTATATTTAATAATTATTTGTCTTCATCTGTGTAAATTTCTATTCTTGAATAGGTTTTAGGCTGTACATCATGTATTAGTACAGCAGTGATGAGTATTCATTTTGACAGAAAATGCTAAAAAAAAATTCATGCTAATGGTCACATGATAAAAAAATGCTTAGAAGAAGGCAAGGCGTGGTTCCTCCTTCTGTCATCCTAGCACTTTGGGAGGCCAAGGCAGGTGGATCACCTAAAGTCAGGACTTTGAGACCAGCCCGCCAACATGGCGAAATCCCATGTCTACTAAAAATACAAAAGTTAGTCGGCTCTGGTGGCATGAGCCTGTAATCCCAGCTACTCGGGAGGCTGAGGCATGAGAATCACTTGAACCCAGGAGGCGGAGGTTGCAATGAGCCAAGATCACACCACTGCTCTCCAGCTTGGGTAACAGAGGGACTCCATCTCAAAAAAAAAAGCTTAGGAGTCACTAAGTAAGAAACTCCTGACTGGGCACAGTGGCTCACATCTATAATTCCACACTTTCGGGGGCTGAAGTGGGAGGATTGCTTGAGGCCAGTAGTTCAAGACTAGCCTGGGCAACACAGTGGGACCCCATCTCTATAAACAATTTTAAAATTAGCCAGATATTGTGGCACACACTGGTGGTCTTGGCTACTCAGAAGGCTGAAGCAGGAGGATCACTCAAGCCTGGGAAGTTAAGGCTGCAGTAAACCATGATTACGCCACTGCACTCCAGCTTGGGTGACAGAGTGAGACCCTGTCTCAAAAAACAAAACAAAAAGAAGCTCCTTAGCCTGATGTTCCGCGCCCTCTGCAACTTACTTATTCAACCTCCCCTCCTGCGATTTCATCCCTATACCACCTACTGTAATAAAATGGATCTGGTCATCCAGCAATTCCTGTTTTGTTGTTGTTGTGGTGGTGGTGGTGGTTGTTTTTTAATACTTCCTCTCTCTGTATCTTGGCTGGTGGAATACCAGCAAATGAGGAGAGCTAATGAAGTCTCCTGGATACATTGAGCCTACAATCATTTTACTAGCAGAAATTTCAGCCCTGTCCAGGATACCCCTTCCTAGATAAGCTCTCCAGGGGTAAATATCTTGTTCATAATTCTCAGTGAAACAAACTACTGCTGTCTGCTGGAGAGAAGTGGTGGCTCAGATGTATTCAACTTTCTTTCTTTCTTTCTCTCTTTCTTTCTTTCTTTCTTTCTTTCTTTCTTTCTTTCTTTCTTTCTTTCTTTCTTTTTTTTTTTTTTNTTTCTTTCTTTCTTTCTTTCTTTCTTTCTTTCTTTCTTTCTTTCTTTCTTTCTTTTTTTTTTGAGATGGAGTTTCGCTCTTGTCACCAAGGCTGGAGTACAATGGCACAATCTCGGCTCACTGCAACCTCTGCCTCCCAGATTCAAGTGATTCTCCTGCCTCAGCCTCCCCAGTATCTGGGATTACAGGTGCCTGCCACCACGCCTGGCTAATTTTTGTATTTTTAGTAGAGATAGGGTTTCACCATGTTGGCCAGGCTGGTGTCGAACTTCTGACCTCAGGTGATGAGCCCACCTCGGCCTCCCAAAGTGCTAGGATTACAGGCATGAGCCACCGCACCTGGCCAGATGTTTTTAACTATCATGAACAAACATTACAACTACCGCCACCCCCACTGGCAGCTGTCCCCACTGCTTGGTAGACTAAAGAGCATCAACATCATTGGAATTAATACTAACTGTGTACCCTGCCACACCAGTGTTGGTGCTAAGACCTTGGCAATACAAAGGAAAAATGATTCCAGGAAGCACAGTATGGGGATCCAGAAACACCCTCCATCTCTATAATTTACTCAGCCAGGGATTTCCCAAAACCAAACTGCTGGTAGCAAGGCTGCTGCATGTTTCTGCAGTTTGTACACGGCACAGTGATGCCAGCCAGGCAGTGGATCAAGCCCTCAATCCAGGGACTTTGTCTTAAGGTATCCTAAGGCAGATTGCATTTTCCAAAGATGGCAGCCACAATATCTCCCATCCCTCAAGCTCTTCTGACAATGTGACATTGATACTTCTCCTGTGGAGTGGTGAGGTCAAATGACCTCTCCTTGTAAACTTGGGTGGGTCTTTGTGATTTCTTTGACCAAGAGAGTATGGCAGAAATTATGGTTTGTGACTTCTGGAGCTAGGCCATAAAAATGCCATGTACTTCTACAAGGATCTCACTCACATACTCATCACCTGTGCCACCTAGCACAATATGCACCAGATGAGCTGTGTGACTGCGGGCAAGCTGCCTAAGTTCTTGGAGCCTCAATTTCCTCATTCATAGAATAAGAATAAGATTAATCCCTACTTCACAAGGGTTATATAAATTAATCCATGCAAGTGCATAGTATAATGCCTAGCATATAGTAAGCCCTCAATATTAGCAATTATTATCACCTGACATTTGGTAGGTGGCCAATTAATATTTGTTCATTGCTTAATTAAATTGCACTGTACACAGGTGGAAGAGAAGATGAAGATCCAATTTTTACCCAATGGCACAGAAGGCTCTTCATGTCCATGCTCTGTTAATGTCACCTTCCCCAAGCTGTGTCTGCACCAATCACCCTGCGCAAACCGCCACAGGACACCCCCCACCCTGAGCCCTGCCTTAGTCTTCTCTGCGTTTTCCCTTAAGCTCCATGTTGCCTGCCGATGTTTGCTTTTACAATTCCCTCTTTTCAGAGTATTCCCTTCAACTTCTTAATTCCCCTTTCAACTATTTTTTACTGGTACTCCAGTCCTCAGCCTGCAGGGCATCCCTTTGGAGTCATTTTCTGACCTGAAGGTTTTATAGAAAATGTTTCTCTCTGGTTACTCTATCATGGCAGTGGTTCGCCATAGGGCAATTGCCTGCTAATTTCTCTGTCTCCTTCATTACCTGGAAGCTCCTAAAGGGCAGGATTTATATAATCTTCACCACTGTATTCCTAGCAGTTAGCAGTGCCCAACCAGTAACAGTCACTCAATAAATACTTTCTGAATAAATTGTTGCACATAAATAGTAACCATAAAACATTCAAGGTAACAATGTTCTGTACCATCGCTGGAAGAAAACAGCCCTGTAGTACATTTTGAAAATATTTCCATCAAAACAGATTCAAATAAAATCTTGGCACTTCATGGAATAAGCTTCAGTTAACTGGAAAAATAATGTGCTTGCGATGTGTTAAGAGAAGATAGTAAATAAATGAGAATGTAGTTACCTAGCTTTTTCACTGGCCTTTCAAATAGATAGGCTCTGGGGATGACAGGGGGATGGGAAGAAGGAACCATATCCATTCTACAGTACTAAGGATTGTGCCTTGATTACTTAGTTGCTCAATGAATATTTGATGACAGACTCAGAAATGTAGGGCTTAAAGGAACTTTGATGACTGAGGATTGTTTGATTAAAACCAAACCATTTAGGACCCTGGGGGATGAACCACAAAGCAGCTGTCACTGGCCAGCAGAAGAAGGGAATACCTTCATTACCTGGAAGCTCCTGAAGGGCAGGATTTATATAATCTTCACCACTGTATTCCTAGCAGTTAGCAGTGCCCAACCAGTAACAGTCACTCAATAAATACTTTCTGAATAAATTGTTGCACATAAATAGTAACCATAAAACATTCAAGGTAACAATGTTCTGTACCATCGCTGGAAGATCCTACTCCTAGGATCTGGTCCCAGGTGTCTGCACTGAATGGCTTTCCAGGAACCCCAGCAGTGCCTGCCAAGACTGCATTTTCTGATTTAACTGCTAAGGCTTTCTGTATGGAACAGCGAAATATCTGCAATGCTTTTTGTATAAATGTGATTAGCACAGCATTCTGTAGTATTCCTTTCCAAGGAAAGCACACCACACTTAGGCTGGGAAAACATCCCAAATTTCTATTGTGATAGGATCCACCAGGGTGAGGCTAACAGCAGTTTCTAACATAACCAAGGCCACTTTAATTTCCCACAGAGGCCTTTCTGATACCCCAGGCTCCACCTTGGTTTGCGTGGCCAGAGCCTGTTGGAGCACTGCATGCCATAACCTGTGTTTCTTGGTGAGTTGCTTGTCTATTATTGAAAATCCCAAGACTATGACATCATGGCAATAACCTTCAGAATGCTGAGTGGGTTTCCTCCCTGCCTGGGAAAGCCCCCTTCTAGACAGGATATGACATGATGGTCTGGGAGAGCTTAGGTTAAGTTTTTTCTGCCACGACTCAGGGTAATATGGAGGTGGTTGTATCTACTTACAGACTATGCCCATCATTTCTAAGCCTTCCTTAGATTCTTTCTCCACAACAGATACCCTCACTGATAGTCCCGCACAGTGTGGTCTATTATAGGTGATTCAAACACACTATCAAGTTTAAGTACAATAAGAAGAAACTTGGGGTCCAAAGAACCTGAGCTGCTGTGTTTCACAGCTCCAGGGGGCACCGTTCACTCACGCTGCTGTGCACATCACCTGCTGCCAGCTGTCCCACATCGCTTATTAGCTTTCTTAGAACAAATGTAAAATCTCTAACAGGAGCTTCCTAGTTGTCACTCTCATCTTGGTCTACAGCCCCTTTCACCTAGGCTCTGACCTTGGGAGTTGACATTTCTTCTGGCTAAAATAATAACACCTTTCTTTCACTTATAGTTAACAAAACACTTTTGAATACTTTATATCACATGAAAGTCAATACTCTTATGATGTAATTTGGGTATTTGTCCCCACCCAAATCTCATGTTGAAATGTAATCTCCAGTGTTGGAGGTGGGGCCTGGTGGGAAGTGTGTGGGTCATGGGGGTGGATTTCTCATGAATGGTTTTAGCCATCCCCTTGGTGATAAATGAGCTCTCACTCAGTTCACATGAGATCTGGCTGTTAGAGAGTGTGTGGCACCTCCCGCCAACTCTCTCTCTTGCTCCTGCTTTGGCCACAAGTCACACAAGCTTCCTTCTTCCATGAGTAAAAGCTGCCTGAGGCCTCCCCAGGAGCAGATGCTTCAGGGCTTTCTCTACAGGCTGCAGAACCATGACATGAGCCAATTAAACCTCTTTTCTTTATAAGTTACCCAGGCTCAGGTATTTCTTTATAGCGATGCGAGAATGGCTGATTACAGGGAGGTTAGGCAGTTATTAATGCTCTGTTTTATAAATGAGGAAACCAATGCTCAGAGGTCACTGGCTTGCCAATAGTCACCCAACTAGGAAAGAGCAGAGGTCATGACTCCTAGTTAATTGTTTATTCTATCAGAACAAACAAGCTTTAGAGTATAAACAGAATCACCCTCAGACCACTGTTGCTGGCGCCCAAGTCAGCCTCAATCTCTCCTACTTATTTTTAAGACCCTAGAAAGATTTGTGCATGCTCATGAACAAGCCCTTTCAGCTGCCCTGTGGTCCTCCTTTCCCCTCCCCTCCTTCTCTAGTTTCCATCAGTCCCGTGATGGCTTACTGCTGGTGCCTGCAGCCAGGAAGATGGAACTAGTTCTCAGTGCCAGAGCCACCATTTTGGATCAACTCAAATGTTCTGCAGGGATAAGGGGAAGGGAAGGGGGTCAGGAAATGTTCCAGCAGCCCCTACTGTTGTCCTGGGGCGGAAAAACTTTCACTAGAGAACAGGAGGTACTGAGACAAGTTTCTGTGTCTGACTCTTTCTTTAGGATGACTCCTTTTCCAGTAGCCTCTTCCACAACTCTTCTTGGACCTTCATGTAAATAGTCTCTGGTGGCCTGCCCCTTTAATCCTCCAGATATGCCTAGATGCATCTGAATTTCAGTCCAAGCTGGAAAAAGAGGATCCAGACAAACAACTGCCCAGGGTGCCAGAACACCATGGATATAAATCAGAATGACTCCACTTAATTCCCCCCAGTCATGTGAACATTGGTTTCTCTCCCAGGAAGACACAGCACCTGTAAGTGGTCAATTTAAAAACACTCTTCCAACGTTGATCTATCCCTGTGGAATACATGCAGATGTACCATGTCCATATGTAAGTGGCTTGATGCAACCATACCCTGAAATTGGAAATCACAATCGCATAAGTTTTGAAATCTAATAGGGTTTTGAACCCTAATAGTGCTACTTAGTGAGATCAAGTAATCTAATTATTTTTACTTACATTTTAAGTCCTTTCATACTCCTATCATGAATTTGCCTTGTTTAGAAAATTGCAAAGGAAAGCTGAAGCAAGAATAAGAACGTCAGAAAAGGGAAAAATATTTTGCCAAGTTTTATCAGTACCCGGACTCTGTTTTGGCTGCTGGGAATAAATTAATAATCTGTTTCAACATAGAACATTTATTAATAGAAAATCAGTTTATTTCTGAAGTCACTAAATACATGTTGAACAAATATTTCAAAAATATCCATTTGAGGCTGAGCGCGGTGGCTCACGCCTCTAATCTCAGCACTTTGGGAGGCCAAGGCGGGTGGATCACTTGATCCCAGGAGTTCGAGATCATCCTGGCCAACATAGAGAGACCCCATCTCTACTAAAAATATGAAAATTAGCTAAGAATCATGGCATACGCCTGTAGTCCCAGCTACTCGGGGGGGCTGAGGCAGGAGGATTGCTTGAACAAAGAAGGCAGAGGTTGCTGTGAGCTGAGATCACCCCACTGCACTCCAGCCTGGGCTACAGAGGGAGACTCTGTCTCAGTGAAAAAAAAAAAAAAAAAAAAATCCATTTGGAGGGGCACCAACTTGTTAGCCTTCCAGGATGCTCACAACTTTGGTCTAGCCCTGATCCTAGAGGGCAAATCACAACAGGCATCTCCAGCCTCACGCGGCCTTTGGCTTGCTCTTCTGTGAAAGGAATTAAAGTAGAAGCTTAACAAATGTTTGTTAACTGCGTGCCTTTAAAATCATACGAATCTTTGATGTTCTTTTTTGAAAGAAGAAGTAAGCTGGAATTTAGAAATCTACTCTGCAAGGGATTTTGCCATGAAAATATTGCTGTGGTAATACGATTTGATCTGAGGAAATAGCAACGGTTCCATTGCCCCACCCAGGCAGGCTGGGATCCTCTCTTTACTGTGGCTCATTTTCCTCTACTTCTTACATAAGCCCAGTTTAGCCACCGTTTTGGAAGAAAGCTGTGGGCGAGCCTAGAGCCAGAGTGAATGATCAGAGAGGATGTTTTCAGAGGATACCATTTAGGGCCTCCTCTTGGGGAGGTCAGACTTCGTAAAAAGCATGTGTGAACTCACACGCCCAAACACAAGCTCACCATCTACCTGTATAAGCCTCTAACTCAAGGCTTTTGAAATTGGAATGTGCGTACAGGTCAGCTGGGGATCCAGTTAGTGTGTAGACCTTGATTAAATAGGTCTGGAGTGGGTCAAAGTCGGCATTGCTAATAAGCTCCCGAGGGACGCTGCTGCTGCTGGTCCTCAAACCACACTTTGAGTGGCGAGCTCCATCCTGCATTCTCCACCTGACTCAGGAGCACAGCATTCACAGTGTTAGAGTCTAGGGACGGGTGAATTAGGAAGATGAGAGTCAAGAAGAGGAGATGAATATACAGGCCAGTGACTATATCACAGTGCTATAAGTGTTCACGTGGATACATAGAGATGTGTGTAAGCATGGGAAAAGGGACTGAGTAGAGGGGACCAAGGCTAAAAATAAATCTTGCAGAAATCAATGGATTTTTTTATCCATGGATTCTCTTGACAGGGTCTAGGAAGAAATAAGGGTAGTTTGGCAAGGTTGTATATTTAGCACCTTGGATGGCAACCTCCCCGGGGCAGTCAGATTGTTTACTCTCTTGTGTTCTGTCTAGTTCAGTGCTGGCAAATAAATTCTCCATAAATACTTGCGGACAGAATGAGTTAGTTACTTAGTACATTTCATTTTTTATTATGGTAAAATATGCATAACATAAACTTACCATTTTAACAATTTTAAAGTGGATAACTTAGTGACATTCAGTACATTCATGTGGTTGTGCAACCAACACCATACCCATCGCTAGAACTTTTTCATCATCCTAAACTGACACTCTAACTTCCTGGTCCTCCTGCTCTCCCCAGCCCCTGGCAGCCACTATTTACTTTCTGTCCCTATACATTTAACTGTTCTAGGTACCTCCTGGAAGTAAAATCATGCAGTATTTGTCCTTTTGTGTTTGCTTTATCTCATGTAGCATGTCTTCAAGATTCATCCATGTATCAGAATTTCATTCCCTTTTAAGGCTGAATAATACTCCATTGTGTGCGTGTATATACATATACATACATATACACACACACACACACATATATATCACATTTTGTTTATTCATCCATTGATGGATACTTGAGTTGTTCTCATCTTTTAACTACTGTAATGCTATGACATGGGAATACAAGTATCTGTATAACTACCTGCTTTCAATTTTAAAATTTTGAGTATAGATCCAGAAGTGGAATTATACAATGTAAATATGACATAAATAAAACAGAATGGAATTACCAGATAATAGGGTAATTTTATTTTCATTTTTTGAAGAACCACCATACCATTTCATTTAATTTTTAAAATGTAAAAACTTCATCGTTTGTAACATATGATTCTCCTTGCTAGGAGAACATGGGAGTGACCTTTGAATCTGGTGATTTATGAAATGGGTTTTCCTGGCTGTACCTTCCCTATGAGATGTTGTGAAAGTGAAGCTGGAGGGAGCTATATGTTGCATCATTTCATCTGTGCTGGATGGGCCACTGGATGGGACTGTCAGGCCTTCAGATTTCTGGAACAACCAGCCCAGGTCATAACTTAGCAGAGTCTCTCTCAGCAAAGTCTCTCTGCTGACCCCGCGGCTGCTGAGAAGGGGGATGGCCCTGAATTAAAGCTGCGTGGATTTCTCATCATAGGAGAACCCGGCAAGAGCAAAGCCAGCAAGACTCCTCATACCAGAGGCTGGATGGTTTCTGCAAATGGTGACACCGGCCGTAACATTTTCCAGGGGGTTGATCTCAGAGGCAGCCAAACCTCGGGGAGTGCGAAAGCAGAACACTCAGAGGGTGCGGCTAAGGCCAAGGCTGGGGAGGGGCTGGTCTGCAGCTGGAGGCCATTAAAATGTGGCAAAGTCTCCCTTCTTTGTTCTTGGGATTAATTTAAAGTGCTGCCGTCCTGTAGGGCAGGGAGTTACATTCCTAGAATGGGAGACTCAGGAATATCCAGACAGAATCCTGACTTTCAAACACAGGATGTCTTTTTTTTTTTTAAAGCTATTTATTGAAATAACAGACTTTTAAAAAATCATCTATAATCCTCTCCCCTCCCCCCTACACAAATTCACTGTTTCCATTTTTCCATGTTCTCATTTACGGCTAATGCACTTTCTGTTGCTCTTTTTACTCATCAGTCATGCCTAGATTTCTCTTGTCTACTCCCTACTTCTGAAGGCAGTTCTATCCAAATTATTGTCATTTTCAGGTTTTTGGGATTGGAGGAGAGAAGGATGAGTCTCCCTCCTTCTCACCACCCCTTCAACACACACACACACACACACACACACACACACACACCCTCCAGGTGCCCTCCTCTTGGTTGGTAATGTTATCACTTGTCACTCACTCCAGTTATTGTCTAACTTCTATGGGAAAGGTGCCAGTTAGGAACAGAAATATGCCCTTTTAGCCTTATGCCTGTTCTAAAGTTGAACACTGCAAAAGGATGCAGTGGTGATGTTTGCCTCATAGAGCTCCAGCGTCAGGCATTTTGTCCCACCTCAGCAGTCCCCACTGATAATAGCCCTTAGAAACTTCACTTACAATAAGTGGCTAAGGGAAGAGTTTACTAGATTTATTGTGTTTGTATGCCACCACAATGTGTTCCATTTTTTATATCTCCCCAAGTCTTAAAACTATAACTTTGGGCCAGGCCTGGTGGCTCAGGCTTGTAATCCCAGCACTTTTGGAGACCGAGGCGGGTGGATCATGAGGTCAGGAGTTTGAGAACAGCCTGGCCAACATGGTGAAACCCTGTCTCTACTAAAAATACAAAAATTAGCCAGGTGTGGTGGTGGGCACCTGTAACCCCAGCTACTCGGGAGGCTGAGGCAGGAGAATTGCTCGAACCCAGGAGGCAGAGATTGCAATGAGCCGAGATTGTGCCACTGCACTCCAGCCTGGGTGACACAGTGAGACTCTGTCTCAAAACAATACTGACTTTGGCATTCCTTTTTTTTTTGGAGACAGTTTCGCTCTTGTCTTGGCATTCCTAGTAGAGACAGGGTAAGATTTAGAGACCATGGGCTCTTTCTAGCAGCTCTAAACTAACAACCTTCAGGTTCTTGACCATAACAGGATCACGACATGTGTCTTGGGGGCTTCTCCCCAGCCACTGTTGTTTCCCATCTCCTGTGTCACTGACGCTGACTTGAAAATTTCCTTCAGCTCAGGTGGCCCTGGTGACACTCCCAGGCTGTACGTTTTGACCTTGCTGCACTTCTGATGTTTCTGGAGACCTAACTCTAACTCTCAGTTGCTTGCCTAGCTTTTCTGTTCAGGTATTCTTTATTATGATTAAGAAAGCTACCCTAGCAGGCAGCACAAACATCTTTCTTCTCAGAAATAGGCAGGCAGAAAGTTAGGATGCAGGATTCAGATTATAACTTTCTTTTTCCCTAAGTCTGGGCAAACATTCAGGTGTCCTTGTAAGGCACTTTTTTCATTAATCAATGGGTTCTTTTAAGTAAAAACAAAAACAAAAACAAACTATAATCTAGATTAAATTCACAGATCATGGATATTAGGAAGACTAAATAACAGTATAATTTTGAAGTCAGGGGAGCCTGGGATTGAACCATCCCAGCTACTCAGGAGACTGAGGCAGGAGAATCTCTTGAACCCCAGAGGCAGAGGTTGCAGTGAGCAGAGATCATGTCATTGCACTCCAGGCTGGGCAACAAGAGCGAAACTCTGTTTCAAAAAAAAAAAAAAAAAAAAAAATAAGGACTTCCACTTCTGACCATGAAAGAGTAGCTGGTATCAAACTTGCCCTCCCACCAAAGCAACTAGAAAACTGGAAAAAATATATGAAACAACTGTTTTCTAACATCATATACAAGCATTACAGGGTAATCCCTGAGAGAAGGGAAACAGATTAGATGAGCCCTATATTTGCCCAACTCCCTTCCTGGAGGTACTTTCTGGACCACAGAGCAGTAGGGCATCCCAAGCAGAGCGTGGCATGCTCTCTGAGTTTGGGAGATTGAGATCTGAGTTCAGGGAGGTAGAGGTTGGAATTTTGTGGGGAGGACACTGGAAAGGAGAAAGCTATACAGGGAAAGAATCCCCAGAAATATGCACAAAGAGAACCTGTATGTCTTTGGATGAATACTAAGTTGCACAGTCTCAGATTAAAACTGCACAAGGACTGGCAATAAAATAATCGTTGAAGGTCTGTAAGCTGAAAAATTCCCAGTGTTCACACAGGAATGATAACTGTTAGTATTCCAGTCAGCTAAGGTGGAGAGTTTTCACTGAACACCTGGGCATTCAGTAGAGTCCTCAGAAAGATCATGCCTTAGTAGTAAGATTATGCTAGCCCTAGAGTAAAGGCTATCTCCCTTAACAAAGCTTAAAAACAATCCTCAAAAGAATTAAGCTGATATGAAGGTAACTACCCATGCAAAGCTCATTGCTCTTTAAAGGAAGACAGGAAATCTAGATACTCAACAATATAATAGTCATAATGCCTAGCATACAATAGATTCCAAAATATGTAAAGAAGCAGAAAAAATGTGACCCATATGAGAAGAAAAATCAATGGAAACAGACTTAAAAGTGACAGTCATGATGGAATTTTCTAAAAAATAATTTAAACACTATTATAAACATTTTTAAGAATTCAAGGTAAAATATAAGGATGAAGGAGACATAAATGGAAACTGTAAAAATAATGAAATGGAATCTCTAGTTCTAACAATACAATATCTGAAATGAAAATTTCACTGATGGACTTAATAGCATAATCAACACTGCAGAATAAAAGATCAATGAACTCAAAGACATAGCAATAACATCTATCCAAAGTGAAGCACAAACAGAAAACAGTCTGAAAAACAATGAACGGAACCACAGTAACCTACAGGATAATATCAAGTGACTTGCATACATATAATTGACGTCTCAGGAAGAAAAAGGGGTAGTGGAGGTAAAAAAAATTTTTTTTGAAGAAGTAATGGCCAATTTTTTCAAAATTTGATGAAAACTATATACCACAGATCTTGAGTTTTTAATAAACCCCAGACAGGATACACACAAGTAAAATCACAGCAAAATGCATCATAACAAAATTGCTGAAAACCAGCAATAAAGAGGAAATGTTTAAAGTACCCAGAGAAAGGGACACCTTGTATACATGAGAACAAATATAGTAGTGATGGCTGACTTCCTGTCAAAAACACTGTAAGCCACAAGACAATGGAAATCACATCTATAAAGTGCTGGAAGAAAAGTAAACCTTATAAACTAGAATTCTATATCCAGGGGAAATGTATCCTTCAAAAATAAAGACAAAATAAAGACACATTCAGGTAAATAATAGCTGAGAGAAGTTATCACCAGCAAATGCACTACAAGAAATGTTAAGAAGTCCTTCAAGTGGAAGGAAAACAGTACCAGGTGAAATTTGGGAGCTGTACAAAGAAATAAAGGACTCTGGAAATTTAAACGTGTGGATTTACATAACAGATATTCTTTTCTTATTTTGACATTTTTAAAAAAGAGAAACGACTATTTAAAACAAAAATAACACTAATGTAGTCTGAGATTTACAACATCTGTAGGAGAAAAATGAAGGAAAACAACAGCAACAAAGGAGGGGAAGAGGAAATGACAGTAGAATGCTGGCCAGGCACAGTGGCTCATGCCTGTAATCCCAGCACTTTGGGAGGCCAAGGCAGGCTGATCACGAGGTCAGGAATTTGAGATTAACCTGGCCAATATAGTGAAACACCGTCTCTAATTTAAAAAAACAACTATTAGCTCTGCGTGGGGGTGCACACCTGTAGTCCCAGATACTCAGGAGGCTAAGGCAGGAGAATCGCTTGAACCCGGGAGGCAGAGGTTGCATTGAGCTGAGATCGCACCACTGCACTCCAGCCTGAGTGACAGAGGGAGACTCCATCTCAAAAAAAAAAAAAAAAAAAAAAAAAAGAAAGGCTCTCATATGATACGAGACCTGGTATAATATGATGTAGAGGTAGACCACAAGTTAAAGATGCAGATTGTAAGCATAGGACCCACTTTTTTTTTTTTTTTTTTTTTTTTTTTTGAGAGAGAGTCTTGCTCTGTTACCCAGATTGCGGTTCAGTGGCATGATCTCGGTTCACTGCAACCTCTGCCTCCTGGGTTCAAGTGATTCTCCTGCCTCAGCCACCCAAGTATCTTGGATAACAGGCATTTTTTGTTAATTTTTTGTATTTTTAGTTGAGATGGGGTTTTGCCATGTTGGCCATGGTGGTCTCGAACTCCTGGCCTCAAGTGATCTGCCTGCGTCAGCATCCCAGAGTGCTGGGATTACAGATATGAGCCACCGTGTCTGGCCTAGAACCCACTTTTAGAAAAAATAGCAAATAATTATAGCTAAAAGCTAAAATAAGAGATAAAATGAAACACTAAAAAACAAAACAACACAATCCAAATAAAAGCAGAAAAAGGAAAAAAGAAACAAGACAAATAGTAGGATCAGTTGGGCATAGTTCCAGAACTTCAGGAGGCAGGAGCATTGCTTGAGCCAAGGAGTTTGAGATCAGCTTGGGAAACATGGCAAAACCTTGCCTCTACGAAAAAATTTAAAAATTAGCTGGGTACAGTGGTATGTGCCTGTAGTCCCAGCTATTCAGGAGGCTGAGGTGGGAAGAGCACTTGAGACCAGGAATTCCAGGTTGCAGTGA
The DNA here is from genome assembly GCF_003255815.1 of Theropithecus gelada. Classification (NCBI taxonomy): domain Eukaryota; kingdom Metazoa; phylum Chordata; class Mammalia; order Primates; family Cercopithecidae; genus Theropithecus; species Theropithecus gelada. Next base: position 9,102,807 of record NC_037668.1, read on the forward strand.
TCTATGATTGCACCACTGCAGTCCAGCCTAGGTGACAGAGCAAGACCTTGTCTGTAAAAACAAATAAAAATAAAATAAACAAAATTAAAATAAACTTTAAAAATATCAGTATCGACTGAGTGCAGTGGCGCATGCCTGTAATCCTAGCACTTTGGGAGGCTAAGGTGGGTGGATCACTTGAGGTCAGGAGTTCAAGACCAGCCTGGCCAACATGGTGAAAACCCGTTACCGGTAAAAATACAAAAAAATAGCTAAGGGCATCGTGGCGCATACCTGTAATCCCAGCTACTTGGGAGGCTGGGGCAGGAGAATCGCTTGAACCTGGGAGGTGGAGGTTGCAGTGAGTCAAGATCACATCATTGCACTCCAGCCTGGGCTACAGAGGGAGACTCCATCTCAAAAAAAAAAAAAATTAGTATCATAGACTGAAACCCTCAACCATATTGAAATTACATTAGGCTGAATGCAGTGGCTCATGCTTGCAATCCCAGAACTTTGGGAGGCTGAAGCAGGCAGATCACTTGAGGCCAGGAGTTTGAGACCAACCTGGTCATCATGGCAAAATTCCGTCTCAACAAACAAACAAACAAACAAACAAAGACAGAAAGAAAAGAAATTACATTAAATGTAAATGTTTCAAATGCCTCAACTATAAATCAGAGATTGTCAGGAAGGATAAGAAAGCAAAACCCAACTATATATTGTATACTAAACCTGCATTTTAAATATAAAGTCACAGACAGGTAAAGGTAAAAGAATAAAATAATACTATACAAACGTGAATCTGAAAAAAATCTGCAAAACATGTATGTGATAAGAGATTTATATTTAAAATATATAATGAATTCTTATAACTCATTAATAAGAGCAATCAAATTTAAAAATCGGCATTATATATTAATAGATATTTCACCAAAGAAGATATATAGATGGCAAAAAGACACATGAAAAGATGTTCCACATAATTAGTCACTAGGGAAATGCAAATAAAAACCATAATTATACACTCATTAGAATAGCTTAAATTTAAAATGTCTGACAATAGCAAGTATTGAAAAGGTTGCAGAAGAACTGAAACGCTCATATTTTTGTGGTGGAAATGTCAAACAATATATTCCAAACTATTAGAAAATAGTTGGGTGGTTCCTTGAAAACTTATACATACATGAATCTGTATATATATTTTTAAATTATGTATAAAACTTATACATAAACCTGCCCTATGATTCAACAATTCCACTCCCAGGTTATTCCTTTATTTATAATAGGCTAAACTGGAAATAACCCAAACATGCCTCAACTGGTGAGTGGACAAACAAGTGTGTTATAACTATACAATGGAATACTATTCAGCACCAGAAGGGAACAATTCACTGACACAGGCAACCATGTAGGTGAATCTCAAGAGCATTATGCTGTGTGAAAAAAGCCATCTATCTGGAGGATCCAGTTCATATGGAATTTTAGAAGAGGCAAAATTATAGTAATAGAAAGCAGATCAGGTGTTGCCAGGGACTGGGTGCGGAGGGAGGAAATTGAGTACAAAAGGGCACAGAGAACTTTTGGGGAAAATAGAAATATTCTTTATCGTAATTGTGGTGGTGGTTATATGACTGTCTACATTTGTCAAAACTCATCAAATTGTATGCTTAAATTGGTAAATTTTATCATATGTAAATTACACCTAAATTAAACTAAAAATAAAAATACAAAAACAATTTTTAAAAAAGCAATAATCATAAGAAAGCTAGAGTAGCCATATTAATATAAGAGAAAGAAGACTTGACCGGGTGTGGTGGCTCATGCTGGCAGTCCCAGCACTTCAGGAGGCCGAGGTGGGCAGATCAAGAGATCAGGAGTTCAAGACCAGCCTGGCCAACACAGTGAAACCCTGTCTCTACTAAAAATACAGAAATTAGCTGGATGTGGTGATGGGCACCTGTAATCCCAGCTACCCAGGAGGCTGAGGCAGGAGAATCTCTTGAACCCGGGAGGTGGAGATTGCAGTGAACCGAGATCACACCACTACACTCCAGCCTGGGTGACACAGCTAGACTCTGTCTCAAAAGGAAGGAAGGAAGGAAGGAAGGAAGGAAGGAAGGAAGGAAGGAAGGAAGCAAGGAAGGAAGGGAGGGAGGGAGGGAGGGAGGGAAGGAAAAAAGACCTTTGTACAAATCCTTCCCAGGAGACTTTTTGTCACATCTCATTAGCCAGAATTTCCCCATATATTCATGCTTAAGCTGATCACTGAGAAGGAATAAAATTGAGAAGAATTGAAGTTTAGAACCCTATAGTGCTCAGGCATAGGGCACTCAGGAATCGCCACTCAGACTAGGTCTTCAGCCAGTCTCCCTTGAGGCAGATGGCTCAACAGAGGTTGGGTGGACCCCTCAATAACATTGAGGTTCTGTTAGAAAACAGGAGAGGTGGTCAGGTGCAGTGGTTCAGGCATATAATCCCAGCATGCTGGGAGGCTAAGGTGGGAGGATAACTTGAGTCCAGGAGTTCAAGACCAGCCTGGGCAATTAGCAAGACCCTGCCTCTATGACAAAAAAAAAAAAAAAGAAAGAAAATAAAATTCAAAGAAAAGAATTCAAAGAAAAGGGAAGTGTATTACTTAGGGTAGCTGTAGCAGATGTAACAAGTAAGCCCCCACATTTCAGTGTCTTAACAGCATCAAAACTCACTTCTCCCTGCCATAACAGAACAATGCAGATGTTCCTGTTTGGGGGCAGCTTTCTTCCATGTGGAGATTCAGGGACTCTTATTTCTCTTCCATCTTGTGACTCTGTTATCTTAGGCCTCTGCTTCTAACTAGCAGTCCGAGGGAGAAAGTATGGAGAAGCCACACAATTGCTTCTCAACCTGCCCACTATCCAAGTTACACATATAATTTCTCCTCACACTCACTGTCAAGAACCAACCATGCAGCCACATCTAGATGGAAAGGGAGCTGGAAATACAGCCCCTGGCAGGAGAGCTGATTCCTTTGATATCACCACACTGTGGAATGGGACACATTGGTATTCTGGTAGACAGTTGGTTGTCTGCCAAGATGGAGGTAGAGGTGGAAGCAAGTTTGAGAGACAACCCAACAGCTTCTATTACATAAATACTTATTTTATTTTATTTTATTTTGAGATAGGATTTTACTCTGTCACCCAGGCGACAGTGAAGTGGCTGATCAGAGCTCACTGCAGTCTCCTCCTGGGCTCAAGCAATCCTCCTGCCTCAGCCCCCATGTAGCTGGCACTACAGGCACATGCCACCATGCCTGGCTAATTTTTTGTATTTTTAGTAGAGACTGGGTTTTGTCATGTTGCCCAGGCTGGTCTTTAACTTCTGGGCTTAAAGGATCTGTATGCCTCAGCCTCCCAAAGCGCTGGGATTACAGGCATGGGCCACCGTACCTGGCCTACATAAATACTTTTTAAAATCCTTTCTCAGTTATCCCCAGAACCATCTTTTGCCATAAATATTATTATTGTCTCCATTTTATAGACAGGGAAACTGCACACAAAAAGGTTAAATAACTCGCCATAAATATTATTATTGTCTCCATTTTATAGACAGGGAAACTGCACACAAAAAGGTTAAATAACTCGCCCAAGGTCAGCAGCTTTTGTAACTGGCAGAGCCGGGATATTCCCCCAGGGTCTGTGACTCCGCATCTGCTTCTCTCAACCTCTATTCTGCATTGCTTGATGAAAATTTCACCACATCGCTCTTCATCAGTTGGCTCAGGTGAGTGTCAGAAGGAACACTTTAAGAACGGGCCACACAGATGAGGAACAGGTGTCTGCCTCACACTCACCAAGTGCTTTTTCATCATGGCATCAAGGATCATGGAAATGCTACACCAGCCCCTCTTTTCTGGAGCAATGTTGACCCATGTCTGGGCAAATAAGAAAGGTTTCATATGAGTATGTCTGTTCAAATAAATTCTAACTTTCTCACTGGGAAGGAATGACTAGTTCCCACGACTCATAGGACACCACCCCCCTATCCCAATATCAAAAATATCACCTCCTTTTTTTTTATACTAGCACACAGTGAGAAGTGGTACGCTTCTGTTTTTCTCAGTTTTCATCATAAGCTTTGGCTGTCCCTGGCATTCTGTATGCCACACATGTGCCAAATGCTGCAGCACGAGGATGGGCTAGGGGCAGGAAGGCTGCACAGGAAAGGGGGAGGGCTGGGAGAGGACTTTTGTTAGGTCAGTGCAAAAGTAAGTGTGGTTTTTGCCATTAAAAATAATGGCAACCAACCTAACACAATTTATTGAGACAGTAGTACATGCCAGACTTCATTTTTAAATTACAAATGAAAATGCTATTATCCCTATAGCCGCCATGTTAGATGGACAGGTTGGAGGAAGAGAATGCAAAATGAGTTCATTCTGATTCAAAGTTCTTGGTACATTACCTGAAAATGTGTTTACAGCAGGTGAATATCTTCCCCTAGAAGAGAGAGCCTCACTCAAGCCATTCACTTCTTTAATCAGAGCTCAGGAACTTTCCAAGCTAATTTGTTTTAAGCAATTTCCTGGTGAAAATCTAGCACAGAGGTGGTCATACCTTCCATTTGAAGTGCTAATAATTCACATTGTAACTCCAGTCGGCTCCCTTGTCTGCATTTGATGTACTTTGTGAGATCATTTTAATATTCCATAATCACTTTAATATACTGTGTAATCTTGGACAAGTTACTTAGGTTCTCTGAGCCTCAGATGCTTCATCTGTAAAATGAGGGGGTTGGGCTGGATCAGTGATTTTGGATTACTTTTTCCTCAAACAAAATTTTATGTGGCACTCCAATATATAAGAGAGATCAAAGCATAAGTATTGTAAGCATAGCTGAAGCATTTATTAAGCAGACCTACTATGTTTCGAATGTTGTGCTGGGTACCTGGGAAACAAAGCTGATGGAACACAGCCTCCACTTTCATTCTAGTAGAGGAGACAGACACATAAACTAGGACAGATACACAACCCTGAAACAAGCATCAGATGCAGAAGTGGTGACATGGACACGGTGGAGACAGCGGCTGGTGAAATAGGGAGAGCTCTTGGGGGAGTAATGAGTAGTTGTATTCCTCGGCCCCTCCCGGGGTTTCTGTGCAGCCATGTGGACAGTTCAGAGTATGCTGGGGTGGCCCACCTCACACACATCTGTCTCTCTACTTGTCTGCTTCAGGGCTCTAGACTCAGACAGGTGCAGACCGGAGACAAGGAGGAGTGAATGCTGTAGGGACAAAACTCAGCTGTTGAGGCAGAAGAATCAGGGAGTAAATACCTGAGCCTCTTGTCCCCTGAGGGACAGTTCGAAGGCACATTCTACACAGTTTGTTCACAGCTGTGCTTACCTCAATAACATACATTTATTGACTTTCTCTTGTTCCCTGACTTGCTTTCCCATTCCCTCATCATTGCTTTTTGAGATCACTTCCCAGATAAAGAACTCACAGCCAAATCAGTGTCTCACGCTTTGCTTTCAAGGGAACCTAACCTACAGGAGTAGCCATGGGACATGTGAAAGGCATTTCTGAGGGAGGGGACAGCAGGAGATGGCAGAGTACACAGGAGCCATAAGCGACTTGGTGCTGGCTGGACCATACCACCTGAGCTGTTGACTGCATGGAATCGGGCACACTCCCATTCATCTATCCTGGACACACAGGCCACTCCAGCCCTCAACCACTGTGTGCTTAGAGAAAGCAAACGAACCCTAATATTTGCTAACCCAGTGCAGACAGATGAGCAGTGCAGTTTTCTAGGGTTAGGAGAGTCAACTGTCTGCTGCTTTTGGAAACAACATCCTTTCAGGAGCTCCTGTGACTCTGGTGGATGGCAGTGCCCTTTCTCATCACACTCTGCCTTGAGTTCTAGGGCGGCTGACACAGCCTAATCACATTCCAGTCTTTCTCTGGAAGCAGAGCTCATTGTGATTATTACCTCATTGCATTTAATCTGCAAATGAGGAGTTAGAATTTAAAATGTCTCTTGAAGGGCAGGAGGTGTGGACTAGAATTTTACAGTAGGAAGGAGTTCCTGCATTGTGCAATTGCATGAACATAGAAAAGAAATGAAAATGAAAAAAAAAATAGTAAATGAGGGAAAGGGAAAATAAGGATGGCAAGGTAAGGGGGAGCTAGCAGGGAGTTATGCAAAACTCATGCTATAAGTCCTCTTCAAGACTTGGCACTGTGGCTCATGCCTGTAATCACAACATTTTGGGAGGCTGAGGCAGGAGAATTGCTTGAAGCCTGAGTTCAAGACCAGCCTGGGCAATACAGGGAGACCCTGTCTCTACAAAAAAATTTTTTAAAAAATTAACTGAGCATGGTGGTGCATGTCTGCAGTCTTAGCTACTTGGGAGGCTAGGGTGGGAAGATCACTTGAGCCCAGGAGGTTGAGGCTGCAGTGAGCCATGATCATACTACTGCACTCCAGCTTGGGTGACAGTGCAAGACTCTGTCTCAAAAAAAAAAAAAAAAAAAAAAAAGTTTTATTCATTTGCTAGAGGTAGGTCATAGAATTGAACATAACCTTCCCAATCACTACCATGAAAAGGAAAACGCCATCAGTTACGATATTTACAGAATCCATAGGAAAAAAGAAACCAGTCACTAAGGAAAAGCACAACTATTTGTGGTACTGAGATGAGAGTAAAATTCCTCCATGCATCCTAAATAGAGAGGCTGCTGTCTGATTTAATGAAGAGCATCTGTAAACCTGTCCTTCTGGGAAACAAAATGATGAAGTGCACAAAGCTGTTTCTTAGGACATCCCTCAATATAGGCTGATGGTACCATGACAAAATGCAATTCAGTAAAAGCAACTTTATGAGGGTGCCAATATGGTATATCCAGGTACTAAGCTCACTGATGTTCTACTTAATTCATAATTTAGGGATAGATTTTTGGGTGTCTAGAAAAATGCACAGACTGCATTTACTTTAATAATCTTCCATAAATACTGTTTTTCCCAGCTGAGCATTTAAAAAATATTAAGGGGCAGTAAGTTTGAAATCCTCATTTAGATGGTGACTGTTCTAGGTGGGGCCACATTAGGACAGCCAGCTGTGACTCAGGACCCTCAGTGTTTTCATGGGGAGGGCGTCCAAGATTCTCCTCAGAAAGTAACTTTGCCTTCCAACCCAGAGGTCAATGGGTGATTGAAACCTCATCAACTTCATATCATAAAGCATGGATACAATAATTTTAAGCTGGAAAAAATATTAAAGCAGGTGCAACAAACCTGCTTCTGCTGCAGGTGGATGAACAACCATTCATTAAAGTAGCCATGATATGACTGACTATGCAAAATGCCATTCCATGTACACCCTCCAAGACAGACAAAGTTGCAAAATATTGCAAAGTGTACCTGGGCAACAAGTGACTGGCTGAAGGGGATTATGAGTTACAAAGTAGATAAAAAATGTAGCCATGTCTACCAAAATGATGGCTCCGTTTTAGAATAATCGTTCTGTGAGTCCTCTCCAGTGGAGAGTACCTGGTGAGCAGGAGTTGTAATCTCAGATTTCATAATAAAACCATGGCGTCTGTCTATGAGTTTCTCTGTTCTCTAGTGCTGCAGAGCACATCTACGGCTCAGCCTTAAGTTAGAGATGGAGAAGTGTAGCAAGGACAAAGGCTGAACTTTGGAAGATGGACTAGAAAAAAGAATTGGCTGGATTTAGGTAAATCTCAAAATCTTGGGATTGGAAAGGATTTCCTCCAAGGTCAGTTTGTCCATGGCTCCACCTAATGTCCCCTTAGAGGGGCATTAACGCCTTAGAGGTAAGCATTCAACCTCAGGCTGGATGCTTTTTAGAGAGGAGAGGATACCACTGTATAATGTAACTCCCCTTATCGTTGAGCTAAGTGGTTGTTACAAACTAAACCAATTTTGTCTCTTAGCAATTTTTACCCAGTGACTCAGAGTAAGACCTCAAATCAAAATCTACTCCTCCCTTAAAGTGCAACAGTTCAAAAACAACTGAAGACAGCTCCTCAGAGCTCCCTGTTGTCTTCTCCAAGTCTTCCAGAAGAACCTCTTTCCATATAAGGTAACTCTTCTCCTGATGAGGGTTGCCTGATTTCACAGATAAAAATATGGAATGCTCGGTCGAAATTGAGTTTCAGATAAACAAGGAATACATTTTTTAGTATAAGTATGCTCCTGTATTTGGGACATACTTATACTAAAAATGTATTTCTTATTTACCTGAAATTCCAATTTTACTGGGCATTCTGTATTTTCGCCAGGAACCCTCCCTACTCTGGATACATTTTAGTTTGTAAATGTTGTACTTAAAATATAGTGCCTGGAACTTAAGACAATATTCTAGTTGAACCCAGAAGTGCAGCTCACGTGGTGTGAGAAAGGCAAGTGGGGAAATGGTAAAAGGAAGAGGACATCTTCCTCCTCCTCTCCCTCCTTCCCCCTCCTAATTTATGTGTGAAGACTGGGATAAACTCCCTTCCTCTGAGGGGAAAAGGCCTCTCCTGGGCATAGCAGCTCAGAGACAGCGTACAATGTTGACGGGGCACCCTTGGGCTCCATCCTACTTGGCAGCCCTGACCTTAGGTAAAGAACTTACTCCAACATCCACAGTGCCTGCAGCTATTTCTAATGTGTTAGCCTCTCTTTTGCACAAGGGACTGCTGTCTCTGTTCATTTGAGGAGATACTTCCAGCCCAGATGATAGCATATTTGCAGAATACAACACATAATGGCTTGTGCCTCTCTTATCTATTTACCTTTCTTTCAATTCCTTTGCTCTTGTGGTTTCCATCTCCTCCCCATCCTTCACTGTATTCCAGGTTTTTCATGCCAGGTTTTTCATGCATTAAATTAGATGATAAGCCCCTCCAGGGCAAGGGCTCTGTCGGCTCCTAACCCAGGAAATAGCCTCAGTCTTGGGGAGAGCTTTTATTGCCAAAGCCTCACCTCCATCCAATTCCTTATTTTCTCCTCACACTTCTCCAGCGCAGTGTTCCTGCAGGCGTGATGCTATGTGGGGTAGGTTCCCAGGGAGACACTTTTGGCCTGGCGGAGGTGGAATCTGGAACAGTTCTAGGTCATTTAAGAACACTTTCTCCACCATGTTCCACTTCAGTCTTTTAGGGCTGAAGAAAAGATGGGGAGGATTGATAGTTGGGTGGTTATGGAGCAGGACCAGCCCTCAGGCAGGACCCTGCTTAGCCCACACCAAACAGATGAGGTCCCTTGCTGTTTTCAAACTTGTCAGATGAGCATTCTACAGCTTCCCACTAATCTCACCAGTATTGCAGGACTCTCACTCATGGGGAAATAAAGGCCTCCTCTCACCACCCCTCCCTTTTTAACTTCTAATTTCATTTTCTAATTCTGTAATTTAATCCTAAATTTCTTTTTGCTTAGTCATCCCTGTTTAACTTTAACCAGGAAAATATACATCTGGACATGGAACAAGGAAGACTGAGGTGAAAATGATTACTGGAATGAAACGTTGCCATGGAACAACTGTCCCTGAGCCCCTGCTGAAGTAGGTAGGGGTCAGGGTCATTTGGAGACTGTGTGCGTGTGGCAGGGCCAAAAACCCCAAGTCTAGGTGAATCTCAGATCAGCAGTTTCATTCACTGGGAACTTTTTAACATTTTCATTCACAAAGTTAAATAATATGATGATGTTTTTGCCTGATCTCAGCAGGGAAACTTGTTTGGCGTAATAGTATGAGGACTCTTGTAAGGTTTTAGGGGTATCATCTGCAGAAGGACATGTGTAACCAGAAGACCATAAGGTCTGACTGCTATGACCAGTGCCCCTTGGGGGCACTATGGTTGGAGAAAAGAAACCTATGTCGGCACTCTCCTTGGGGGTGGGCGTGAATCAATTAGAATTGCTAGAGAGTGAGTCTTCCTGCCCCAGGCAAGCCTATAGACTAAGACAGGAGAACAACTGGTTGGGGCAAAAGCCTTAGCTGTATAGAAGGTTACTCACTCTGGTAAATAAATATCTTTCATAGTAAAAGCATCATCAGATTCCAGAGTCATGAATTAACAAATTGTGCCAGTCTGCTGTGAGTGCTTCTTCCTTTATCCATTGGTAGTCAGGAATGTGCAAAGGGTGTGGTGGTTATAACCAACAGTCTAGAGTTATCAATTTATGCTTATTTTTTGCTTAAAAAAATGGCTCTTTGGTTAACTCCCATGACAGTTAACTGCCAGCCACCAGCAGGCTACCCACTTCAGTTCTCATTCTACCTGCCTTACCTAGACAATTTTATTTATTCTAATCATTTCAACGGTTAACCACTGTTGTTCCCATGATTGTAAGGTGCACCATTAATTTAATAACACCTGGGCGTGGGTGAGGCAAGAAGAATCTCTATCACACTAAATACACAACATGTATTGTAAGCTTATCCCTACACTCCACAGCTAAAGACCTACCAATTTTTCAAGACTCAATGCATAGTCATGACAGCCTCCTCCTGGACTAGCCGCTCCCTTGTGGTGTCATGACTCTACCTTGCACATGCTATCACAATGCACAAACTGTAGGCTCCTCAAGGGCAGGAACTGTCTGCTTCATCCCTGTACCCCCAGGATCTAGCCCAGTGTGTGCCATTAATTCACTCTATAAATATACATTAGGACCTACCATGTGCTAGGCACAGTTCCTGTCACGCATTGTTTATTAAACAAAAGAGTTTTTAAAACATCTACTCTGCCATAAGGTGGGATACAAGGTGAAAATGTGACAGCTTCTTAGGCCCATGCATTATTAGACAGAGATGGGGGCAGTGTATATGTTTCGCTAAAATGAATGTGACCAAGTGCCACAATGTATGGTTCAGACATTAAGTTTTCTAGGTGGTTAAGAAAAGGAAAGATGAAGGATGAGCTGAAATCTGAGCTGCTGAAGGTGCCAGGCCTCACATTTCTCTGAGGCTCCACTATCTTCCAAGGCCTAACATTAGGCTTGCATTCAAGGTTGATTGAATGAAATTGGAAAACTTCCCTGTAAAATTCTAGGGAAGAATTGGGATGGGGAAGAGAAAGGAATTACAGTGTGTATGAACGGAACCAGGAAAGGCTTGGTGGCAGAAAAAAATTTAAAAAAAATTATTGTATAAAATGTACATAACACAAAATTTACCATTTTAAAATTACAACTTTTTTTTTAGAGACAGTGTCTCACAATGTTGCCCAAGTGGTCTCAAACTTCTAGCCTCAAAAACAAAGAAAAAAGAAAAACAAGAAAAAGTTCTGGCCCAGTGGCTCAGACCTGTAATCCTAGTCCTTTGGGAGGCTGAGGCAGGAAAATCGCTTGAGCCCAGGAGTTCAAGACCCGCCTGGCCAACATAGGGAGACTCCAGTGTCTACAAAAAAATAGAAACAATTAGCTAGAGTGTGGTGGCACACATATGTGGTCCCAGCTATTGAGAGGTGGAGGTGGGAGGATTGCTTGAGCCTGGGAGGTCAAGGCAGCAGTGATCCCTGATCGCACCACTGCACTTCAGCCTGGGTGACAGATCGAGATCCTGTCTCAAAAATGAAATAAAGAAAAAAGACAAAACAAATAAAAACTCCTGGTCTCAAGCAACACCATCCTCGCCCCCGCTCCCGGCCTCCCTCTCCCCCCCGCCCCCGCCCTCAACTTCAGTCTTCTGAGTAGCTAGCATTACAGGCACCAGTTACCATGCCTAGCAATTTTAAACATTTCTAAGTGTACCATTCAGTGCCATTAAGTACAATAACGTTGCACCACCAGGAATGAATTTTTAAGACTCTTTCCAAAGGGTTCATACCTGGCTAATCACACATTTGATAGTGGAAATAAGAAACATTTGTTGGTTGAAAGATGGATGCATGAGAGTAAAAGTAGTGTTCTTCCCCAGTGTGAGTGTGGGCAGTTTCTGCATAAGCATCTGTGATCCGTTTTCCACATGTGAATGAAAGCCCAGTGAGGGGCACTGGGCACCAGTCCTGCTCCTTGCGTGTCTGAATCATGCTTGCTAAGTTTCAAGCAAGGAATGCTCCGTTTCTCCCAATACCCGTGGGGCCTTTTGTATTCAAATCAAAAGCACAAAACTCTATTGTGGGGGGAAGTATGAGTCTTTATTGGCAACCAGTGGTGTCCACTTAGAGCAAGAAATATGAAGTCTTAAGAGTACATTCTATATGAAGTACTATAGCTATTAATACACTTGGGTTTCGTTTGTTTTTTAAATGGGTGTCTTTGTGTGGAGCTGTTCTAATCAGTGCCACAGGCGCTGAGGAGAGGGAGGGTGCTGGGTAAGGAGGAGGCAGGCCCACCCAAATCACCGGGGAGTGGGCAGTCAGGACAGCGGGGTTCTGATTTTGCCTCTTCCCTGTGAATCCTTGGGCACCTCACCGAAACACTTAAGGCCTCTGTATGGTAGACGTTGGAATCCGTGGCCTTCAAAAGTCCTTTCAGCTCCTTCGCTCCCATCTGCGTAATTTTTGGCATAGGCCAAGCGGCTGGTTGCTGGGGTGTTTAGCTCAGGACGAGAGGCTGAACGAGCGGGGAGTTGATTGAGGATAGACTAGACACGCGTGGGTGACTCCAGCGTGATGGAACGCGGGGTGTCCCGGGATAGGGCTAAAGCGAAGGGATTTCCAGACGAGTCTTTCCCAGGCCAACTTTTAAAGGTCGGAGGAAAGTTTCTCGTGGGGTGGGGGCCTAGAGGGGAAGGCAGGGTGGGCTCCGACGCCTCCTCGCCTTTAAGCGGGTGGCCCCTGCGCTTCCTCCGTTACCTGGAGCGGGGAGGGGCTTGGGAAAGTTTGTGTTTGTTGCTGGCAAAGCGCCGGATGGGAGGCGCGGGCGGGCGGGCGCTGCGGTTCTTCCCTTCTGTTTTCGGGAAGCGGTCGGGGCTGCACACTCGGATCGGCGGGGCCGGCTCCCGGGCCCGGCCGGCTGGAGGAGGGAGGGAAGGAGGCGGGAGGGAGCGAGCGGAGCCAGGGGCGCACGTACGCCCCAGCGCTGGGATTTATCGGCTCGCGAGGAGAGCGGAGCAGGCGCGCGGCCCAGGCGGAGGAGCGCCGACTCTGGAGCAGCCGGAGCTGGAGGAGGAGGAGGAGGAGAGGCGGCGGGGAAGGAGGAGGAGGGGGAGAGTCGCTCCCGCCGGGCGAGCATGGGGCGCCTGGCGCCGAGGCCACTGCTGCTGGCGCTCCTGTCGCTGGGTGAGTGTGCGCCGGGCTCGGCGGGGCGCAGGGGGTCTGGCAGGGCCCTGGAGGGCTCGGTGGGGCGCGGCTGCAGCGCGGGGCCTGGGTCACTGAGGGTGCCCGGGCTGCTCCCGGGAAACCCGGCCGGGGTGCGCGGGCTGCTTGGCCCGGCGGGGAGCGGCCGCGGGGCCGCCCGGAGCCTGGCGCGAATCCGCCCGGGCCCCGCGCGCGGGGTGCAAGTGGCGGCTCCGCCAGGCCGAGCCTCGCCCCCAACATGTGCCGGGGGGAGTGGCCCGGGCCGGCTTTCCCCAGCCCTCCCTACCTGTTGGCCGCCGGGAGCCCGGCTCACCTTGAACTCCCGGCCCGGAAGGTGCTGCGGTCCCGGCCCGGGTCCCCCGCTCGAGAGCGGAAATGTGAGCCTTTGATATGCCCCGCCATAGCCGCAGCCGGCCGGGTCTCTCTTCGCCCAGCCCGCGCGGAGTTGCCTTTCCAGGGAAGCGAGAGAATCCTCCAACTTCCTTCCACGAAGGTCACAGGGTGGCCCGGAGCGTTACAATGGAAATCGGCGGGCGAGTCCTGCCGTCATTTTTGTCGTGGCTAGATTGTCTGCCTCAGTCTTTTCTTTTAGCTTTTCTTGAAGCTGCCTAGCTGCGTATTTATACACAAAGACCTAAGAGCCTGGCTTCTCCAACTTTTTCTACCTGTTACTTTTCCTCCCTTACTGTCCCCTCATCTTCCACCCTCTGGAAACCCTCGGTGCCCCGTGAGGTTTTGGCCCAGCGCCCTCCCCCCACCCAAGGAATCTTTTGTGGGTTTTTTCCCTCTCCATTTTCCATTCACTCCATACACAGACACCATCTTCACGTAGATCCACATGGTGATCCTAGCCAGCCACGGAAATATGTTTATTAAGTGCCCACCATGGTACCCCAGGGCCGACTCTTAAATGCTTTGATATTCTTGGATCCTTGTGGTCAGTGTCAACCAGGACAAGATGATTCTTGTGACCTGGCCTGGGGTTCTCTTCCAGGCCCCTAGAGAAGGCAGATCTGAGTCTTTTACAGAGCGCATGGTGTGCGGTGTCCGTCCCATCCAGGTCCCAGCTGCACACAGGGCAAATGACTACTCTGCACTTACGGTCGGAGGGTCCCAGAGAAGGCCTTCTACAGCCACTCCCCTACTGGGGACACCGGGGGCCCACACTGCTCTAAGCCCCGTGACTCCTGCTGCTGGTAAACCAGCCTTGCTAGCTTCTGTGTTTTCTTCCTTCACCTTGAAGAGATTTTCTCAACTGACTCCCTCAGAGAGCTCGTCCAGCCACATTGCTTCAGCTTCAGCCCATGTGCAGGAAGCTTCCAGACTTCCACTTAGTTTTATGGCATCTTTTCTATAGTCCCTGATCCTAGTGCTTTGTTTTTATTTTTGAAACAAAGCCTCACTCTGTCACCCAGTCTGGAGTTCAGTGGCACAACCATAGCTCACTGAAGCCCCAAACTCCTGGGCTCAATTGACTCTCCCACCTGAGCCTCCTGAAGTGCTGGGATTACAGGCATGCTCCACCACACCCGGTGGTAGTGCTTTTAATCTTTACTTTTCACTGCGGGACCCTTGTAAGTTGTATGTTAGTGGTGCACTGCTGTTATAGTCCACACACATTTATTGACTGTGTGTGTCTAGGTCAAGCAGGGCCGTGGCCTGGGTTTGCACAGATTGTGCACTGTGCAACTTCAGGAGCTGCTGTTCACTTTGTAGTCTGTGTGAATGACTCCCCCTAGAGTTGTGCAGTTCGTTGAACAACCCGGGTACCAGTTATGAGGGTGGGATGAGGTAGAACTTTGAAAACTTTGAAAACAATGCCCTTCAGTAATCATAATGAGGGGGGAAGAGGGAAGGGGGCGAAGAGAGACTGACAAAAGCAAAATACAAGTGGGGAAAGCACAGCTTGGGGAAATCTTGATTGTACTCCAGCATATCCTGTCCTGGCTGGATGCCTCCTATGAATTACACTGGGAATTTCTGTGGTGTCACTAGCCGGTGCCTTTTCACCTGACAGTTCTCTGAACCATTGATGACCCTCCTGATAACTCTGCTGCCACAGAATCTCACTTGGCGTGACTTCAGCCTGACCTCTGGGAAGGTCTCCCTGTGTTACACTACTCTAGCACTGTACTGATCCCTGAAATGTAATACATTGATAAGCAAGATCATCTTTCCTCCTAGGGAGTAACTTGAGTATAATCTTGGTATCACTGCTCTTTTTGACCTCCACATTCACATAGTCTCTCAATTCTTGCGTCTCCCCATAGCACAGACTCTAGCTTCTTCCTTTCCTTCCTGTTTCTACGGCTACTGTCTTAGCCCAGGTCCCAATTGTTTCCCACACAATTAGTGTCTTCCTGGTTGGTTATTTCCTCCAGCCTCCCTTTTAAGCTCATCCTTTTCCTAAATGATCATTTTTGGGGCTCCCACCTGTTCTCACTGGGTCCTTATGACTTTCCTCCAAGGAGATGTTGCCCCTAGTGTCCTCCCCTACAGTCTTCTCTGGCTCACACACTTTGTTCTATCTAACCTGTTTGCTCTCCTTTATGTAGACTATATTAAACTTTCCGGCCCCTTCTACTTCTCACCTCTTGCCTGTGTATTAGTATTTCCTTTTTCCCCTAAAACTCACTTTCTCCATGAAGCCTTTCTAAACCCACCTACCATGATCGCACCAGAACCCACCCAGCCACATAGGGCAGGTTTCACATCCATTGCCTGTGTCTGATCTGTCTTGCCCGTCCACTCAGTGTGGCATTTCTTGAGTGGCCACTCAAGAAATGTGCCACATTCACAGAGAGAGTGCCACTCTGTGTGCAACCGTGTGTTCAATACTGGGAGTCCCAGACAAATGACCAAGACACAGCATCTGCCTGAGCGACTGGTGGGTGTGAGTGGACAGAGAATAAAATAGCTAACCACAGGCCTGAATGAAATACCTGACGTGGAAACCAAGTGTGGGAAACAAGGAAGGGGATGATTAATTTTGACTTGGGGGTTGGGGCTGGTTTTGCTGAAGAGGTGACATTTGAGCTGAGCCTTGAGGATAATTAGAATTTTGAAAGAAAGGATAGAAGAGCATTCTAGGCTCTGGGGAAAAGCCTAAAGTGTGGATGAGTGAAAGTACATGGCTCATTCAGAAATGGCACGTAAGTTCTATGTAACTGGGAGGAGGAGGAAATGGGGGTGCAATTATTTGGGGGAGGAGGAAATAATGGGGGAGGAAAGGTGGGTTTGAGATAGATCCTGTAGGTTTTGCGTGCTGTGCTGAGGAGTCTGGACTGGGAGCGGTAGATTTCTTGGCGCTCTGGGTGCTGCCAGGCAGTCTGTGCCCTGTCATCAGAGCATATATTTACTTCATTGTATGTAATTGTCTGTTCCCTACTCTGATTGTTTCCCCTGGGGGCAGGGGCCACATTGGTTTTGTTCACTACAATGTCCCTATTACTAATAGGATATATAACCCATACTGGGTGTTTGTTACGTATTGGCTGACTGAATACTTATAAATATATATGTCGTTTTATCTGTGGGAATGGGTAGCCATTAAAAGTTTGTAGGGTGAGATTAGGAGGACAGGGTGATGTGTTGAGGAGGATAAACCCTCAACTAGTGCAACATAAATTGGAGAGTGGAAGGCACAGAGATTGTAGGGTGGGATTAACACATTTTCTTCATTTATGTCTTTATTTGGGTAAATCTATTGAGATACTTTTTTAAGTGTCAAAAGCATCACATCAGTATTTTAGAATTCAAATAATATAAAAGGACTTTGTATTAATCAGGGAGGCTAAACTGCTCTAACAAACTCAAAGCATAGTGGTTCAGACAATAGATGTGTCTTATATAACAATGTGAGGGAGATGCTTCAGAGGGAAGGGTTGGGTGGGAACCCTGCTTTCCACAGTCATTCTAGCTCCCCAGCTGGTGGCAGTTTCGCTGTCTTCAACTCACAGTTTCTAAGATCACTTTGGTAGTCATCTTCACCATTCCAGCCCCTACAAAGGAGGAAAAGAGTATGGAGTAGAATATATGGAGGCTTTGTGGGTCAGACTTGAAAGTGGCACACGTCATTTCTGCACACGTTCTATTGGAGAGACTTTGGGCCCATGCCACACTAGCTGTAAGGAAAACTGGGAAGCCATGTGCCAGCTACTATGGAAGAAGGGAAGGACAGATTTTGAGGGAACAGCTAGCAGTCTCTGTGTTACTTATAAAGGATACAAGGTCAAAAGAAAAATCTGGGCTAAACATGTCAGCTCATGCCTGCAATCCCAGCACTTTGGGAGGCCAAGGCGGGAGGACTGCTTGAGATCGGGAGATCGAGACCAGCCTGTGCAACATAGTGAGACCCCCATCTCTACTAAAAAATAAGAAAAGTTAGCTGGGTATGGTGGCATGTGCCTGTGGTTCCAGCTACTTGGGAGGCTGAATGGGGAGGATCACTTGAGTCTGGGAGGTCAAGGCTGTAGGGGACCGTGATTGCACCATTGCACTCCAGCTTGGGCAACAAAGTGAGACCCTGTCTCAAAAAAAAAAGAAAAAAAAAGGAAAAAAAGTGTCCACCCTCCTGCCCACGCACAACCACTCCTGTCTAATGTGTGTGTGTCTCTGCATACTGAATATTTTGTTTGTTTTTTTCCCTCATAGCTTCTGTACAAGGCTTTGCACCTAATGGGCACAGACTAATAATAGCTACAATTTCTAGATGGCATATCAAGCGTCAAGCTCTGACATACATTCTGGTATTTATTCCTCAGAGCAATACTTTGAGAAAGTCACTATTATTTTCTCTTTTTTACAGGTAAGGAAACTGATGCCTAGAAAAGTTAGTTAACTTGTCTAGAGTCATACAGATATTCCCTAGAAGACCCAGGATCTGATCTCAGGACTCCATTCTGTCTCTTCTAAGGAAAAGTTGACTTATAGTCGCTAAACCTTATGCTGTGTATTGCTTGAGATTAGCTTAGGTGAAGAAGGATGATAGTGGTTTGAAAGTGAAAGTGCATTTAAAAATAGGAGGATCCAGGATTAGTGCAGCCCAGGCACACTTCCTGAAGGGAAGGATAGTGCCAGCATGTACCTCAGAGGTGTGGCATCCCTGCAACCCTAGCAGGTGGACATGTTGGCTCTGAGGATGGGCCTAAATGCAACTGTCTCTGGAAAGCCTGAAGGAGGAGGAAGGCCAGCGGGAGGAACCCTAGTGAATCCATCCAGCTTTAACAGTCTTTGAAGTGTTGTGGCCTTCAGAGATTCCTTGGCACTCATTTTAGCCTTGTTAACAGAATTCCTGTATCTGCCAAGCTGATTAATGCCTGCCCTGGCTATAATTATTCTTATTAGCCTGCTGAATAGGAACTCTAGTTGTCAGTGATCATTCCTTGCAAGGCAGCAAGCTAGTCGACATTTATGTGGCTATTTTGTTTTAGCGATGAACTGCTTTGCTGATTTTCCACCCATAGATTGAATGTGCATTTTCACATTGGCACTGCGTCTGGCAGTTAAATAAGGTGTGTGCTTGTCTGTCGGTGTGTGTCTGCATCTCACTTTATGAAACGAAGTTGGAGGGATGCTGTCCAGGCAGTTCATAGCTGTTTTCGTTTAATTGCATTGGTCTCTTCAAGGCAGGGTTGCAAGGGTCATTTGACTCTGCTTTGGGAAAATAACTTGAACTGGCAAAAATTCTTCATAATTTATCTTCTGGAAAAGGCGAAGTGCTGCAGTTGGCACAGTCGGTGGTTTTTTCGATCTTGGACTATTTCTCCCCACACCAACTGTAGTCTTTGGGAAGCAACAGAATTCGACCCAGTAGTTAACACTGTCGCGTCCCAGCAATATGCGTTTCCATTAGGCTGGAGATCATGGCTCTGTGTATTTGCTTGTGTTCTTTGAAGGCTGATTTCTCCACAATACTCTGTAAGTGTTTGTGGTAGATTATGGAGTCACTAAGCAGCATGATTCAAGTCTAAGTAAAATGTTCTGGGCCCTTAATTGCATCCTGTTTCACACCTTTACAAGCAGTTGGAATGTGAAAATATTTACATCACTTGGGGTATTTCATAGGAGTGGAGAAGAACCCGTGGCTACTGTTGCTCTGTCTAGGATGAATTTGGCTTAGAATAGTGAAGAGTGAAATTGTGCCTAAGGGTTCCGGGCACATTTCAGAGTGGGTGCTACCTTGGAATCCTAATGAAATAGAGATAGTAGGCAGATAGATGAGTTACTTCTTGGAGCTTAAAAGTGACTCCAAGCCAGGAATATTCTGATAATGGCTCTTCCTTGCTCTTCTTTAGAGCTGGGCTAGACAGAACTTCCCAACTAATGGGCCGCAGTAAGGACCCACATGGGTTTCAGGTGGGTTGTCATGATATTGATACCCACAGTGCAGGGGCTGCCTCTAAATCCAAAGGCCTGCTTACCTGGAGAGCTACACAGATATTATCATTTCCTGTGTGTGCTATGATTTGACGAAGGATGGCAGTTCTCTCCTTCACTTGGTGAACTACAGCCCTTTAGCCCGAGCCTTGGAATGAGCTGTTTGAAGATGCAAGGTGAGAAGCTCAGTAACACGGCTAGCAGCTCATTTATTCAGCAAATATTGAGCAAGCGCCTGCTATTACACGCCGGGCATTGTTCTGAGGATTGCTGTATGAACAGAGCAGACTCAGATCTGCCCTCAAAGGGTCGGACAAAATGCACTAGATGTCAGAAAGTGGACGATTGAGATGAGGGTCAAAGGGCAGGTTCTTGGAAATGCCTGCAGTGAGGAGACAGGAAATGAAAGGGAGAGTGCTAGGAGTAGTCAGGGAAGGGGAGAAGAAGTACCGGGAGAGCACAGCTCTCGGAAGCAAAGCAGAGATGGGTGTGAGTGGACTCGTTAAAGAGGGATTGGTCACATGCTGCTGCAGAACTGGAAGGATAAAGACAGAGAAGCCCTTGGATATGGGCACTGTGAAGTCTGCCCAAACAGTGAAGGAGGAAGGGAAATCACAGAACTTGAGAAGTGGGTGGTGTGGGGAAGGAACTCTGAGTCAGAAACGATCGCCCACCTTTTCAGGTGGTGTGGAGCAGAAGACCACTGTGAGGGTAGTGGCTCGGGGCACGGCAGAACCAGATCAACTTAAACAGGATCCAGGAGTCTCCAAGCAGGCCCACAGGCCAGCTGGGAGACTCTCATGGCAAAGGACAGGCTGAAGAGCAGTGAGCAGCCGTGACTACTGGGTGTGGACTCCAGAGAAGGTGGCATGGGGGGTTGGGGTGCAAATAGAAACCCTAGCCTTGAAAAGCCAGAGAGGAGAGAAAGGAGAGGGAGAGGAGAGCGTGCAGAGAGCAGTGTGGTGCTCTCTGCAGTCTCTGCAGTGCTCTCAGACTGCCCTAAGAGTAGCCCCAAAGCTTCCCCAGATGTGCTAGTTAGAGGTTATCTATATGTTCCCTTGTTCCCTGTCTCTCTCTTTTTAGGACAGGGTCTCACGCTATCACCCCGGCTGGATTACAGTGGTGCAATCACAGCTCATTGCAGCATGAAACTCCTGGGCTCAAGCAGTCCTCCCACCTCAGCCTCCTGAGTAGCTAGGACTGACTACACCACCATGCCTGGCTAATTTTTTATCTTTTTTTAGAGGCAAGGTCTTGCTGTGTTTCTCAGGCTGGTCTCAAACTCCTGGCCTCAAGTGATCCTCCTGCCTCAGCCTCCCAAAATATTGTGAGCCACTGCGCCTGGCCTATATGTTCTTTCTTTCTTTATCTGCACACATATAAAATTTCCTCTGTGTCCCTCTGGATGTCTTCTTCCATGTTGATTGGTGGAATTAACTTACTCTCTGATAGCTTTTTGGTCTTTGGCTGTTAGGCAGAATCTCTAGCAAAGGGACTCTTGCATTTTGTAATCCATCTTTCTCTTATATCAGCTAAGAAGATTTTAATAGTTTGTATTACAAATAAGCCATAACATGTGTGTTTTTAAAACCTACTTCTGTTCTTTATACTCTTCCATCCTTACTTCATCTCCCAGTTAAAAGAGGAAACAATGGGGTTCAGGCTTCAGAATCAGCCTTTCATTTGAATCCTGCCTCCCCTCAGCGTGAACCTTGGACAGATTTTCTAACCTCTTTGAATCTCACTTTCTGTTTCTGTGAAATGGGAATAATACCTCTCTTGAAGGTTTTCCATGAAGATTAAAAACAATATATTTAGAAGAATGCAAACATTAGTGTGTGTAAGTTCCTAGAAATCTGCTACCCCAAGTGTGTTCTGTGGACCACCAGCATTGGCAGCACCTGGGGGAACCTCAGGTCCAACCTTGTGAATCAAAGTTTGTATTTGAACAAGATCCCCAGGGGATTCCAATGCATGCTAAAGTTTGAGAAGCATGTCTGGAGGAGTGTTTGGCACACAAATTACTTGGTAGTCTGGGCTTTCTCAGTGGGACTGAGGCAAAGCCATGGTCAGAGTCAGAGCTGGAGGAGAGTGGGCTGGGGCTGGACCCCATGGGAATGTGACAGACATTCAGTTAGCAATGAAGGATGGAAGACAGCTTAGGTCTGTAGTGGAGGCAGTGGGCCTAGTTTCCTGGCTTTATCCCACCAAGTTTGGCAGCCTAAGAGAGACAGCATCATGTGGTCTCTCCATGGAATGAGGGTGGAAGGAGAAGGGGTAAGGGAACCAAGGGAACTGATGAGAACATCACAGGAAAGAGTAGCCAAGCAGTACAGGTGGGATAGGCAGGTGAGTGGGGCTTCCAGGCCTGATGCACCTGCAGAAGGTTTGAGGGCCTGGAGGGCATGATGAGGGCATAAAAGCAGATTCTGAGGTGCAAGGGAGTGGGTAATCTAGAAAAGTAGGAGGTGAGGGTCAAGAGAGGTAACTTCTGAGTTCCAGGTTTTGGCAGCAGAGATCTAAGAGGTGACAGGCTGGATGGCCGGTAGTGACATAAGCATTTATTCAGAATTTTCGCCTCTTCCACCATTTTGACTGGTTGAGCTAATATCTGACTGGGTTGGGCCTGAATGGATTAGGAGAGAGGGGTGTGACTTAGAAGCATTAGCCCCAGGCATCATGGGGAAAAGGCAGTAACCTATGACTAAGATGAATTGGGGGTTGGGGACCAGGTGTGATGCAGAGAAACCAATATGAGGGTTCGTTCCTTCCCAGGAAATTCCTGTCTACCTTTTTTGTAGCATTTATTTTGTGCCAGGCACTATGCTTTTTTTTTTTTTTTCTTTCCTTTTTTTAGAGAGATGGGGTCTCTGTCACCCAGGCTGGAGTGTAACGTTGCAGTCATAGCCCACTGCAGCCTCAACCTCCCAGACTCAAGTCATCCTCCCACTTCAGCCTCCTGAGCAGCTGAGACCGGCTAATGCACTTTCCATAGATGAACTTATTTAGGAGGCTTCATAGTCCCATGAGGGTAGGCACTATTGTTACCCGTATTTAATAGATGAGCAAACTGAGTCACAGAGAGGTGAAGTCACTTGCTCAGGGTCACAGTGTAAGTGGCAGACCTGGGATTCAAACCCAGATAGTCTGGCTCCAGAGCGTGGGTTCATAACCACAGTACACTAGTATGTCTTTACATGTTAGTCAAAATAGATCTTTGAAAACACTGAAAGGAATTGATATAGTTAGCTAAATTGTGATAACATTTGTTTCCTTGTCTTTCAAGACAGAAGGCTTGGATTTTGGCCCTCGTCCTTCTACTCACTAGTTTTGTGACCTTGGACAAGTTGCTGAATAGCTCTCAGCCCCTATAAAATAAGAGCTGGGCTAGCTGATCCCGAAGGTCTCCCCTTCCATCTCCAGAATTCTTTTGAGTTCAGGCTGACCCGTGCTGTTGGCCATGTGGCCTCTTGGCGCAGCCCTGGCTTCCTGCCCATCTTCCGAGCACTACTTATGATTCTGCAGCCTGTGCCTATTGTCTCTCACCTGCCTGGTGCCTCTTCACAACAGTGGGTTGGTGCCTCTGAGGGCTCTGGAAATTGTTCGGTCCTTGTATAGGCAACTGCTGCCTCATTCCAGCCCATTTCCTGTGCACTAAAGATCTTTCCCTGTGGTTCTCTAGGGTACAGAGGTGTCCCCACCACCAGGCTAACTGGGCTTTCAGGCAGACCTCTGGGGGAAGTCACAGAAACGGTAAAACAATAAGCCATTTCTAGATGACAGACTGTTTCTTATCATTACTGATTTTTTGTGTGTGTGCAAGTTTTGATTGAGGATATCAGCCATGAGTAAGCTGGAGCTGACTAATCAAGCCTCAGCCCTCACAAATGTGACTTGTGTCTTCTCCCTTCAGCCTAGGAAAGAGCCTAGAAGATGCTCCACAGGTTGCCCTTTTCCCAGTGTACCCCAGACCACAATGAGAAGAGACACAGACATCTTTAGATATGTATAAATATTGCCACTACTTTGGATTTTACACCCTTCCTGAAGAGTAGAAGAGTTGAAATACTTTAATTTTTTTGAAGCAGGGTCTTGCTCTGTTGCCCAGGCGGGAGTGCAGTGGTACAGTTTTGGTTCATTGCAACCACTGCCTCCCGGGTTCAAGCAATTCTCATGCCTTGGCCACCCAAGTAGCTGAAATTACAGGGATGTGCCACCACACCAGGCTACTTTTTGTATTTTTAGTAGAGACAGGGTTTTGCCATGTTGGTTAGGCTGGTCTCGAACTCCTGGCCTCAAGTGATCCACCTGCCTCAGCCTCCCAAAGTGCTGGGATTACAGGTGTGAGCCACCATGCCCAGCCGAAGAGTTGAAATTCTGACATCTCCGATCAATAGACTCAGCTGGCCAAAAAGTGTGCTCCTAGCATTTGGGGACTTTCTTCCTTTTCATTGCTTTGGTCTGAACAAGGAAGGTTCAAAATGATGCTGGATAAATACCACCTACTAAAAGGATACATTCTAGAAAGCCGACATATTATAGAAGGAACTTATGTGTATGAGCTCAGTCCTCACTGCATCTTGGCTGCTGCCTGGCCCTCCCTGGCTACTTTAAGGTGCTACTGTTGATGCTGCTGCTAAGCCCAGTGATTTTATCTCAGTGGTTTTGGATGCAGATATTTTTGAGGCTTAACAAGAACTCATGAATTCTGGGCCATGTTTGAAGTAGCTTGCTGTCTTGTTCTGTTTCGGAGGTGTAGGGGTGGATAGTGCTTTGTGAAACCATTGCCCGCTTTAGGATGTACTGAGAAGAGAATATTAGCTGATTTGGTGTCTGTCCAGTGTACACTACTTTGCTTATGTTGCAGTGAGGAGTTAAAAACACAGATTTTTGGCACAATTATTCATTTTTCCATTTTCTGAAAGCTGGCACATCCAAACATTTTCTTATTTATTAGAAGACATTACAGTCCATCATCTTGGGTTGAGAAATCCTTACAGTAAGTTTCAAGTTAAGACCATAGTGTCTAACTCACGGCATGGGCACAGCACAGGGTACTTAGTCACATTAGTCAAAGTAAAAAGTTATAACCCTTGAAGAATTAAATTATTTGTGTCCAATTTTACTCTTCAATACAGGACATTGCTGCTTTTCTTTGTGATCTTATTTTTTTAGTACTTCAACAGCATTAATGGAATGTTAATTGTGTTTCTGACATTGTACAAGATTACAAAGTCCAAAATGGAACGGAACCAGTTACAAGTGAATGGCGGAATGGATCATAGGTGTTTTTTAAAGGCCTGGGTGAATGAGTTATTAGATCACTGTACATATGGGGCTGTCAGAATTATAGAGATGGAACAGAGGCCAGGGGCTGATATTATTGAAAAGCTCCATGGAGCAGGTGGGGCTGAAGAGTCGGGAGCCAGGAGCAGGACATGCGTTTCAGGTATGAAAGTGGGCAGTGCAGTTTCTCAGAGGTGGGAGCAGATACATGTGTACAGGTTGGTGTCCCATTTGGGGATTAGCTAACTTAAGTTGGAAAAATAATAGAGACCTTAGAGGATGTGGATATTAAACTCTGAAGAAGGGAGGTTGCTGGAGAAGAGGAATGTGAGCAAAGTCACCCTGAAAGATGTTGGCAGCATCGCCAGCGCCCACAGAGCAGCTAAGAGCCAGCATGTGTGAGGCTGGAGAGGTCCGCTGGGGCTTACAGGAAGCCAGCCTGCTAAATTAAGGTGATCAGTCAGGCCATAATCCTATTTTTGGTCGTTTCTTATAAGGAAAACAACTCACAGAACAATTACGGATGTTCCCCCCAGATAGTTTATCAGAGTGTTTCTTCAAAGGACTATGACCTGATAAGAGACACATAAGTTTTAGAGCAATGATGGGGAATTTTAGTTGGTTTTCTATGGAAACAAGGTTTATGCAATCATGTGATCTATTCATTGGAGTCCCACTTTCATTACCATTTATCCCACAAACAAGTTTCAGCGGAAACAGTAGTATGAATCCCAGAAAGCCTAGTGTCATACCTGGCTCATAAATAATTGGGGTAGGTACCTTTGTTCGCCCATCTAGGGAGGGCCACAGAGGTAGCAAGGTGGTATACACTGCCCAGTGGTACTCTCAGGGACCCCATGTTCCAGGACGGAGTTAGCTCACACCACAGGCTGAAAGGTAGTTATCATGCAGCAGGATGTGAGTTTGGTTGTTAGAAAACAGCAGTGATGAGGCAAGCTCTGCTTTCTGTCCAGTATGTTCATTTAAGGCATTTGGGCCTCAAGACAAGGAAGTGTGAAAACTGAGCATATAATCAAGTGTTGGTGACCCTTCTTGAGGTTTTCCCAAGTATCCCTCACTCCAGTCCTTAGAAATGACTGTAAGATAGATGCACACAACACCTTCTTTGGTTTACATATCTGTCTTGGAGTTATTTCCAGTTATTTGATTCTTTGGATTTCAAGTAAAGCCTCATTTCTTCAGAGAAATGAGGACATGTTTGGATCCAAGAGTGCTGCCGCCTACAGCATGGGCCGGCCTGCGCCAGCTTTTGGTGATGGGCTGTTACTCAGCCACCTTCCTTCAGAGCACAGCCATTGGTTTGTGATTTATTAGGATGAGGGTTTGTGTGTCTCACCCAACCGTAAGCAGCTCCAAAACAGGATCGTGTCTGTTTTTGCTTACCCCAGCATGTAGGAACTTGAATCTTTGAATAATTGAATTAATGTATGTGCTTAGAAACATGCCTGTAAGATGTATATAGTATATATATTTAAAATTGTGAACCTTAAATTATAAAGGGGGCAGAAGTTATCTATGTGTCCTTACTATCTTTCGTATGTGTGCTTATTTATCTTCTTTCATTTGGAAAGAATTGCATGTGACTCCTCTTCTAAGACAGAGGTTTTTGTGGTAGAGTAGGAGAAAATGAAATCTATACATGAAAAAGAAGGGGTGACTAAAGTCTCCATTCTTCCTCCTGTGTGGATTTTCTCGTTTTTTCCTTGGCAGCTTGGGTGGAAGACAGATGACTCATGAGTTCTCATTATTGTCTCTCCACTGCCTCCACCCCTTCCCTTTGCAGGGTTGATACAACCTGTTCCACCCCAGAATGGCATATGCTCCCTTCTTGGGCTTTGTCCTGGTTGGTCATAGTCTAGAGAAGCAGACTTCTTCAGTCCCAGTATATGCGTCAAGTGTCTTATGGCTGGGTTCATTCAAACCACGGACCGTCCGCTTGTCATCACTGTTCTCGGGAGCAGCCAACACTGAGCCACATCTGAGCAAAGGGGCAGTAGTACTGCCGCCTGTAGCATGGGCCTGGGCTCACTGCCTAGTTCATAACCACTATTTATTATCTGCCCCAGGTCGGGCATTATTCCGGATCTGGGAGCACCTAAAAATGTAGATCAACACAGTCCTTTGACTCCTCCAGCAACCAGCCTAAATGTGGAGGCATGACACACACACAGGAAGAGAGGTGGCATAGACGAAGTGTCATCCGAGGAATGTTAAACAAAGGGGAAACAAACAATATTAGAGAAAAGGGAGAACATTCTGGGAGTACTTTAGGCAGAGGTGCTTTTGCAGAAAAGGTAAGCATGATCTTCTGTACCTGTTTATATCACTACCTATGTCTCATCTCTACCTGTGCATGTATTTTTTATTTTATTTTTTTTTGAGACAGTCTCACTCTGTTGCCCAGGCTGGAGTGCAGTGGCATGATCTCAGCTCACTGTAACCTCTGCCTCCCAGGTTCAAGCAATTCTCTGCCTCAGCCTCCCGAGTAGCTGGGATTACAGGTGCCTGCCACCACGCCCGGCTAATTTTTGTATTTCTAGTAGAGACGGGGTTTCACCATCTTGGCCAGGCTGGTCTTGAACTCCTGACCTTGTGATCCACCTGCCTCAGCCTCCCAAAGGGCTGGGATGACAGACATGAGCCACCGCACCCGATCTGCATGTAGTTGTAAAGGCATTAGTGCCATGTCTGGATTGGGGACTTTTGTAAGGATCCAAAGCACCCAGATAGTTGGTTTTTACTAGCCCCAAAGAAGTGTGTAAACAAAATTGATGTGGTGAGTTTTGAGGTTTAGAATCCTGAGTGTGTCCCTTCCCAGGGTGCTGAGAACTGGTCTCTTGATTGATGCTGTGTGTCACAGTTGCCCCAGCTACATGCTCTGTGCTTTCTGTAATGAGCCTGGTGAAGGGCTATTTTTGAAAATTCATTGATGAAGGACTGTTTCTGAAATTAATGAGATTATGTACTTTTTGTCAACCCCCCCGATGATGATCCGAAGATCAATTCTGGCCCTAACATTCCAGAAGCTCATTGAGATAGGAGTGATCACAGTCACTGCATCAGCAGGCATGCTGATGGGCTGGGGGTGTGGTGATGAGAAGCCCCTTCAGAGCCTCACAGGGAGGCTGACAGGCAGTCGGCTCCAGGTGATCTTGGTGGCAAGCAGACCCTCACTGGGCATCTTCTAAGCTCTGCCTGAGCTGGGGGCTGAGGCGGGGAAGGATCAGGCAGGGAAGGATCAGGAGAGCCTTCAGCAAGCTGGACCCATTTGAGCTCATTAAGTCTTGATGATCAGTAGGTTTTTGCTGGCAGAGAAGGGGTGGGTAGTTTACTTTAGACAGAGAAAAGAGCACAGAGAAAGCGATAAACCGGCTGGCATGGTGGCTCACACCTGTAATCCCAGCACTTTGGGAAGCTGAGGCGGGCAGATCGCTTGAGGCCAGGAGTTCAAGACACCCTGGCCAACATGGTGAAACCCTGTCTTCATTAAAAATGCAACAATTAGCTGGGCATGGTGGTACATACCTGTACTCCTAACTACTCGGAGGCTGAGGCACAAGAATTGCTTGAACCCAGGAGGCAGAGGTTGCATTGGGCTGAGATCATGCCACTGCACTCCAGCATGGGTGACAGAGAGAGACTCCCTCTCAAAAAAAACAAAAAACAAAGAAAAGATAAAACCATTCATAAGAGGATATTGGTTTTTAATAAATGAAGAAAACTTTTTGCAACTGTTGTGGAGGGTTGAGTTGTAGGGTCTTTTAGAGGGAAAGGATTGAGACTGGAGAGAAAGTCCTGAGTGTGAAGAGCCTTGTGTGTCACCTGAAGAAACTTAAGCCTAGCATCATAGATGAATTTGTCTGTTTTTTTCCTGATTCTGCCTTCCCTAAAAAGCTGGAGGTCCCTCCTTTCCTTTATTTACTTGATGTTTTAAAAGGTCCTCATCTTATTGGGGACTCATCTCCTTCCAACTTTTCTATAAGTCAACATACTGTTCTATCTTTATCGACTCTGACACTTGGCCAGGTGTTAGCTCATCAACGGTCCGTGATGATGTGTTCTGCACACAGTAGGCATGCAGCAAAGAAATACTGAATGAAGGAATGAAGTATCAGATTGTAGTTAAAGTGTTCCTTAAAGGATCTTTAAAAAGCCAGGGTCTTTTTAAATTTAATTCCCTGCAAGCCAAACTGTTCAATAACACTGTACTACTTACTAAGCCTCACCAGGGAAGCTTGGCATAGACCCCTCATCACCCATGGCTTCTGGCACTGTGTCTACAAATGAGAAGGGCAGGCTTAAAGTGTTTTTGGGGAGGAGGGATGGCTGAGGCAAAGGAGGAGCAGACAATGGATCTAGGGAATAGTCAAATAAGGGGAGAGAGGACAGAGCTGCCTAAGGAAGGGAGTCACGTTGGTGGGGAGTTTCCCCAATTATCTCGGTTGCCTTTTATGCTCATATGCAAGTTTAAACATAATATGCATCTCTAATTCTCTTAAACTAGAGGCTAAAAGAAGGACCAGGTGTTCACACAGAACTTGGCAGATGATGTTGGCCAGTTTGAACGTGGAGAGGATTGAAAATGGCTGAGCAGGAAGGGATGCTGAGCGGTGCTTGGGCCTCTAGCAGCTGTTAATTTTGTAGAATGCGCTAAAATAAACCTTGTGGATAGATCTTGCCTCAGCCTTTTCTATCTCTGGTCCTTGGACAGAGAATTGTTTAAATCATTTCGTGTTATTGAGTTATTTTGGTTAATCATCAGTACAGATTGCCTCTAAGTGGTTTTTGCATCTTTTTTTATTATCGCTTGGTCACATAACTTCTTGGAACCTCAGTTTCCTTATTTAATACACTCAAGGTTGAATATTAAATCATATGAACAGGATTTGCAAACTATAAAGCAATGCTATGCATGTAAGATGTCTTTTTTTTTTTTGCCAATTACTGAGTCCTTAAGGGGAAATTGTCTACTCAATACTTGGTTTACTGTGTTAGGATTCCATTAGGGAAGCAGAACCCTTATAAATATTGTGGAATAACACATTTATTAGAGGAATTAGACCTTACACAATTATGGAAGGAGTTGGGGAAGTGAAGGCCTAAAAAGGAGAGTTAAAGTATCAGGGAAAAGTCACTAGTGAGCTGTCTTGAAGCACTGGCAGGTGGACAAGTTGAAGCGTGAAGAGGAATCTGGAAGCCAGGCAGAATGGGCTGGTTTAGGGTTCTGAAGAAGGGTAATCACTTAGCTCCGAGATTGCAGCCAAGCATCTAGTGGTCTTGGGGTCATGTTGGTCCAAAAGAATAGCATTTGGGAAGAAAACAGCAGAAAGAGCAAGGACAAACAGGTGCCCACTAGCACCTTCACATCTGTCCCACACTGCCTTTAACAACGAGCCATATACCAAAGTATAATGGCTTCCCCTTGACTTCCACCTCCCAAATCTCACATGAAGTTCTGTTTTGTCCAACCCTAACCCGGAACTACACAGATAAGAGGATTCTGGGATATGTAGTTCCAGCTTAGCCAGGTGACAAAACCTCACAGTTTCATAATGTAGAATTAAAGGTTTGACATGGTTCTGGCCTCCCAGGATCTCTCAAAGGCCACAAAACTGGAAGCAACGTCATAGTTATGTGATCTAGTGCTTCACTAGTAAGAAGGAATTCAGTTAGTTAATGATCCAGTCTTGAAGAAGTACCCTACATTTTTGTTCCTCACTTGTTGGTGGCACTGCATGTCTTTCTGCCTTGCTTGCCATTCTTTTTTTTTTTTTTTTTTTTTTTTTGAGACAGAGTCTCGCCCTGTTCCCTGTTGCCCAGGCTGGAGTGAGTGGTGACATCATGACTCACTGCAACCTTTGCTTCCCAGGCTCAAGCCATCTTCCTGCCTCAGCCTTCCAAATAGCTAGGACCATAGACACATGACACCACGCCCAGCTAATCAAACATTTTTTTTTTTTGTAGAGACGAGATCTGACTATGTTGCCCAGGCTGGTCTCGCACTACTGGCTTCAAGCCATCTTCCCACCTCAGCCTTCCAGAGTGCTGGGATTACAGGTGTGATGCAGGAAGGTAATGGTTGTCTTGGCAGCAAAAACTAAGAAAAGTTGCATTGACTGTGAAGAGTGTGTCAGTACTGATGAAATGCAAAGTCTTTGTCGCCTCCTTTCTAATCTTGTTTGATTTGGAGAACATGTGTATGAAGCCTGAAAGAAGATTTCCAGATATAAATGGCAGGATAGATAACATTAGAGCCAGAACTGTCATGTAAATGTTAATTGGAAACAAGATTTAAGTCTCTGGACCACCCTTGTTACCCCCATGACCTGTTGGTCACACTGCCCCTTCCTCGTGTTTCTGTAGCCAGGCACAGGCTAACAAGGACTCAGAGAGTGCCTGCTATGATAATTTTAGCCCCTGGAAGAAATAACAGACATTGTGAGATTTAATGGCCCCACCTGGGCCTTGTCATCACTTAGTATTCTTTCACCTTTTTGATTGTCAACTCTGATATTTCCCTCTGTGACCACAACCTCCTGCTTTACTCCTTTCAGATTCCCTCCTATGTGTTGAACCTATTCTTCATCCTAATTGTGATTCCCTGATCTTGAACATTCCTCCTTTTCAGTCCACCAGGCCATTCTCACTTTACTTGGCTCCTAATGCAGGGCAGACTCTGGTGGTCAGCATTTCAGCAGTGAGCCTGTTAACAACCTGGGACCCTCTGTCATATTTCCTTGCCAGACCTCACATTGTATTATATTTCAGTAATTCACACCAATCGTAGTTTGTAAGCCTGAGCTTTATGATCTTGCTGGGGAAAATCTCAAAGCCTGCCCATTTGAGATTCCAGCAAAGTCCTGGCATCTTTACCGCAGCTCACCTCTCCTTTGTGTTCCTTTTGTGATGGTTTCCTATTATATTTCTTCTGATGCTTATTCTAAACCTTTGTCAGGATCCTTAGCATCTGAACTCCTTTCTGCTATTTTACTGAGACAATAGAGACCTAGCAAAGAAACCTCAAGCTTTTGCCTCAAAACTTTTAAATAGTTTTACTCATCCTTTTCTCCATCTAACCTGAAAAAAAGTAAGGGCTCTATCTTTGGCTCTTTTTCCTCTCTATGGTATTCTTTCCCTAAGTGACCCCCGGCAACCTGTGGCTTTAAATACTCTGTGTGTGCTGATGACTGTCTAGTGAGTATCTCTAGCTTGGACCTCCCCACTGAGCTCCAGACTTAAACATCCAGCTGCCTACTCCACTGCACTTCTACTTGGTGTCTGATAGGGACCTCACATTTAAAACGACCAGAGGATAACTCTTGCTTTCCTTGGTACAGATTTGCTTCCTTCTAATTACTTGGCTGTCTCAGTAAATGGCATCACCCTGTAGGCCAGATGCTCAAGCCAGAAGCCTGGATCATTCTTGATTGCTCTCTTCTTCATTCCCCACATTCAAAAAGTCAGTTTGTCATTTCATTTATATACAAGTTAAGTCCTGAATCTGACTGACTACTCCTGAGAGTCGCCACCACTGTCAACCAAGGCCGGTGTTCATCAGCTTTTGCTTGGTCTACGGAAACTTCCCCGATACTGGTGTCCTTGCTTCCAAATTGGCCCCATATAATCTATCTTTCCCACAGCAGCCAGACTGAAATTTCTACAAAGAGAGCAGGCTCTCTCATTTTCTCATTTATGTGCTTCCCATTTCAACCAGAATCCAGGGCCCCTGCCCCCTCTTTCATTGTAATAGGTCACAGTGATCTTTTTTTCTGTACTTTAAACACCCAAGCTTGCTCCGTCACGGTACTTTTATATTTGCTGTTCTGTGTCTGGAGCAGTTTTGCCCCAGAGCTTCAATCACTGTCTCTTTCTCATTCTGGTCTAAACTCAGACATGACCCTGTCAGAGAGGCCTTTCCTGACCACACCTCATATTGTCATATTTTAACTGAATAGCATTTGCCAGCGGGTCTACTTCATCACTTTATCACTGTCTCTTTCCTTGAACATAGTTTTCTTGCTGGCAGGGACTGGTGGCCATGTGTCCCCAGTGCCTAGAAGGTGCTTTGGGGGACTGACTGGCTGACTTTGCAGGAGGAACCCCCTGCTTGCTGCTTCAGCGCCTTTTTCATGGTTGTGCCTTCTCTTCCCTACATCTCTGTTCCTTCTCTCCTGGCTCTTACTTTCCAGATCCCATACCCGTCATCGAAAATGCACTTTCCTGGAGGTTGCCAGTGATTACTTAGCCATCAGTTCATTTCTGTTTTCTCAACACCCACCTTCCTTGACTTTTCTGCATGTTTGACATTGTTGTTCATTTTTTTCGAACAAAGGCATACAGTAGGAGCCTGCTGTAGATATTGTACAGGATGCAGATATGGGTAGGAAACAACAACTGCTTTAAAGGAGCTTGCAGTCTGCCGGGAGCAAGTAGATGAGTCTGTCCATAAAAAAACAGTAAGTGTTACTGTAAACCCTTTCTTGAAATTCCTGCATCCCTTGGCTGCTAGGGCATAAGCCTTTCCTGGTTTTCTTCCTAATTGGCTACTATTTCTTTTTTCTGTGCTGACTCTTTTTCTTCTGCTCGTGCCTTAAACATAGGACTTTGCTGTGGTTTTGTCCCATTCCCTCTTTTTTGTACAGTAAACTGTCTCCTGGTGGCCTCATTGGCTCCCACATCTTCACTGCTGGGCAGATTTCCTCTTTACCGCTCCCTCCATGCATGTGACTCCACACTGATGTTAGGCTCAAATATCTTCTAGGGGTTTCCATTCCAGCTGCCTCGTGGACATTTCTACTGGTCAGAATCTTACTGTAAGAAAATAAGCCAGGCGCAGTGGCTCACGCCTGTAATCCCAGCACTTTGGGAGGCCGAGGCAGGCGGATCATCAGGTCAGGAGATCAAGACCATCCTGGCTAACACGGTGAAAACCCGTCTCTACTAAAAATACAAAAAATTAGCCAGGCGTGGTGGCAGGCGCCTGTGGTCCCAGCTACTAGGGAGGCTGAGAGAGGAGAATGGTGTGAACCTGGGAGGTGGAGCTTGCAGTGATCTGAGATCGCGCCACTGCACTCCAGCCTGGGCAACACAGCAAGACTCCATCTCAAAAAAAAATAAATAAATAAAAAATAAATAGAAAATAGATTTCACCAGTGATTAGCTTCCCTTTGGCTTCTCTCTCCCATCACAGGTCTGCTAGCTGTCCATTCCTCTGTTGTGGCTCTCAGGGCTGCTGCCTTTTGATTCCCGTCATTGCCCTTGTTTTCATTCTTACTGCCTCTCCCCGCCATGGGTAGAGGGCCCCTGAATGATCTCTGGGCCTCCACGTCTCCTCTCCAGTCTGTTCTTGATACACTGTTTTAGTCACCCTATCTTTACCACTACCTGCCTGTGTCCCCTTGTGGCCCCTTTAGGTCTTTGTTTATGCTACACCCCTTATCTCTGGTCACTTTCCTCCTTCATGTCTTCTGTTCAACCTCCCCCTCATCCAACCATTTTTCAAAGGCTCAATTCGAATATTGACACTGCATGAAGCTTTTTATGAATCCCTTTGGATGGAAATGTCCTCATTCTCTTTTGACCCCTGAGGCACCTGTTAGTGCCTCTCTTTGATTATTTATATCCTTCCTTATACAGGTTGAGCATCCTTAATCCAAAAATCCAAAATTGGAAATGCTCCAGAATCTGAAACTTTTTGAGCACTGATACGTTGTTCAGAGGTTGTGCTCAGAGGAAATGCTTGTCAGAGCACTTCGGATTTTGGATTTTCAGATTGGGAATCCTTAACTGGTAATAATACAAATATTTGAAAATCTGAAATCCCACTCTGGTCCCAAACATTTTGAATAAAGGATATACAGCCTGTATGACAGTTTCCACTGTTACACACCTCCTGACTCTCGGCATACCATACATGCCTTCAAAGAAGATCCACAAGCTGACTAACCTTTCACTCTCACTTATCATCTAGGACAGGGACTTCTTGCTCAATAGCTGTGGGTTGAATGAGTTATTGTATTTTACATTTGTCTGGTGTATCTCAGTGAGGTCTTAGCTGAACTTTTTTTTTTTTTTATAATGATTATAAGCACTGTTCTGGTAGAACCTTGTTTGCTTCTGGATGGGGTTTTGAAGTTCTGCCATATGTGACTTTATTACACATGCTCTGCTGGCTATAGCTTGTTTAATGTGCCTTGCTGCATTTTTATTACTTAGGGACTGTCTAGATGAAAGTTGGCATGATCTTTTCCTGCCACACCTCTCAGTGGCAGACTTGAGGAGACAAAGGTTTTTCATTTGTTGAGTCAGCTACTCCAATAAAGGCACTATAAGGTTTTATAAGTTTGACTTTCTGTGCATTCATTTCTAGCTCACATGTGGGCTGGGAACTCCATGTGGAAATCCTTAGGCCCTGAGTCTCTCCTAAAAGCCTTTTAAGGACTCAGGAAGTGGGAATTAGGCACCCATTTACAAGGCATGCTGAAAACCATAACCTCGTTAGTTTCAGCATTTCAACTCGCTTGTACCACTGGATTCAATAACTGCTGATACTTATCTTACAAATGGTTCAGATTGGAAAGTCAGATTGTTTGCTTTTAGGCAGCTCAGTGAAATGATAAAATTTGAGCAGTAATAGAAACAATTGCAAGAATTTTTAGCAAATATGCTGTACTCTGCAGGTCTTGATTTACAATAATGTTGATGATAACCTGATAAATAAAATCCATTTCCCATGGATATCAGGAGGAAGTGGAAAAGTGTAGATAAATGAAGTGTAGTCTTCATTGCCTTGTCTTTCTTAATGATTCCTCGTGGTTGCCAGTAGCACTTACTGAAATAAACATTGCAGGAGTAGTTGTTTACCTTGAAGAACTTGCCTTTTTCTACCTGTCCCTATCTATTCCACCTGATAGAAGAAAGTCGAAGGCATTTAATTATCTTCCTGAGTATTCCAGAGATAGGGAAATGGTAATCTGGAAACAACTCCTGGTTCTTAATTTTCTACTGCTGAGAAGTCAGAGCAGAGGGCTTCTAAAAGTCCCTCCTGTATGTATGATTTTGGAATAAAGTTCTCTGCACCATTTTTGAGTATAAATATGTGTGATGTTAAAGTTGGTA
The DNA here is from genome assembly GCF_003255815.1 of Theropithecus gelada. Classification (NCBI taxonomy): domain Eukaryota; kingdom Metazoa; phylum Chordata; class Mammalia; order Primates; family Cercopithecidae; genus Theropithecus; species Theropithecus gelada. Next base: position 9,138,823 of record NC_037668.1, read on the forward strand.
TCGCTTAAAATAATAAAGGTAGTACATCAGAAAAATGTTTGAAGAAATTTTTAATCCAATTTCTCTTATTTCTCTCATCTATCTACTTCATATTGAAAGTACATAATATTTCTTCTTTCAGTGACTCATTTCTGTGTTACTTTGCTGTCTATCTTGGTTCCATTGCCCATGGAGAATATGAAATATAGGGAATTTTAAGCTGTTTCTTCTTGCTACTCAGATTAAAGACAAAAATCGACAGAGAGTGATAATATATAATGCAGTTGAAGGCAAACTAAATTCAACCTATCTTTGGCTTATGCTGCACTATCAAGTTTGGATTTGAGTCCCTCACATTATAGCTGTTATGACCTTCAGGAGGTAATTCAACTTCTTTGATTCTCAATTTCCTCATATCTATGATAGGGGTGGTAATAGCTACCTTACAGTTGTCTTCTGTGGATTAAGACAATTTGTGGATAGTGCCTGGCTCAGTCAGTCAGTGCATGTCATGTAAGAAACACACAGTACATTATTATTTTTCCTCTTACTCGATCCTAATATTGTTGTGGAGAGAGACTAGGAGACTTGATAGTAAATCAAACTGAATACATCATGAAATAAATACTTTGAGAAATGCTTATATGATTATAGCTGAAACTATGGGGTCTTCGATTAATCAAGTATTTTTTATTCTGCCCTCCCCCACCAATTAGCTTGTTATTCAGTCTTTCATTTTTGTGGTTACTCTAGAGATTAGAACACGCATCAGTGACCTGTTAGTGTCTACTCGTGATCCTTTTAACGCTTCCAGGATAATGAAAGACAACATTTAAGCTCCAGTGTATTCCACCCCCCCTCACTTTTTCTGCTATTGATGTCATATATTTTAATTATGTATATATTTTGAATTCCAGAAGACATTACTAATATTGTATTTATAGTCAATATTCAGTAGGTTTAGCCACATAGTTATTCTTTCTGTTGCTCATTTTGCCTTCTCACATTTCCGTGATTTCAAGTGGGATTATGTTTCTTCTATTTGAAGAACTCCCTTTAGTATTTCTTTTTGGTGCAATTAATTCTTTTTCCCTTGTTGAGAATTGGTTGAAAGCATGTTTATGTTGCCTTCCTATTTGAGGATTTTTTTTCTCTGTACAGAATCCTAGGTTAGCAGTTACTTCCTTTCATCACTTTAAAAATGCCTTTCTATGGTCTTCTCATGAGCATCATTTCTGTTGAAAGTTAGCCATCAGTTGTACTCCTGTTCCTTTCTTTGCCTTTCAGCAGTTTTGCTATGATTTACTGAGGTGTGGTTTTCTTTGTATTTATTCTGTTTATGATACATACCTTATCTTGAATCTGTGGCATGATGTCTTTTGTTGGTTTAATAAAAATCTTAGCCATTAGCTCTTCAAAAATTATGCCTAATTCTACTACAGTCTCTCCCTGTCCTTCTGGACCTCTGTGACACATGTGTTTGGCCTTTTTACCGTGTCTCATAAATTCCTGCTGGCTTTTTTTTTGTTCTTTTTTATACCCTGGGCTTCAGTTTAGATAACTTTTACTGACTTTTGTTTTATTTTGTTTTCTTTTTGTGATCGTTTTGTTTTTCTGAGATAGGGTCTCACTCTGTTGCCCAGGCGGGAGTGCAGTGGCACAGTCATGGCTCACTGCAGCCTCTGTCTCCTGGACTCAAGCAGTCCTCCCACCTCAGCCTCCTGAGTAGCTGGAACTACAGGTGTGTGCCACCATACCTGGCTAATTTTTTTTTTTTTTTTTTGATAGAGACAAGGTCTCACTATGTTGCCCAGGCTGGTCTTGAACCCCTGGGCTCAAGCAGTCCTCCTGTCTCAACCTCCCAGTGTTCTGGGATTATAGGTAAGAACAACTGTGCCTGCCTGCTGACTTCTTTTGTGCTGCATCTCATCTGCTGCCAAACCTGTTTATTGACCTCTTAATTTCAGATACTGTATTTTTTTTTTTTTTGTAGTTCTAAAATATCAGTTTGATTGTTCTAATATATTTCAGTTTGGGTGAAATCCTGTTTTCTATTTCTTTAGTAAATTAATTATAGTTAGTTTACAATCTATGTCTGATAAAACCAATATCTGGATCCCTGCAGGTCTGTTTCTATTTGTCTATTTTTTCTCTTTTGTTTTTACTCATTTGGTTCTGTCATCTGGAATACCTGGTAAGTTTTGATTGAACACTGAAAAATTGTAGTGGCTCTATATGATGTTATCTTCTATCTGAGAAGATTTACTTTTTTCCTAACAGGCCTGTAGAGTAAGAGAAGCTCATCTTTATCCAGTGAGGAACTGAGATGCTTTGAGACTGTCTTTCCGTCTTGATGAGAGCTAGTTGCTTTTTCTGCTTTGCTCTTATTCCAAGAGCATAGCCCTTCCAGGGTTGTAACTGAAAATCTGAGTGTTTACCACCTTCCTTTGTGGACTCAGAATTCTAGTTTTTGTTTCCCCATATTGTGAGATGGTCAAAAATTTTACTTAAGCTTTTAGCCCCCTAGTGTTTATTTTCTGCTTAGCTTCTCAGCCACTTGCCACCTCCCCATACCCTTCAATGTATCTTTCATAATGTCAGTTACCTTGTGGGGAAAGCAATGTAGTATGTCAAGCTCACTTCTCTGCTGTTGCCTTTTTTTTTTCCTAGGATCTTGCTCCTCAAACTCTGACCTTCTTAGTATCCCTGAACTCCAGTTGTCTTCTTGGCCCCACAAGGTGCTGGAAGCTCTGAGTTACTAACTTCTACTTGGTTTCTAGCCTGCACCACTTAAAAATAGCAAATATCTGAAGAGAAAAGGCAGTGGGTATTGTTGAGTCCACCTCAGAATCTTTCTGTGATCTTGGACCCTTGAGCCTGGCTGCCTTGATTGTTCACCACTGCATTCAGTTAGCTTTTATCTGTCTTTTATGGTTTCTGTAGTGGGAGTGAGGGTAGGGGCGGGGGGTGCGGAGTGATCTGATATTAGCTACTCTATCATAGCAAAAAGCAAAAATCTAAAAGTAGAAATCTCAAGTATTGGTCTTTTGAAATTTAAACTCTGCTTACCACCCCCAAATATTTGAGTCAACTTCCAATGAAATACACATACATAGACGGAAACACTGCACAAAGCTGATAATCAAAGTGCCCTTATTTTGTCTTGGGTATCAAAGGTACTCTGAGGCTGTGGTAACTGCCCTGAGAGGTAAGAGAAACCTGTGTAGTTCTTGTTTTTTGGGAAATAATGTACAATGGTCCATCAACAGGTATTTTTTTTTCTGGTATTAAATTTTAATGGAATTTTATTATGTGGATTTTTGTGTCATTGAACCACCCAGTAGTGTCCTCAATAGGACTTTTAAGACTGACAAATGTTTTTCCTATGAAGGTTTCTTATATTGACTCCTGAAAACAAACGAAGCCATAATTCAAGATTGTTACTTAGTAACGATGTTTTTATGGGGATCTAAACTAATACAGTTCAGGTAAAGAAGTGTTTGGGACTTTCAGTTTGAACACTGGTAGAACTTGGAAAAACAGAGAAAAATTTTCTTTTCCTCTTTTTCCCTCAGTTATCAACTGTTACAAAAGGTTTTGACAAAAATTGGCAACATGTGGCTATGTAGATATTCTTTTTGATTTGAAAAGAGCCATATGCTGTATTTTTTCCAAGTTATATTTATTTTTAAATACCATTAGCTGTTATTTAACAATATTACAAGAAATCTGTGCTAAATACCAGATTACTTGGTGGCAATTTGAAATTCTGTTACCAAAATTTAAAATCTTGATTTGCATGGATGAGGGAGGCATCCTAGTTCTGCATGCAAGACATTGCTCAGGTTTATATCTTTTCAGATTAGAATTTGATCTTTCAAGCATCTGTTCATATCTGCTTTACTTTTCCCAGTGGCGCTATCATATAGCCGATGTTGAAGGTACTTTTGCAGGTTGAGTTGGAACGTGAAGGAAGGAATACCTAAGTGATCCTAGGGGAGTTGGGGAAGGCTTCACAGAGGAGGTGGTGCTGCAGCTGCCTCTTGCGAGAGGGTGAAGAGATTGATGAGAGGGTATTCCAGGTGATGGAGGCATGAAAGCAGAGGCCATGAAGCACTAGAGAGCATGGCATTTCCAGAAAGTGAAGAGATGTTTGTTTTGTGGGATAGAAGCATCAGAGAGTGGGAGAACAGTCGGAGATGCAGCTAAAGTAGTAGCCATGAGCCAGATCATGAATGGTCTTGTATGTCTTTTATTCATTCATTCATTCAACAAATATTTATTGAACAACTACTATTTTACCAGGTCCTGTTCTAGGCACTGCCATTCAGCAATGGACAGAACAAAAATCACTACTCATATAGAACTTACATTCTACTAGGGGGAAAAAAAATAGTAAAAACATAAATGTTCATAAAGTATTTTAGTAATAATGGATAAGGAGAAAATTTGGCAGGAGCAAGAATGGGGATGTGCCACTTTAGGGTGGTCAGGAAAGGCCACATTAAGAGGGGACATTAGAATACAGATCTGAAGCTGGTGAAGGAACCAGTGGGATGAATGTCTGAGAGTGTCCTGGACTGAGGAAATGTGCAAGGGCCTTGAGGTTGCAGTGGGTGAAACCTTGGGAGCAGAGCATGGCTGGAGTATAGTGAAGGAAGAGGAATAGACAGGAGATCCAAGAAACAAAAAAGGCCAGGTCCTGTAAGGATTGCCTCTGTAAGGATTTCAGCTTTCATCTGAATGAGATGGGAAGGGATTGGAGACCTCTGACCAGAGTAAGATATAACCCAACTTAAATTTTTCAAAGATCACTTAGCTGTGTTGAGAGTAGAGAACAAGAATGGAAGCCAGGAGACCAGTAAGGGACATTGCAGTAATGCAGATGAGAGGGGTGCTGGCCTGGGCCGGGGTGACAGCGATGGGGGAGGCTGATAGGTTGATTTTGTCCTATAGGTGATAAGGAGCCATTAGAGACTTTTGATCAGTGAAGTGACATTGGATTTGTATGTGGAAAATATGATTTTGGCAGCCCTGTGGAAGGATTAGAGAGTCCAGACAAGGAGATGAATCAGTTTCTAAAGCTCTCATCACTAAGGATAAAGATAGAGACCTTACAAGGATGCAGTCTCATGCTTGTGGATAGGTTGTCCACCCTGGCCAGCTTCTTGACAACAGATAGGAATGGAAAAGATGAGCACATTAGGAAATTCCTCTGTAAACCTAGCCGAGGAAGCAAGGTGAATGATTATGATCAGGTTTATCTTAGAGGTGGCCTGCCCAGCACATAACCGCAGCCCCTTGCCACAGGCCAGGGATCGTGAGTGTTGTAAGTGCATTTCCTCATTTAATCCTTACCACAGCCCTCAGGGAGTGTGGTGACCATGGTCTTCATTTCACACATGAGGAAACTGAGGCACAAGAGGGTTAAGCACAAGGCTGTTTTGCCTCTAAAGAGTCTCCACCATGATGCTTTCTTCTAGAAGATCTCTTTGGGAGATTCAGAATTGTCTGGTTGTCTCAAGAATTAAATGTAAAAAAGTGATCACCTCATTTCTTTGTGAACTGTGGTAATGATGGCTTCAGAGAATTAGTCACTGCTGGGTAGTGATATATTATTTCAATGTTCTTTGAGTTGCCAGTGACAGAAATTACCTTTACTTTAAGAAACGTAAGTAGGCTGGGCTTGGTGGCTGTAATGCTATAATCCCAGCACTCTGGGAGGCCAAGGTGTATTAGTCCGTTTTCACGTTGCTGATAAAGACATACCCAAGACTGGGCAATTTACAAAAGAAAGAGGTTTAATGGACTTATAGTTCTATGTGGCTGGGGAAGCCTCACAATCATGGTGCAAGGCAAGGAGGAGCAAGTGACATCTTACGTGGATGGTGGCAGACAAAGAGAGGAGCACTTGTGCAGGGAAACTCCCCTTTTTATAACCGTCAGATCTCATGAGAGTACTCATTATCATGAGAACAGCACGGGAAAGACCTGCCCCCATGATTCAGTTACCTCCTGCTGGGTCCCTCCCACAACGTGGGAATTCAAGATGAGATTTGGGTGGGGACGTAGCCAAACCATATCATTCTGCCCCTGGCCCCTTCCAAATCTCATGTCCTCACATTTCAAAACCAATCGTGCCTTCCCAACAGTCCCCCAAAGTCTTAACTCATTTCAACATTAACTCACAATTCCACAGTTCAAAGTCTCATTTGAGACAAGGCAAGTCCCTTCTGCCTATGGGCCTGTAAAATCAAATGCAGGTTAGTTACTTCCTAGATACAATGTGGGTACAGGCATTCGGTGAATACAGCTATTCCAAATGGGAGAATTTGGCTAAAACAAAGGGGCTACAGGCCCCATGCAACTCTAAAATCCAGTATGGTAGTCAAATCTTAAAACTCCAGAATGAACTCCGTTGACTCCATGTCTCACATCCAGGTCACGCTAATGCAAGAGGTGGGTTCCGATGGTCTTGGGCAGCTCTGCCCCTGAGGTTTTGCAGGGTACTGCCTCCCTCCCGGCTGCTTTCACAGGCTGGCATTGAGTGTCACTGGCTTCTGCAGGTGAATGGTACAAGCTGTTGGTGGATCTACCGTTCTGGGGTCTGGAGGATGGTGGCCCTCTTCTCACAGCTCCACTAGGCCATGCCCCAGTAGGGACTCTTGTGTGGGGGTACTGGCCCCACATTTCCTTTTCCGCACTGCCCTAGCAGAGGTTCTCCATGAGAGCCCCGCCCCTGCAGCAAACTTACGCCTTTCATCCAGGTGTTTCCATACATCTGAAATTGAGGAGGAGTTTCCGAAACCCTAATTCTTGACTTCTGTGCACTCACAGGCTTGACACCACGTGGAAGCTGCCAAGGCTTGGGGCTTGCACCCTCTGAAGCCGTGTCCCAAGCACTGCATTGGCCCCTTTCAGCCATGGCTGGAGCAGTACCAAGTCCCTAGGCTGCACACAGCACAGGGACCCTGGGCCCGGCCCATGAAACCACTTTTTCTACTCTGGTTTGTAATGGGAGGGGCTGCCATGAAGACCTCTGACATGCCCTGGAGACATTTTCCCCATTGTCTGAGGGATTAACATTAGGCTGCTCGTTACTTATTGCAGATTTCTACAGCTGGCTTGAATTTCTTCTCAGAAAATGGATTTTTCTTTTCTATTACATTGTCAGGTAAATTTTCCAAACTTTTATGCTCTGCTTCCCTTATAAAACTGAATGCCTTTAATAGCACCCAAGCCACCTCTTGAATGCTTTGCTGCTTAGAAATTTCTTCCACCAGATACCCTAAATCATCTCTCTCAAGTTCAAAGTCCCACAGGTCTCTAGGGCAGGGGCAAAATGCTGCCATTCTCTTTGCTAAAACATAACGAGAGTCGCCTTTGCTCCAGTTCCCAACAAGTTCCTAATCTCCATCTGCGACCACCTCACCTGGGACCTTATTGTCCATATCGTTATCAGGCTTTTGGTCAAAGCCGTTCAACAAGTCTCTAGGAAGTTCCAAACTTTCCCACATTTTCCTGTCTTCTTCCGAGCCCTCCAAACTGTTCAACCTCTGCCTGTTATCCAGTTCCAAAATTGCTTCCACATTTTTGGGTATCTTTTCAGCAACACCCCACTCTACTGGTGCCAATTTACTGTATCAGTCCATTTTCATTGCTTCCGTTAAAGACATACTCAAGACTGGGCAATTTACAAAAGAAAGGTTTAATTGGACTTACAGTCCACATGGCTGGGGAAGCCTCACAATCATGGCGGAAGGCAAGGAGGAGCAAGTCCCACCTTACGTGGATGGCGGCAGGCAAAGAGAAAAGGGCTTCTGTAGGGAAACTCCCCTTTTTATAACCATCAGATCTCGTGAGACTTATTCATTATCATGAGAACAGCACGAAAAAGACCTGCCCCCATGATTCAGTTACCTCCCACTGGGTCCCTCCCACAACACATGGGAATTCAAGACGAGATTTGGGTGGGGACATAGCCAAACCATATCACAAGGCCAAGATTTTGAGACCGACCTAGCAAGACCCCATCTCTACAAAAAATTTTTAAAGACTAGCTGGGCATGGTGTTATGGCGCCTTTAGTCCCAGCTGCCCAAGAAGCTGAGGTAGGAAGATCGTTTGAGTCCAGGAGTTGAGTGAGCTACAGTTGTGCCACTACACTCCAGCCTGGGTGACAGAGTGGGACTCTGTTTCAAAACAAACAAAAATTTTAGAAAACAAACATAAGTGGGGATGAATGGAATTGCAATAAACTAAAATGTCCAGGGAAAGGGGTGTGGGGTTGTGTGTATGTGTGGGTGTACATTCTTGCACAAGAGAGTGCGTGTTCGATTGCGTTGGGAATGGTATAGAAGGCATGACTGGATCCAACAGCTCAGATGCTGCCATTCGGCAGTGACTGGGGTGGCTTTCTGACCTCTGTCGTTCAGGTGCTGGGTCCTGGGCCTGGGTCTCTTCTCCTATGGATGACTTCTCCTCATGGTCAGGAGACCCACCTATGTGCAGTTTAGAGTACATCATCTTTATATTACCTTGATTCCACTGGAAGCTAAAGCCTCTAAGAAGCTTCAGCAAAAAAGAGCCAGGAGAATTCTGATTTACCTGGTTTTAGCCCCAGTGCCCATATGTGGGACTGGGGGTACTTGTCAGCCTCATCTAAGACAGTTAAAGCTGGGCAGCCACTGCGGGTCTGCCTCATGGTTGCCAGAATTAACAGGTGTGAGGTCAGGGTGTCATCCTGAGCCACTGAGTTGCCTTAGAAGTAGCATGGGCTAGGTGGGCTGGCTCATGCCTATAATCTCAGCACCGTGGGAGGCCAAGGTTGGAGGATTGCTTGAACCTGGGAGTTTGAGACCAGCCTGGGCGAAATAGCGAGACCCCATCTCTACGAAAAAGTGGAAAAATAGCTGGGTGTGGTGGTGTGCACCTGTGGTCCCAGCTACTCATGAGGCTGAGGTGGGAGGATCGCATTAGCTCAGAAGGTTGAGGCTGCAGGGAGCTGTGATCATGCCACTGCACTCCAGCCTGGGCAACAAAAAAAAAGAAAAAAAAAAAAAAAAGGAAGGAAGGAAGAAGGGAAGAGAAAGGAAGGGAGTAAAAGAAGGGGGAAAGAAAGAAAGAAGGGAAGAAAAGGAAGGAAGGGAAGATAGATGGAAGGAAAGAAAGAAGTATCACATTCCAGCACTACTCCTCAACAGTATGTGGGGTTGGTTCAATCATTCTCTGCAGAAAGATATGTGACCCATAGTTCTTCTAAGTTGCCAGCACCCATAACTTTATTTTATTTTTAGGGAGAGTAATGTGATTTAGGGTTCAGCAACTTTTCTTTGAGCTGGAGTTCAGTCTGGACCTGCCCCCCAGATGGGCTGGGAGGGGAAGGCAGTCAGTTAGCCCCTTCTCAGAACGCACACTCTTCCCCATCACCTTTTTTCTTACATGGATACTTCCTGTTTCGCTTCTCAAAGTAAATAATAATAGGTGGAGAAAACGAGATAGCTTTAACACGGTGATCTTTTTTTTTTAACCGTGACTCAAATTAAGGTATAAGGTTTTCATCATCTTCTGGTACACACATACTTTTGTTAACTTAACAAAATGTAATGAAACAATATTTATCTCTTACTAAATGCAATGTACTAATATTTAGTATTTTCTATTTGGTTTAATTTTGTCTTTAAAAACATGCACATGCTGGTCACGACTACTATAAATTCATTTCACAAGCCACTAAAGGGTGGCAACCCAGAATTTGAAAACATGAATTAAACCCGTGAAAAAACAGTGGCAGTAGTAGATTAGTTTGCTAGAGCTGCCGCAACAAAGTACCATGAACCAGGTTGCTTAAACAGACATTTATTGCCTCACAATGCCAGAAGTCTAAGATCAAGGTGTTGGGGGCGGTTCCTGCAGAGGGCTGACAGGGAGAATCTGTTCCATGCTTCTCCCTTAGCTTCTGGTGGCTTGCTGGCAATTTGTGGCGCTCCTTGGCTTGTAGCCATATCTGCTTAATCTCTGCCTTATCTTCATGTGGCTTTCTCCCTGTGGGCATGTGTGTGTCCAAATTACCCACTTTTTAAGGATACAGTCATATTGGATTAGGGGCTCACCCTATTCCAGTATGACCTCATCACAACTAATTCTATCTGTGACAACCCTGCTGCCAAATATGGTCGCATTCTGGGGTACTGGGGGCTAGAAGTTTCACATAGGAATTTTGGATGGGGACACAGTTCAACCTATAAAAAATGATAAACATACAATATTAATAAAAGGTTCCCGTTTCCTGGAGCCCTTATTACATGGCAGACTCTCACCTAGACATTTTATTTCATTAACTCAGTGAAGCCTTCTTGTCCCAATTCATAGTGGCAGAAGTCAAAGGTAAGAGAGGTCTCAGATTGAAACTTAGGTCTCCTTGATTTCAGACGTACTTTCTCTTTTATATATTGTTGCAAGAACATCAAGAAGGAGCCATATGTGTTTATTTGGTGCAATTGAAATGCTAAACAGGTAGTAAATACACTGCAAAATCATGCTGAAGTTGATTGCAGTGGAGACATCTTAAAGGACTCACAGGTGCCAGTCGTAGGGTCCCTACCAGAGAGGCCTGGGAATTGCACACTCTTAGGGAAGGAAAAGCTAGTGAAGTCTTGTCTGTGTCCACTGGGCTTATCCCTGGCAACCAGCTGCTGCATTCCTAAGAACACCCAGCAACCAGCCTGCCTCTCTCCCTTTGTGCTTCCCCATCCTCATTCTGAATTTAGATCAGAACAAAGAGTAGAGAAGGAAATGAGCCAGAAAATAGAAAATTAATACTTGGTAAAATCATCATATTTTAAAATTAATTTATAGGCAATGTCAGATAACAGGAGTTAAATCATTTTATCAGCAGGCTGCTCTAGGATTTAAAAATTGGCATCCGTCATTGTAAATCAGGTCTCAGGAGCCCCAGGGAATAATGGTCTCTAGGGATGAGGGCTGATATAGGGTGGGCAGAAATGTAAACACTTGACTAGCTGTGCGCTTTTCTTTCACACAAAACCTAAAATATTTTTACATCACATCGAGTGGTTAGGGTGTGTTAAATAGTAACTGGAGGGAAGAAACTATTGAGGTTTACGGTCAACCTGCTTTTAATGCTTATCTTCCTCCCTCTTAGTCCTGGGAAACTGGTTGTGTGAGAGGTGCTCATTTTGAGGTTGCATTCCTGGCTCATTATTTAAGGGACAGGCTTAACCTTCTGCATAGACACATTTTCCCTGGTGGTTTGGCTATCATGTTTCTGCCATGCCTGTGAGCAGGAGCATCCACAGGTTTGCCACATTTGTCCTGAGAAGACTTTCTGTGATTAAAGACCTGCCTTTCATCTCTTATCATTGCAGCTCTTTGTCGAGGCCGTGTGGTGAGAGTCCCCACAGGGACCCTGGTTCGAGTGGTGGGCACTGAGCTGGTCATCCCCTGCAACGTCAGTGACTATGATGGCCCCAGTGAGCAAAACTTTGACTGGAGCTTCTCATCTTTGGGGAGCAGCTTTGTGGAGCTTGCAAGCACCTGGGAGGTGGGGTTCCCAGCCCAGCTGTACCAGGAGCGGCTGCAGAGGGGCGAGATCCTGTTAAGGCGGACTGCCAACGACGCCGTGGAGCTCCACATAAAGAACGTCCAGCCTTCAGACCAAGGCCACTACAAATGTTCAACCCCCAGCACAGATGCCACTGTCCAGGGAAACTATGAGGACACAGTGCAGGTTAAAGGTACAGTCCTCACATGGGCTTGTTATGCCAGGGGCCACACCTTTCTCTGCCCCTGGGCTGTGGTTGACTTTGTCAAGAGACTTAATTTCTCTGAGGCTCTCCTCCCTCCTCTGTCCAGGGGAATAATCATGACTTACCTGATTAAAGGCAGGGATGGGCCAGATGACCTTAGATGGCCCTTTCTCTTCACTCCAGTATGGTTCTGAGCCACCCTATGCCCAGTGAGGTGGAGGCAGCATGATGCAGTGGTGGAGAGCTGGCTCTGGAGTGAGGTTGCCTGTGCTTGTTTAGTCCAGTTGCTGGCTCTACTACTTGTCAGCTGCATGGCTGTGGGCATGTTACATGCCTCAGCTTCCTCCTCTAACCTTAAAGGTTGTGAGGACAGGTGAGTTACCAGGTGTAAAGCCTTAGAGCAGTGCCATGGTAAGCATTCAGTGGTTAGTGACAGGAAGGGGATGGTCATGTTAATGATGCTCAGGTTTGTGGGAATAACAGGCACTTCAAAGTTCATGTCTTTCTCTGTGACTTTCATGATTTAAAAGTACGTGTTTGTACCAGAAGTTGTATGTGTTATATGTAGAGAAAGAAGATGTGGTCTCTACTAGCTTATTGACCTAGCTTTGCAAATAATTACACCTTATGTACCTGGAATGTTTTGGGATTTGTTTTGGGGGTTTTGTTTGTTTGTTTCATTTTCCAAGTCCTTTTAGATGTACTCACACATTCAATTCTCTGAACCCAATCAAAATAGGGCAGAATATTTCCCTAATTTATACATGAGAAAATGGAAGAGCATAGGTTAATTACTTGCCTAAAATCACACAGCTAATTAGTAAACGAGCAAGAACAAATCATTTTAATTTGGGGCTAAGAAAATAGAAACATTATAATTTGTTGTTATTGTTACTTAATTGTGCATTTATTTGTACCCTGCCTTGTTCCCAAAAGGATTTATGTCTGGGTCAGAATGTATGTAATTATCAGAAAGTAGAAAATGCACATGGTGATATAAAAAGCGAGGGTTGATTGAGGCATTCATTCCCTCATGACTTGTACAACCCTACCATAGCTCAGAGACTGTTCCCTCACTAGACTCATCAGGGGATAAAACTGCCATGTCCATTAAAGAAGTAATGAAACACCCAACCTACCTCTTTATTCCTATAGAAAATCCCGGACATGTTTTTTAGAAAAAGACACTCTGGTATTGGAGCTAAATAATGCCACATGCCACCTTTTCGTTAAGCCAGACGCACCCTTGTATCCCCTTGGAGTCTCCTCTTGAGTGGGAGGGATGGTAAGGGGAGAATTCCCCTACCCCCATCCCACTTCCTCCAGTGTCTTTCAGCCTCTTCTGCTGTCTGTGGAAGGCAGGAGACACAAGAGGAGGCCTTTCTTGGGTGAGGAAAGCAATGGATGACCATGAGAGAGACTGACTGCTGCCCAGGTGGAGCCTCTGATGGTTGCCATGTGTGGTCCAGGGTCTGCCTGGCCTGCAGCTTCATGGCTCTTGAAACCATTCATCTGTGCTCTGAGAGATGAGCTGGCCTTGAGAACTGAGTCATATTAGCCAGACTCACAGACTGATATATATATACTAGAAGGTCATTATATTTATTTTGCAGTAGAGATGGGTCTTCGGGATGCGTCCTCCTAAAAATGTAGCAGCTTTTAAATGTTATCTAGAATAGCCCCTTCTCAAGGACACTGAATTAGTTTCTGAGTGTGGAATTGGGGGAAAAAAACCAAAGAGATGATGAATAGTGGTGTTGGAGGGTCCTCTTAGCCAGCTCATCGACAAGCCTGATAGATGTTTCCTGCTCCTTGGTAGTGGCCCCCTTTCTGGTTACCAGAGTAGCAGTATCCATCGCTTACTGCTTTTTTCCTGAATACACCAGCGATACTTACTTGATCACCGCCCCCTTTTTCTAGACTGTAGAAGTGCCTGGGCCGGTTCCTATCATGTGGATATGCTGTGTTCACCCTGGACATTCTTGGTCATTCCCCAGGCTGCAAGCCACAGGCAGCTCATGCCATCCTTTCTCCCCGGTGGATCTTGCTACTTTAAGTCTAGAAGGTCACTTTATCTGCAGATTCTGCGGGCTCCCTACCCTAGCCCTAGTCCTAACCAAAGAAATGTTTGACAGTCATACCCAATGTTTTATCATGACTGCTGAGTGCCAGGCACGGTCCTGGGAACTTGCCCTGTTTAACTTAACTCTCGTGCCAACTCTATGACAAAGGTCCAGCTGTCATACCCCTTTTAGGAAACTGAGGCACAGAGGGGTAAAGTAACTTTCCTTAAGGGTGGCAGAAGCACATCCCATCCCCAAGGCACGACTCCCACAGGGAGTTTTCACCATCCACTTCTAGCATGGGGTTTTTTGGTACCTTTATTTTTCTTTTTCAAGTCAGAAAGTCAATTGAGATTACAGATAAATCCAAATGGGAAAACGTGCCCATCCGGGCCCTGGAATGGGGGAGGAAGGAGGAAATTGTGGTTGCAGCGGTGGACTGGCCCTTGCTGGCTGGGGTCGGTGTGGATGGGCTGCTGACCCAGCTTTGTGTCTCCGCAGTGCTGGCCGACTCCCTGCACGTGGGACCCAGCGCGCGTCCCCCGCCGAGCCTGAGCCTGCGGGAGGGGGAGCCCTTCGAGCTGCGCTGCACCGCCTCCTCCGCCTCGCCGCTGCACACGCACCTGGCGCTGCTGTGGGAGCTGCACCGCGGCCCGGCCCGGCGGAACGTGCTCGCCCTGACCCACGAGGGCAGGTTCCACCCGGGCCTGGGGTATGAGCAGCGCTACCACAGTGGGGACGTGCGCCTCGACACTGTGGGCAGTGACGCCTACCGCCTCTCCGTGTCCCGGGCTCTGTCCGCCGACCAGGGCTCCTACAGGTGTATCGTCAGCGAGTGGATCGCCGAGCAGGGCAACTGGCAGGAAATCCAAGAAAAGGCCGTAGAAGTTGCCACCGTGGTGATCCAGCCGACAGGTGAGCTGGAAACGATGCATTATAGGTGCTGTTATTTTGTGACTAATGATAGTGGTATAAAGAACTGGGCCAGGGAGCCCCATGGCCTTCTGACAACTGTTTCTGCTTCCCATGTGAGGCCTTATTTTTAGGGGAGAAGGGAGTAGGGTGTTGAGAGGCTGGAGGTGTGTATGGGGGTGCATTTGTTTTGTGCTGAGGATGCCTGTTTTGCTTCGCAGCTGTTTTTATCTAAATTCATGTCCGTGGAAAACCACAGCCTGCACGTAACACGAAGGCAGATCTTTCATTCAGAGTTTAGGTGCCGCAGTCCCTCAGCCAGATTAGGTGGGGCTTGGTGTTCAGTGGGGCTTTGGGGTGAAGGTGCCACACCCTGCCCCCTAAGCTTTATCGGATTTGGTGTTTCCTGAGTCCTTGGACCTGCCTTTCTCTGCAGCTGTTGGGGTGTGTGCCTGGCTCATCCCAAAACCTTTCATCTAACTTGTATCCTGTAGGCCTGCCCTTCGGTCCCCTCAGATGTGCCTTTCCTGGTAGTGGAAGGAGCTCTCCAGAGCAGGGCCACTTGCTTTCCTGTGTCATACAGACCACAGGAGCATCCAGTCATGGGGTCTATACAAGAAGCCCTTTGTCCTGTCATCTGTGAATCAGCTTTTTTTTTTTGTTTCCCAACCATCTACTGCAGTTATAGAAGTAATTAAGAAAATACAAAATGCGTTTTAGAAAACACATAAAAATAAAAGGAAAATATGCTATTGTTGACTCATTGTCCAGCCAGCATCAATGGAGAACCTACTGTGTGCTCAGCTCTGTTCTGGGCCCTTAGGTCAGAGGTATTTGAGGCTTGTTCCCATGGACTGTGGAGCTTCAGGCTTCACAGAGACAGTGTATAGAGACCAAGGCAGGGCAATGTCATTGCTCAGGATGAATGGATATCCTTGGTTTTCTGCGAGTCTGACATCTTCAGATCTCAGAGTACTTTGCTGCTGTTGCTGCTGCCTTCTGTTTTTTAAACTGGGAAGACCTTGGTGGACTCATTTCCTGAGCATGAATGTGAATATGTGGCATCTCTGTTGTTCAGACGGGAAGGAAAGCAGGAAACAATATGCAGGGGGAATATTTTGTCTCTGAAGCTGCATTGTCCTGAGCTCTTTACTCTGCACTTATACCACAGCACAGAACCTGGATTTGGAAAAGTGGGTGGTGTAAAAGCAGGTCTGAAGTTCTTGAGTGACTGTGGCCATCGAGGAAAGGAGCTGCTCATTACCGGTCAATCTGGGCTCCAGTGGCTGCAGAAATCGCTTTCCAGATGGACTTAGGTTACCTTCCTGATCAGAAGTGATTGCTCTGGAATCTGCCCTAAGAAACCTCTGTATATTAAACTTGCATCAAACAACTCTTTTAATGAGGCAGAAGAGTTAAGAGTTTCAGCTTTGTAGAAAGTTACACTTTTATGAAAGAATATGAATTGTAAAGACATTTCTTTGTTTCAAACACACCACAAGACCTGTAATATCTACCTAAGAGACTTGAACACTCTGAACTTATTAGGCAGGTAATATCTGGCTCTCAGATGAAACAGCGTTCGTAATCTTTCCGTGCCATGAGACTTTTCGACAGCCTTTTGAAACCTGCAGACCTTTTCTCAGAATTACCATGTTTTAATTCATAAAATACAGTACACAAAATGACAAAGGAAAATAATTATATAGAAAGTTATCAAAATGCTTGTAAAGCAAATTGGTTTTGTAGTAATATTATGTAGCTTTATTAGTGCATTGATAATAAGATAGTGGCAGGCTTAATGACAACTGTACTTTCTGAATAGTAATGAGTATACATGATATTTCAGGATGTCTGCAGCAACTGTAATGTGATGGGAAGGTATCTGTGATTTCTATTTGGGGTAGTCCCAGACACAGGCAATACTATACTGGTTTGTTGCTTACTTTCACAGTGGGAGGAGATGCTATATTTCAGGTGCAGATTAATAAAAACAAAGATGGAGTTTTTTCCCATCCAAGTTCATAGACTCTCTGAATTCTCTTTGTGGACCCCAGGCTAAGAACCGCCACACTAGGCTTATGGTCCTTCTCTTCTTGTGCACACCTGCACTATCCGTAGCTGGCTGCTTATATATTCTTATCACATTGTTATGATAAATGGCACAGAGTGAAGCTGTGCTACCCATGTGGCAGTGAGCCTCCTCTCCAGCCCCTCCTCCCTGTCATGGGAGTGGTCTGGTTACTGCAAACTTTGTGTCTGATTTATGGATTTAGTTATATTCACGGACAGAGAACCTGCCCCACCACAGGCTTTGTCTGAGGTCCCTTCTTTCATTACAAATACTTAGAACTGGTCCTTTATTTTCCTTTAACCTACTCCATCCTATCTCCCAGCAGTAAACTCCCAAATCCAGAATGTGTGGGACCTCTGGTTAGTGATGTGACAAGATATTGAGCCACTTACACAGAGAAAATTACAAAGTGAACTACACAGCTGAAGAGACATCCCTGCCAATATTTTCTGAACCTGAGACTCTGTTTTCTCCATCCAAAGAGTCCACAGCTGCTTGTTAAGTACTTCTTCACTGACCCGACTCCCTCCTGAGTCGTCTTTTACTTCCAGTAGCTGAAGTCCTGGCAGAGGTGACTGCAGCAGGATTCCAGGGTTTCTGGCCACAAGCTTTGACTGTAGAATGGTTCAAACTGCAGAGCCTGGCTAAGGGCAGCAGTTTCCATACTTAGTCCTCTCAAATGATACCCTCAGGTTACTTTTGGCCCCTTTAAAGAGGTGAGGGAGAGAAAGAATAAGACTAGGTGGAAGGAGAAAATGAACTTTTAAATTCCCTTTTCTAATACTGTGCCCACCTCATTTTCTGTCTTCTGTCTAGATGGATCTTGAACTTGACTTGAAATATTTGTTTGAAATATTGTCAGGCTTTGGACATATTCATATGAAAGTAATTTACGCCAAAGAGCATGGGCTTTGGAGTTGGTCTTTTCTGAATTGGGTCCCTGAACTTACTGGGGCCAGTGCAATGCTGTTGATGCCAGCGACTTGCTAGAAGGCCAGGGCCGTGCCTCTGCTTGAATCCCCTGGGAGGTGCTTGGTACTTGTCATCTAAGTAATTGTTCCCGGGCATTTCACAAGTTGATGTTTTTCTACTCAGATTACAGATGCTCTTTTAAAATCTTCTGAATAGAATAAAATGTTTCCACGTGAAAGCTTTGACAGGGGAATGCTGGAACTAGATCTGTCTTGAATCTGTGACACTAAATACTTCATCTAAATATAGTCTGCTTTTAATTATCCACACAAATGAGAAAGGACAGTAGTGCAGATAATCGAAAAATCATCGTATTTTAGTTTTAGGATATGTTTTATGATTGGCTTTTATGTGGGTATAGCTAAGAAATAAATGATACTCTCAGTACATTACATTTTGAAGACTTGACTCAAGGAAAATTGTCTGGTTTCACTTTCCTGGCCCTTCTGTTAGGATTTTTCCCATTTATCCCTTAGACAGTTTCACCCTCACTTCTGCTGCCCTATTCCCTAGCCCCCAGTTAACAATATGTACCAGTCAGAACCAAACCTTCCTTTTCTGTAAAATCACCCAAGTTTCATCATGCACATGGAGAATGTATAATTTTAGTTTTATAGTCTTTTTTTTTTTTTTTTTTTTGAGACAGAGTCTCTGTCACACCCAGGCTGGAGTGCACTGGCGTGATCTCGGCTCACTGCAAGCTCTGCCTCCCAGGTTCACGCCATTCTCCTGCCTCAGCCTCCTGAGTAGCTGGGACTACAGGCGCCCGCCACCAAGCCCAGCTAATTTTTTGTATTTTTTTTAGTAGAGACAAGGTTTCACCATGTTAGCCAAGATGGTCTCGATCTCCTGACCTCGTGATCCACCCGTCTCGGCCTCCCAAAGTGCTGGGATTACAGGCGTGAGCCACCGCGCCCGGCTAGTTTTGTAGTCTTCAGTAGACTGCTTATCAAAAGATAGCGTAACAGTGAAGAGCAGAGTTTCTTTATTATTATTATTATTATTATTATTATTATTATACTTTAAGTTCTAGGGTACATGTGCATAACGTGCAGGTTGGAGCGGAGTTTCTAAAGGCAGATAGCCTGGATTTGGATTCCATCTGTGCCACCTATCAGCTGTGTGACCTTGGGCAAGTTACTTAACTTCTCTGTGCTTCAATTTCCTCATAGTAAAATTAGGATAATAGTAGTACCTATCTCTTAGGGTTCTTTTGAGGATTATTATATGTAAAACACTCAAAACACTGCCTGGCATATATAGCAGGTATATATAAATGTTTGTGGCTATTGTTTTTATAAAATAAAAAGAAATGTGGTATGTTCTGTTAATTTATTCATTAAATAATTCTCAAGCACTTACAACTGTACAAAGCCTTCTAACTTTAATACTGTAAATAAGAACTTAAAAGGAGATGCTCTAAAGAGGGTGGAGAATAGAAGGGGCAAACATAATCGATTACCTAGATGTATTTGTTTTTCATTTTCAAGTTCTGCGAGCAGCTGTGCCCAAGAATGTGTCTGTGGCTGAAGGAAAGGAACTGGACCTGACCTGTAACATCACAACAGACCGAGCAGATGACGTCCGGCCCGAGGTGACATGGTCCTTCAGCAGGACACCTGACAGCACCCTACCTGGCTCCCACGTGTTGGCGCGGCTTGACCGTGATTCCCTGGTGCACAGCTCGCCTCACATTGCTTTGAGTCATGTGGATGCACGCTCCTACCATTTATTGGTTCGGGATGTTAGCAAAGAAAACTCTGGCTACTATTTCTGCCACGTGTCCCTGTGGGCACCCGGACACAACAGGAGCTGGCACAAAGTGGCAGAGGCCGTGTCTTCCCCAGCTGGTGTGGGTGTGACCTGGCTAGGTGAGTGGTTTGGAGAATGACTCTTAACCTCTCCAGCTTAACCCCTCCTCGGAGTTATCTGAAGGAGTTATCTCAGGAGGCTCTGCACTTTGCATTATTTTGACATTATTTCTGTTGGTTCATGCATACTTTGGCCCAGATAGATCCCAAGCTGGGGATGAAATAGAATCTGGCAGGCAAGGGAAATGTTTAGATAATGTGGCCTCAGTTGTCTCAATACCCTCATTTGAGAGTATATAGTTTCCTTTTGTTGTCGACATTTGCAGGGTCAGGGCACTGCTGAATGGCTCTTTGAAATGAATCTTTGTTGGAGGGAGAACGCTGCCATTCTTCGTTTGTTTCTCTTAGACTCCTAGGTGCTCCCTGGCAGGAGCTGGTGCTTTTCCAAAGCCCAGTGCAGAAAGAGAATTCCTTCAGTTATTGGAAAGCGTGTTTTTTTTTTTTTTTTTTTTTTCACGTCACACCCTGGAATCCCACAATATATCTTTATATACCAGTTACAACTAAAGGGCCCGCCTGCTTCTGTTGGCTTGTTTTGTGGGTGCTCTCACTCCGGATTATAATTTCCCCAGTGGAAGAGCAGCGTGGCTCTCAAATGTTGACCACCTTGCCACCCATTTTATAACAACCTGCTGTATATGTGAAGATCTTTGGCATGTCCTCTTATTTTATACTAAGCTCCTCTTCCCCTACCTCTTTTTTCCCTAAATGTTTGCCCTCCCGGCAAAATGTACACTAACTTTTCCTAATTTTTGTTATGCCTTATAATTGCAAGTAATCAAAGGAGGGATGAGGTCAAGCTGGGTGTGGAAAGCTTTGCTCCCCACCTCCATTATTACAGAGATGGGACAGGCCTACCATCACATTCTCCCCCGTTTTGCTCTCTCTACTGTCCATGAGTGCCTGAGCCCTGATGAAGGCATTTGGCATTGCTCTGATTATTAGCAGGCAAAACAGATCTTTAAAGGCCAGGAAACCGTTTCCTCCTTTGTCTGATCCTTCTGCTATGACCTTCAACTCATACTTATCTCTTCCTTATCTCTGCATGGAAATCTGCTTTTGGGTTAGTGGCATATTCACTCTCTTTATTCTCCCCCCTAATAAGCCTTTATTTGGCAAAGATGGGGAGTTGGCCAGTGGAGACAGCGGGGGCAGGGAGAAGAGCAATGAGAGTAAGCAGAAGGGACAATCCGATTCCGATGGAGACGAGGCAGGGTGTTCATCAGCCCTGTTAGCAAAGTGATCCTTTGATATCTGAAAAGAAAGAAGCGGGGTTTATCTGGTGAGCTTTTTATTCCTGCCGTCTGAACCCCGTGCAAGAGAGTCACTATGAAGTACTGAACTGGAACAATGTTGGCCCAGCTAGAACTCTCCTTAGCAACCTTCAAAATAAAACAGATGTTGTCAGCACCAAAAGAAGATTTTTCATCTCTGGAGCTGAATTTGTCTCACAGCTCTGATCCTTGGTGTATTGTATGGTGCTGTCAAATCCCAGCACTGGCTCTCCGTACCCGCTCCCCCTTCAACTTCTGAATCCCAGCTCGAGGACTTTTTTTTTTTTTTTTTTTTTTCATTGAAAGTGCTGCTTGCACTCCAATTTGAGGCTTCTTTGAAGTACTTGTGCATTGATCCCGGCATACCCGGGGGGAAATGCAGGGACTGTCAGACAACAGGAGGGGAGCTCTGGGAGAAATGGGCTCCTTTAACTGGAAGGGATTTGTTGGTAGCTGTGTTCTCCAGAGGGTGAAAAGAAATAAAGCGACTAAATTGTGGAAGAGGCTCAGTTATTATCCAAAGGATCCTGTCATTTGTTTTCCTATGGAGTGCCACTGCCATTGTGAAAGTCATCAGTGTGCTTTTCCCTGACTGATGCTAACAGATATAGAACCTGCATCTTCCCCGGTGCTTTGCACGTAATAAGCACTCAATAAATATTAGCTGAGTGGGTAAATAAACCAGTACCCACACATGAATCTTGTTAAAATTTGTGCATAGGAGAATTAGAATTGCTAGGAAAGCAGTAATGTTCAACTCCTAGGATATTCAGAGATATTTGCCCCTGAGTAAACCTAACGAAAGTGCGAGTGGTATGAAAAACAATTGCGTTCTTCTTTTGTGTTCCTCTTAAATCTTCTCCTCCTTCACTGTGCCTATGACTCAGACCACTGCAGCTGCTTGGACGCTTGTCAGGAGCGGGTAGGGCATGAGCACAGCAGCAGGTCCTTCTCAAAGAATTCCCCGCTGGACTCTGTCCAGAAGCCAGTGAGCCTGGCGTGACACTCCATGGTTGTCTCTAGATACGTAACGTGCACGTATATGCATATGGATACCGTACCACATACAACTTGGGACAAATATAAGGTAATTGAGAAGTGACCAAAAAAGATAGACAACCTGCCAAGCACTCTGTTTATATAGATGGTCTCAGGTCGTGTAACTCTGGACTGTTGTCACAGAAAAGTTCTCGAGAGGGCTGGTTTGCCACACAGGTAAGATGCAAAACTCAGTTTTGCCACTTGGCAGATTAAAATGAGTAATTACGGCCGGGCGCAGTGGCTCAAGCCTGTAATCCCAGCACTTTGGGAGGCTGAGACGGGCAGATCACGAGGTCAGGAGATCGAGACCATCCTGGCTAACCCGGTGAAACCCCGTCTCTACTAAAAAATACAAAATAGCCGGGCGAGGTGGCGGGCGCCTGTAGTCCCAGCTACTGGGGAGGCTGAGGCAGGAGAATGGCGTGAACCCAGGAGGCGGAGCTTGCAGTGAGCTGAGATCCGGCCACCATACTCCAGCCTGGGCGACAGAGCGAGACTCCGTCTCAAAAAAAAAAAAAAAAGTAATTACCATTTATTATCTACTGTGTGCCAGGCACTGGACTAAGGACCTTATATGCATTAAATGTTCAATGTGAAAATATTTTTGGCCTTGGAACTCAGCTTCACTCCTGAAACTCCAGAGCATAGTCCTAAGAGCTGGGTAGTTCTTGGCTTCATTTGCTTGGGGCTTGTGTACTGAGCTAGGTGAGGGGGTTGAAGCTGATTGGGGTCTTCTAGAATTCCACTGTGCTAAGCAGGAAGAGAGGGCGATGACGTGAATGGGTCTGGCAAGTCCAGAGCACTTGCAGCCATTGAGAGGATCATGATAATTTTTTAGAGGGTGAGAAAAAACCTCTTTTACTTAGAGTGTATGTCCTACTTTGAAGGGAAAGAAAAAAGATTTAAGTTGGCTTGCAAAATGAAGTACAATTTAAAGCAGGAAACATAAAAATCAAGATCAAAAGGGTAAAAGAAGAATAGATATTGCAAGGTGGTTGGTATGAATTAGTTATTATATTTGAGCACTGAAATTGCCTCTGAAATTCTGAAGAGTTGAGACAAAAAAAAAAAAAAAAAAAAAAAGATGTGATTATACAGTTCTCCTCTGAGGAAGGAAAACATAAACTCTCTCAGAGAGACAAACTTTCTCTTGGCACTGAATTTATCATGTGCTCTTTCATTCTGGGGCATTGGAAAACATAATGGACAGGGCTTTCAACTGTTCTTTTACAAAGGGCCCTAAATGATTGTTTAAATGGATGTTTCTTATATCCACCCTCTATAAAAGCTGAGGACATAAATCTTAAGTGTGTGAAGGGTTTCTGTAAGAAGTTGAATTACTGTGGGGGACAAATGATGCTTTGTGTTGATCCAATTTAGTACATGTCTAAAACAGAGAACCTAGCAGAATGGCTAGTTAATCTGCACATTAAGCCATCTCCTTCTGCTATCAGATGTCTTAAATGAGCCTTTGGCAAGAGTTGGATACTAATCAGTTCATGGTTGAGCTCTCTGCCCGAAGTACCAGACTTCTGTGGTGTTAATTGGAAGGGGTTCCACAGGCTTTGGATATAAGAGCTGGAGGAGGCAGAGTTGAGTTCTGCTGTTCAGTCTTAAAAACCTGATTTGCATTCTTCCCCACTAAAGGACTGGCCCCTCTTCAGCAGTGCGCCAGCAAGGAAGGTAATTATTTTCTTTAAAAGGAGCTGTTAATTTGCTAAGTACTTAGTAGAAACTTTAGAGTTCTGGGCCATTTATAGGAGATAAAATTTAGACCTGTAGGTTTTTTAAGGATAACTATTATCGGCTGTCTGTCCAGGATTATTCTGGAAGGCAGACGAGCACGTGGCCAAGTGTTGGAGTCAGGAGACCTGTGTTAGTCCTCCTTCACCACCTTCTAGGGATGTTGCCTTGGGTGTGTTGATGAACATTTCCAAGTAAGTTTTGGTTTCCTGGTTTAATATGATAATGCATATAAAGCGCTTAGTACAGTGCCTGGCTCTTAAATGCTCACTGCATTTTCTTGGTGGTGGCGATGATGATTTGTTTGTGTTTGAGGGTCTTCCCCACCAAGTTCTTAACCAGTTAAGACCTAAGAGTTTGTCTTAGGGCACGGAGGAGCCCAGCGTAGAGGACTAGGAACATGTGTGTCCTAAAGGCAGCTGCTCCCAAGAGGAGCTAAAGAAAGGTGTTGAGCTGACCACATCCAGCCCTTTTCCTCCCCGTCAAGGCTGGTAATTCACTTTTCCTTCTCTGGAAGGAGCAAATGAGGATGAAGAAAGAAAAACTTCATGAGTATTTCTTCTTTTTGTTTTTGAGATGGAGTCTTGCTCTGTCGCCCAGGCTGGAGTGCAGTGGTGCAATCTTGGCTCACTGCAACCTCTGCCTCCCGGGTTCAAGCGATTCTCCTGCCCTAGCCTCCTGAGTAGCTGGGACTACAGGCGCCCACCACCATACCCGGCTAATTTTTTTTTTTTTTTTTCAGTAGAGATGGGGTTTCACCGTGTTGGCCAGGCTGGTCTCAAACTCCTGACTTCAGGTGATCCGCCCACCTTGGCCTCCCAAAAGTGCTGGGATTACAGGTGTGAGCCACCGTGCCTGGCCCTTCATGAGTATTTCTTTGGGTGCAGGGAATAGATGTTGCATTCAAATAATGTTATTATTATTGCTCTGAAATGGCTAGTGCTCCACACATCCTCATAATGGTTCTGCCACAGTAAGGTAACGAGTCCCCCCTCCCACCCCCTCCCAACAACAATAGCGCCGTATTTGTAGCCTTCACTCATTAAATGTTGGTGAATATTTAATTGTTATACAAATGATGATCGTGGTGTCATTTTGACAATTGGTCAATATGCTTTAGCTGCCTCTAAAGTACCTACCAATTCAAAATAATAAAACCCTGTCATTAGCAGAGGCTGAGTACTCCTTCTGTTTCTTTTAACTGGTGCATGCAGCCATTCCTATAATTAGCTGTGCCAAGTTAACTAAGTGTCAGAGGGGGTATTAGACCATGGTCCTGTTGTACACAGTTCAGGATTAGTACTTCAGCTGTTGTTATCACTCTTGTCTTCCGGGACGTGGCAGGCTTTGAGAAAGATTAATAACCTGGGTGTGTAAGGAGGTTGCACAATTTGATCATACTAGGAGCCAGGCCATGGAGCCAAAGCCTGTCCTGTAATACTGCTCTCACACACTCTGCAAGGCCTTAGTCTTCTAACTTAGCTCCTCTGGGCTTCATTTTTGCTTTTTGTTTGTTTTTCAATTGGAAGTGTACATGAAAATAGTACCAATTTTATAAGGTTGTTATGGAGATTAACTGAAAACACAAGGAAAGTATATAGCTTGGTGCCTGGCATATAGAAAACCCTTGATAAAAGCTCGTTGTTTAGCATTATTATCATAAAATGGGGATAATACTACCTTCCTTACAAAATTGTCATGAGAGTAAAAGGAGGTATTTTGTGTGAAAGTCTCTAGATCAGGCTCCTGCACATAGTAGGCACACAATACTTGTTTTTAGAAATTAGCCAGTGATTCTGAAAGCTTTTCATTGTTTTGAAAGTTGTGACAAAGGAGTTTAATGAGCCATTATTTTTAAAGCCTTTCTTTCGGGGAGGGTCACTCTTTTGGAGTCTGTGTGTCGCTTGAGAGATGGTGTGGACATGAGCAGACGCCTTCCTGGCATCCAGATTAGGGGGCAGATCCCTGGTTCTCAGAACGTCAGTGATGCCGCACTTGGACTGGCCTCAGTATTCTGTGAGAGGGCTTACAATGTGTGTTGTTGTTTGTTTTTAACTTTCAAAAATAGAAATTTACAAATATTCACAGGGAAGAAATAACCACCAACTTCAACAATAATCAATATTTTGCTGATCTTATTTTATCTCTCTTCCCTATTCCAGACACCAGACACACACAGACACACACACACACAAACACACACTGTTTTCTTCTGGAAGAGTATAAAGTGTATCCCAGACATCATGTCATTTCACTGTTCAACACTTTAGTATGCATCTTTAATGATAAGCAGTTTTTAAACATAACCACCATTGCATTCTTAGCTGATTTCTTGATGAGATCAAGCAGAATGTAGCAGTAATCAGTGGTGAAATGCTTGTGCCCAAAATGAACATTTTAATGCAAAATATTAAATTTAGTTCAATTCAGCCAGTATGTTAGTATTTTTTATGTACAAGGCACTGCATGCACAGCACGTACAGAGAATCAAGGTGGCAGTCCCTGGCCCTGGGAAGAGTCCTGTGGAAGGCCGCTAAGACATACATACAAATAACCAAAGTTCAAGGCAGGATTCACATAAAATCCTTAGAGAGCTGGGAGCTTGGCAGGTGGTGGGATTTGTTGAATATGAAGTAGGAGTGTGACATGCGAGTTCAAAGGAGGCATTCTCCGTTGAGTAGGAGAGGATGCACAGAAGAGGTGTGTACATGACAGGCCTTGAAGAAGGGCACAATCTCTGCGAACCATTTTTAAAATTGTAAAACAATGTTAAAGGACAATCTCTGTCCATGCACCAAAACAAAGAAGAAATCAGAACCCACTCCTACTCCTACCATTCTGACATGGTGGAATCGTATCTCCTCCAGGAGTGTAAGTCTAAAGATGACATGCAAGGCTGGTGGATAGTTCAAATGAACCTGCCCCTCATAAGTTCACAAGCCAAAAATCCACTTGTTTTTGTTTGCCTTTGCATGAAAACTGAGACCTCCTTTTCTGAGGCCTAAGGTTAGTTTTAAGAGACAATGAAGAGACCAACTGTTGAGGTCAATGAAGAGATTATTCTTTCCTTCCAAGCTGGAATTCCTATAGCTAGATGCACACATTGTGCAAGTCCCCCATACTCTCATTCCGCTATGTTTGGATACGGAGGATTCAAACAGATTCATTTCAGGGTGGAGAATGGAGTAGAATGAAAGCATCTCTTCAGTGATTATTTGAACTACTTACTGAGCAGGGCCACACTGAGCAGGTGGCCCAGGTGCTGAGGCAGACAGAACAGCAGGAAGGCAGGCAGAGAAACTGGAAGCATAGGATTAGCTAGGGAATGGTGAGAGGTGCTGTCTGAGTGGAGTTGAGAAGGCAGTGGGTGCTGCGGCTGGGTGCATGCAGTGGAGGGCCTTGAAGCCAGGCTGGGAAAAATTTTCTTAACTCAGTAGGTGGGGGAAGAAGCCACGAGAGGCTTATAGAGCAGATGCCCGAGCAGTCATGTCAGTCATGTCAGTCATGTCAGGTGGCATTGGGAGGTTGTTATTACAGTCTTGGCTAGAGGGAGTGAGGGCCGGGGTGAAGGGGTTCTTCATGAGGTTTTTACTTCTATTTGCAAATATTCATGAAGTGTCTACTCTGCATCAGGCCTGGGAACAAAGAAATGGAAGAGACACTGAGGAGGTAGGATGTGCGAGACTTAAGAACCCTCAGAGTGGAGAGGTGGAAGGGAAGGGAGAGTGTTGAAGACGGCACACCTTTAACACTGAGCGACCTTGAGAATGAATGGCAGGAATGTGGTAGCAGGAATGGTTGTTGAAAAGTTTGGAGGTGGGGCTGGCTGTGTTTGGAGCAAGGTTTTAGCGCTCTCTATCTCTCTCTCTCTCTCTCTCTCTCTCTTGCTTGCTCGCTCTGTGTGTGTGTGTGTGTGTGTGTTTGCAGAGGCAGATGTGGAGTGAGGTGAATTTGGTTGTGAGCATGCTGAGGTTAAGATGCCATGGATGCCCGGTCAGAATGCCGAGACCTCAGCTGAGGCCAGCGTTTGGGTCTGGAGGCTAAGGAAGAGCTGGGTTTTCATGTCTGGGGGAGTGAGCTTTGGGGTGTGAGCAGGCCAGGGAGTGGGAGGAGAGAGAGAGCTGCCCAGGTGGTTGGCACAGGAGCTAGTTTTGACCCCTTTTCTGTGTGTTCTGTGATCTGACCACTAATAGGTGAGTCAAGTCACTCGAACATGTTTTTTTTCATTGACAGATTAAAATTATATGTGTTTATGGTGTATCACATGGTGTTTTGAAATATGTATACATTGTTGAATGGCTAAATCAAGCTAATTAACATATCCATTACCTCATATACTTATAATTTTTTGTGCTGAGAATGTTGAAGATCTATTCTCTTAGCAGTTTCCAAGTATACAATAAATGGTTATTAACTATAGTCACAATGTTGTACAATAGATTTCTGGAACTTATTCCTCCAGTCTAACTGAAATTTTGCATCCTTTGCCTAGCATTCTCCCCTCCCCATCCCCCAGCCTCTGGTAATCACCATTTTACTCTCTGTTTCTATGAGCTCAGCTTTTTGAGCTCCCACATATGAGTGACATTATGTGGTATTTGTCTTTCTGTGCCTGGCTTATTTCACTTAACACTGTCCTCCAGGTTCATCCGTGTTGTTGCAAATAGCAGGATTTTGTTCTTTTTTTTTATGGTTGAATAGTAGTCTATTGTGTATATATACCACATTTTTTTAATCCATTCATCTGTTGATGGACACGGATTGATTCCATATCTTGGCCCTTGTGAATAATGCTGCAATGAGCATCTCGTGTCTTTCATCATAATTTTGACAGCCTTTGAAAAGGTGCCACTTTGAAAGAATCTGCACGGGGGTGGAAGTAAACCATGAAGGATCAAAGGGTCTGTCACCTGTGAGGAGACAGAAGAGGAGTCCCCACAGGCAACTTCATGGTGTTTTGGATCACACTGGTCAGTGAGGCTGAGGCGACGGCCTGCGGCGAGTTGTCTTCTGGGTCAGATTCCCTGTGGCAGTAACTTAGTGTCATGGCAGCACTGCACTCAGCATTCCTAAAAATCATATGTCAGTCAGTGGAACTTAGAAAATACAAAGTTTAGAAGACAGTAGGTTTGGTTCATCTGTGAGCTAAGGATGCACTTGAAAGGTGGGAGAAGATAGGGCTTGGTAGGGCTTCATTCCCATCTGCCAATTTTGAGCTGTGTGGGCCAGTCACTAACTTATTTAAAGGCCTCCCCTCAGAAATGGAAACTGTGAATAATAATCACAAATATATACACGTGTCTGTATATATGAATATGTGTGTACCTGCATACACACACACCAGGCATCAGTCTAGGCATTTTAAGTACAGTATATTTTAACTCTTAACCCTCACAATAACATTATGAGCTAATTACTGTCATCCCCATTTTTATGGGTGAGGCACCAGAGATCTGCGTAATCCACCCAAGGTCAATAGCAAGTAAATGGCAGAACCAGGATTTGAACACAGTCTGACTCCAGACCTCATCACCTCACCACTGTTCTCTGCTGCCTCACAGTTCGCTGTGCAGGGTTATGGTTCTCCAGTCTCCACACAGTCTCATGCCACACAGGAAGGGTCTTATGTGTTGTGCTTGAAGTGGACTTGAGGCTCCATGTAACAGCCACTGCTGGCTGCTGCCTGCAGATAGTTGATGTTCAGTGTTCTGGGGCAGTCTTGCTCTGTGCACAGCTGGTGCAAATCTGCCCTTTCCACATGAGATGGACTTAGTTGTCCTGCTCTGCACCCACATTGCTGCATCCAGAATTCGACATGAAAGTTTAGTTGTGGAGTCATTTGAGCATTCCTTATCTTTTGCATATGATAGTATAAACACAGCTGGGTGGTGTGTGTCCTTCGGTCAGTGTTTGCTAGGGTGATGTGTGGTGTGGTGTGTTAGCACCATGCCCAGGAGCAGGATGTCCCCTAGCAGTGTGACAGCACACGAGCCTGTAAATTGAGCAGTCAGGATGGCCGCTGGATTCCTCTCTAGCCCTGGCAGTCCCACAGCCTGTGGATTTCTCTACGGTGTCCACATCACAGTACAGTGTGCTCCCATGGATGGGTGCAAGCAATTAAATACTTGCGAATATGACATTGGAGGATTTAGGATTTTGAGTTCTTTCCATTTCCTGGCCCACTGAATCATTCTTAGAGAAATCATGATGTTATAAATTCCATTAGAAGTGTAAATCACAAGAAAAGTTCCTTGACCTCAGCAGCTTGTAGTCTGTATGTCATAAATGAAAACAATGTTAAATAAAACTAAACTTTGATCAAGATGATGCAGATAAAGATAGTGTTGATAAATGGAACGTTCTGTTTAGGTAGTGTTATTTTTCTCCCAGAAGGCAAAGTGCTATGGAAGAAAAACGTGTAGCCTTTATAGGCCGGGCGCGGTGGCTCGTTCCTGTAACCCCAGCACTTTGGGAGGCTGAGGTGGGCAGATCACTTGAGGTCAGGAGTTTGAGACCAGCCTGTCCAACATGGCAAAACCCTGTCTCTACTAAAAAAATATAAAAATGAGCTGGGTGTGGTGGTGTGTGCCTGAATTCCCAGCTATTTGGTTGGCTGAGGCATGAGAAATGCTTGAACCTGGGAGGCAGTTGCAGTGAGCTGAGATGGCGCCACTGCACTTCACGTAGGAGACACAGTGAGACTCTGTCCAGAAAAAAAAAAAAAGAAAAGAAAAATGTAGCCTTTTCTAAAAGCCTGAACATTAAGGCAGTAAACATTTACTGAGTGCCTACTGCATAAAAGGCAGTGTATTTGGAGCTTGAGGATGAGACTGTAAGCAAAGAGTCACTGTGGAGTGGGCTAACTGGCATCCAAGGGTGCATAGATGGCTTATGGGAGCACAGAGGACATCCCTTCTGGGGACCCAGGTGACATTGAAGAATAAGTGGAAGTTTGTAGAGCATCCCGAACAGGTCATCACAGTGGCGTGAGACTGTGTGGAGACTGGAGAACCTCAAGTAATCAGGTGTAGAGGAGCTGGGGGAAAGGAGAGGAAACCACAAGAGGATTCCAACACCAGCTCCTTGGCAGGTGTGGAGGAAGTCTTGGGGCCAAGGAGGACAGAACCATGGAGGTGCAGATGGATTAAATTGATGCAATGAAGCCAGAGGAGGGAGGGGTTTTTCTCACAGTGAAAACAGGACTGTGGCGGAGGAAAGGGATTGCTAGGAGAATGCTAGCTTCCCCCCAACCCTTCCCTGCAGGGTCATAGGGTGCCCGCTAGGGCCAGATTCACAGTGACGCAACACAGATTCCACAGAAAAAGGCAGAGGAACAGTAAAACGAGGACAGGAATATGTAGGGGGAATGATGACCTGAGGGCCTTGCATTTGGGGCATGGCCAAGGATGACGGAAGCTGAGCCACTGTGAGACTGATGGGCCTAGTGTTGGGTGGGGTTTTCCAGTACTGCTCCAGTGGGGGCGTTGGAGGTCTGTGGTCTTGCTTGGCATTCCAGAGCAATCTTGGTAGAGGGTGAACACTGACCTTCTTAAGAGATTCTTCTCAGAAGACCTTAACCTCTTGGGGAAACTGACAGCAGACCCAGCGCCATGGAAAGATCAAGACTTTGGCCGAGGACATTAGGCTTCTGCCCTTGGGAGGTTTCCTTGGGGTGGGAGGTATGAGAGGTGGTGTTTTACAGGTTTTGCAAGAACACTGTTATAGGATCCTATCCAATGCAATGACTGATTTCTGTCTCTGTAGTCTGGCAGGAGAAGCTTTTAATTGTCCAAACAAGAGCAGTCCTTGTCTCATTCCTTTTGCTAATTCTTGCTACGTTGCTCTAATTATTTTCCTATCCTGGCCTTTCTGTCTCTCTTGTTCAGAACCAGACTACCAGGTGTACCTGAATGCTTCCAAGGTCCCCGGGTTTGCGGATGACCCCACAGAACTGGCATGCCGGGTGGTGGACACGAAGAGTGGGGAGGCGAATGTCCGATTCACAGTTTCGTGGTACTACAGGATGAACCGGCGCAGCGACGATGTGGTGACCAGCGAGCTGCTTGCAGTCATGGATGGGGACTGGACGCTGAAATACGGAGAGAGGAGCAAGCAGCGGGCCCAGGATGGAGACTTTATTTTTTCTAAGGAACATACAGACACGTTCAGTTTCCGGATCCAAAGGACTACAGAGGAAGACAGAGGCAATTATTACTGTGTCGTGTCTGCCTGGACCAAACAGCGGAACAACAGCTGGGTGAAAAGCAAGGATGTCTTCTCCAAGCCCGTTAACATATTTTGGGCATTAGAAGGTAGGAACTTTTTTCTTGTTATTCATTTTTGTTTTGTGTTTGCTTAAGTCGTGCCTCTATGTGTTTTCAGATGCACAGTCACCCTCTGCAGGTTATCACTTACACTGGGAATGTATGTCCTGGACATTGATCGCCATGCAACCTGCTAGACCTCTTTGGACTCACTATCACCCCTCCTCTATCCCTAAGCCCCAGAGAGGTCCCTCTCCAACTCACTGTCATCAGCCAAGTCTCTTGTTTCCTGAACTTTACCTCTGAATGTTCCTTTTCTCTTTCTTGTGTTGAACCTGATGACTCTGAGGACACTCTTTCCCCTGGAGAAACAGTTACCTCTCTGAGGACAGTTTCCCCGAGAGCCCACCTAAGTGGTGCCCATTTTCTTCCCACAATTCTCATAACTGGGCCTAGAGGTGGGGCAGGTGCCCTCCTTGATCCTCCCTGCAGCTTCCAGGCTGTTTTTGCTCACTCCTAAAAATATCTAGCTCCGAATCTCATGTCATCATCACAGCATACCACCTCTTCTCGTTACTATTGCCTGTTGCCTCCTAGATCCTTCATTCGTTCTTTGAAGATGTTAGCGTTTGTTTCATGGCCACTCTGACACTGCTCCCATCTTGCTAACTTCAGTATCTGTGTAGAGCACCGGGTCACAGTTGGAAGCACCCTAGGAACTTAAAAAAAAATGCTGGTGCTTTGTCCCACCAGAAATTCTCCCATCCAAATACTAACCAGGCCCGACCCTGCTTAGCTTCCAAGATCAGACGAGATCGGGCGGGTCCTACCAGAAATTCTATTTTAGTTGGTCTGAAGTATACGCATTCTGGGCACTGGAATTTTTAAATGCTCCCATAGTGATTTTCATGTGCAGCCAAGATGGCGAACTGTAATATAGTTAATCCTGTCATTCTCAGTTGCTTGTCCTCCTCTCTCTAGTCATCATGTCCTCTATCCTATTTTGGTCCTACACTCCCGTGCTTATATGCTACATTAGACCGTCTCCCTTCTGATAACTGAAACCCCTCCACAGTCTCAATTACAAGCATCCTGTTCTCTAAACAGATCTCAGGTGTCTTTCTACACCGCTCCCTCTAGTACTCCAGCAACAATCCCTGAATCCTACTGGGGCCAACAATCTGTTAATCTTACCACCTGACATCATCCTTCACTCCCATTGTGTCTTCATGTCTCTCTCACTAGGGTGCCCATTTGTAGTCCAGCGTACACCTGGACTGGTGTACATTATGATAGCACCTTCTTTCATTCTCAGAGCTAAGGGTGGGAGGTAGGGGTAAGTTATGTGGTCACCTACTGTTACCTAGCCTAAATTCCCAGTCAGTCTTAATCACTCCCTTGCATACACCCCTAGCTCCCTTCCTTTCTCAGTTTGCATTAGAGTCTGGCCAAACCACAACCCAGTTCAAAGGCAGCTTTCTGCAGCCTCCCTACCCATGCCCACAGAGCTAATGTGGTTGAAGAGAAACATTCAAACATGTTGACTGGTCTCCCTTTAAAGTAGTGGTCACTTGTGACAAGTGGGCTCTCAGCACTGCCTGAGAATTTTCTGCATTTCGTTAGTCTGTTCATCTCCCCACTCTCCTAAGTGATTACTGCACACAACCGTCTGTCTCTGCAAACCTCCTCCCACAGCTTCTTTCTCAGCTGTTGGCCCTGCTTCCTGTTCTCCTAAAAGTAGAAATAATCAGGAGAATACTCATTCATGCTGCCCCAGGGCTGAGACCAGGTCACCCGGCATACGACCTGGCAGAGGCCAGCCGCTCTCACTACTTAGACCATGGCTGCTCTCTCTTACATCTTCAGTAATTCTCTCCCTTCTGGACCTTTCCCATTGGTCTGTCAATGTGCTGTTAGATCCAGGTTTCCTTGGGTTTTTAAGAGGGGGTGGGGAGTGAGGGTTGTGGTATTTTTTGTTGTTTTAGTTTTGTTTTGTTTTTAGGGACAAGGTCTCACTCTGTTGCCCAGGCTGGAGTGCAGTGGTGTGATTGTAGCTCACTGCAGCCTCGACCTCCTGGGCTCCAGTGATCCTCCCACCTTAGCCTCCTGAGCAGCTGGGACTACAGATGCTCACCACCACATACAGCTTATTATTATTATTATTATTTTTGAGACAGGGTCTTGCTCTGTTACCCAGGCTGACTTGCAGTGTCATGATCATGGCTTACTGTAGCTTCAGCCTCCTAGGTAGGTTAAAGTTATCATCCCACCTCAGCCTCCCGAGTAGTTGGAACTAGAGGCACTACAGGCCATTACCATCATGCCTGGCTATTTTTTTAGGGGGTGGGAGTAGAGACAGGGTCTCAGTGTGTTGTCCAGGCTGGTCTTGAACTCCTGGCCTCAAATGATCCTCCTGCCTTGGCCTCCCAAAGTGCTAGAATTACAGGCATGACCCACTGTGCCAGGCCCCCACCTTTTTTATGCTAATCTTGATCTTGCTTCTTCATCCATCTTTCTGTTGCTGACACCCATTTGTCTACTTATTACTTTTTCCTTTTATAACAATAATATTTGATGTATACATACTCAGTGTGTCTGGTTTTTCTCCTTCCATTCTCTCTGGTACCTACTCGAATCAGGCTTTCCCCTCAGCTGCTTGTGGTAAGGTGGCCAGTAATCATCATATTGGAAAATCCTATTGTCAGTTATTTTATTTGACTTAGCAGAATTTAACACAAGTGATTCCCTCCTCCTGGGAATCCTTTGGTTTTTCCCTTGGCTTGTGGGACACTGCCTTCTCAGGGCGTTCTTCCAACTTTATTAGCTATTTCTCAGCCTCCTTTGCTGGCTTCTATTCATTTTTTGAACCCTGGAACATTAGACTACCTCAGGACATAGTCTTTGGACATAGTCCTTGGACTTGGACTTCTTTTCTATTTAACCTCACTTTCTTGGTGATGTCTCTAATCTCATGAATTTAAATACCCCCTAGACACCAGTGACTCCAGATTTACATGTCTACCCCGGACCTCTTTCCAGAACTCCAGACTCAATATTACATTGCGTTCTTGACACTATTTGACTAACAGGCATCTTAAATTTCTGTTCAAAAGGACGCTTCCCATTGCATCTGCCAGCTCTCTTCTCCCAGCCTCCTCCAGCACCATTGTTCTAGTGGCTCAGCCCAAAACCTTCATCCTGGACTCCTCGTTCTTAAAATTGACTTAGAATCTGGCTACTTTTCACACTCTGCCATTTACGGCGCCACCCTTGCCTGGATTACATCCCTGGCCTCCCAGCTTGTCTCCGTGCTCTGCCCTAGCACACGGCAGCTGGAACAATCCTGTTAAATATAAGTCAGGTCCTGCAACTCCTCCGCTCTGAATCTTCAAAGCCTCACTCAGAGCAAAACCCAGAATCCTCTAAGTGGTCTTAGGTGTTCTGTACCAACTCAACTGGTCCCATTACCTTCTGGCCTCACCTAGCACCCTTCCCAGCACCCACTCCACCCAACCACTCTGCCCTTCCAGGCTCCTCAAATATACCAGGTGTGCTCCTGGCTTGTAGCTTTCTGCCTGCTGTTCCATCAGCCTAGAATGCTCTTCCCAAGTAGATAGGACTTGCTCCCTCACCTCCTTCAGGTCCTTTTTATTTATTTAATTTTATTTTTAATTTTAATTTTATTTTTTTAGAATCTTGGGCCTGCTCTCTCACCCAGGCTCTCTCACCCAGGCTGGAGTACAGTGGCACCATCACAACTCATTGTTGCCTCAAACTCCTGGGCTCAAGCCTCCCAAGTAGCTGGGACTATAGGCACATGCTCTGTGCCTGGCTAATTATTTAATTTTATTTTTAGAGACACAGGGTCTTGCTATGTTGTCCAGGTTGATCTCAAACTCCTGACCTCACGCAGTCCTCTCGCCTCAGCCTCTGTAATCACTGAGATTATAGGCGTGAGCCACTACACCCAGCTCAGGTTCTTTTTAAAATGTTGCCTCCTCAGGGAGGACGTCCCTGATCTCTCTATTTACAGTTGCGGCACACACACCTTCCTTCCATATACAAATCCACGCTTTTTCTCTTCCTTGGTTGCTTATCATCTCTTAAACATTTATCACCATCTAACCATACCATATATTTTACTTGTGTATTTCATTTGTCTTCCTTCACTAGCATATAAAGGGAGGGATTTTTGTATTTATTTATTCACCGTTATGTTTCCAGTACCTGCAGTATGGAAGGCTCTCAATAAATACATGTTTAAATTGGTGAATGAATGACCGAACTCACAGGAAAATCAAGAAAGGCTGTGGTGGCTCAGTAGAAGCTCAGCAGTCAGTGGTTCTGGAGAGAGTTCATAATGTATATGCTCTGCTAATCGGTTTGGTAGAACAAGTGTTCCAAAAAATCTAACGTAAAAATCTCATCTTGTAACTGGACGGATTATAGGATTCATCATCTTATTAAAGGATAAAAAGAATGTGTCTAATTCGTTTATTCATCCACTCAACAAATATTTAAGCACCTTCCAAGTGCCTGACATTGTGCTACTATAATAGATGAATTCTAATGTGTACCTGCGTAGGCATTGTTGTTTTGACAGAGACGCAAGGAGTAATCCGCTTAAACCTAAAGTTAGCATAGCCATAGACACCTCTCAAAATGTTTAAATAGCATTTCTGAAATTAAAGTGTAAACCAAGTGGAAATTATTAGATCTGCAAATATATACGCTATAGTCATTTTAGCAATAAATCTGTAATGTCACTATCATATGATTAAACAGAGAGAGCTCATTTCTCCCTTGCTGTATTCCTGCCTGCAGGCTGGCTTAGCTAGGGGCACTTTCCCTGCATTTAGCAGACCCCTGGGGAGGAGAGGCAAATTGTATGGCCAGGAGCCTGGCTTGGAGGTCATGGTGTTGTGTTCAACCATGTCTTTCCCACCTTGCTAGCAGTGCCCTCTGCCTTGCATCTTTTGCAGCACCAGTAGTGGGTTCCCAAACTCTTCCTGGTGAAACTTCTTAAGGACTTAAAAATCCTTAAAACTGGTTCTCACCATAATTTCCTCTCTCCTGACACCCACTGATTAATTTCAGACTCTTACTTCCAATGGGGTGGTTTTAGCCTGTTTATAGATACACATGATTTTCTTTCTGAGTGTCCCGATTTTCATAGGTGCTTTTGTGTGGAAATTTGCAAATAAATTTCTATTTCTTGGTTATTTTGCTTTTAGTTGCATTTTTATTTTAAGTGATCTTGTTGGAAATCACATCCTTCTGGTCCTTCATTCCAGATTCCGTGCTTGTGGTGAAGGCGAGGCAGCCAAAGCCTTTCTTTGCCGCAGGAAATACATTTGAGATGACTTGCAAAGTATCTTCCAAGAATATTAAGTCGCCACGCTACTCTGTTCTCATCACGGCTGAGAAGCCTGTCGGCGACCTCTCCAGTCCCAATGAAACGAAGTACATCATCTCTCTGGACCAGGATTCTGTGGTGAAGCTGGAGAATTGGACAGACGCATCACGGGTGGATGGCGTTGTTTTAGAAAAAGTGCAGGAGGATGAGTTCCGCTATCGAATGTACCAGACTCAGGTCTCAGACGCAGGGCTGTACCGCTGCATGGTGACAGCCTGGTCTCCTGTCAGAGGCAGCCTTTGGCGAGAAGCAGCAACCAGTCTCTCCAATCCTATTGAGATAGACTTCCAAACCTCAGGTGAGCAGGGAGTCCTGTGGAATCATAGATGGAGCTAGAAGAGACCCTAGGGTTTTGATCAGATGCCCTCATTTTTAAAAACAGCTTTGTTAAGATGCAATTCACATGCCGTACAATTACCTGTTTAAAGTACATAATTCAGTGGCTTTTCATATATTCACAAAGTTGTATGACCATCACCACAACCAGTTTTAGAACATTTTCTTGACCCCGAAAGAAACCTGGACCCCTTAGCCAATACCCTCCATTCACACTCCATTACCTACCTCCCATTCTGCAACAACCATGATCTACTTTCTGTCTCTAGACATTTTGCCTATTATGGACATTTCACATAAATGGAATATAATATGTGGCCTTTGTATCTGGCTTCTTTTTTGGAGCAAAATGTTTTCAAGGGTCATCCATATTGTAGCATGTATCAGTGCTTTGTTCATTTTTATGACTGAATAAGATTCCATTGTATGCATATGCCACATTTTGTTTATCCATTCATCAGTTGATGGACATTTGGGTGTTTCCAGTTCTTGGCTATTATAAATAATGCTGCTGTGGACATTCATGTACAAGTTTTTGGATGAATGTATGTTTTCATTTCTGCTTTCATTTTAAGAAAATGAACTGAAGCTCAGCTACTTCAGATACTTTAGGGGACATGGTGGAGTATAAAGAAAGAGAGGAGGGAATCGAGCCTCCCAAGGTGTTAAATGACTTGTCAAAAGTGGAAGATTTTTAACATTCTTTGTGTATGTGTGTGTTTCAGTAGGAAGATGATTTGAAAGTATTTCAACCCCAATCTTATTTAGAATATCAATGCAAAGGATTATCATTTGTGAGTTTAAGACTAAATGTTTTCACTAACTCTGCCCTGGGTTCCTGGGTTTTAATTAGAAATATGTGAATGTATATATTGATACTCCTCTGTAAAAATTCAGGTATCAATTGAATCAGTATAATGACTGCAAGATATTTATTGAATTAAATAATTAGTATTTATATTAAAGATAAGCTAGATTCTAATACAGTTTGTTTTCTATTAATATTATTTGTAGTATTATAACCTTTTATGGTATATAGTGAAATAATCTTCTAACATCTCTTGACCTTTAAATTAAAGGGTAAATATTGATTTAAGCCCTTAGATTTGGAAAGAGCAGAGAAAGCATAGGCTTCCTTTATTGTGTATCTGTTTGTTTTTAATAGCAGCTTTATTGAGATAGAACTCACATACCATAAAATTCACTATATAAAGTGTACAATTTAATGGTTTCTAGTATAGTCACAGAGTTGTGCAACCATCAGCACTATCTAATTCTAGAACATTTTAATCACCTCAAAAAGAAACTCCGCTCTCGTTAGTAATCATTCCCATGCCCCCATGCCCCCGCCCCTGGCAACCACTAATTTACTTGCTGTCTCTATAGATTTGCCTCTTCTGGGTATTTCATATGAATTGAATCATATTATATGTGGACTTTCGTGACTTGCTTTTTTTCACTTAGCATAATGTTTTCAAGGTCCATTCATGTTGTAGCAGGTATCAGTACTTCATTCCTTTCTGTGGCCGAATAATATTTCATTGTATGGATATGCCACGTTTGTTTATCCATTCATCTGTTGATGGACGTTTAGACTATTTCTACTTTTTGGTTATTATGAATAGTGCTGCCATAAACATTGTTATTTGAAAATATCTTCTCCCATTCTGTGTGTTGTCTTTCACTTTCTTAATGATGTCTCTTGAAACACCAAATTTTTAAATTTTGATGAAGTCCAGTTCATCTGCTTTTTTTTTTTTTTTTTCTCCTTTTGCTGCTTGTGTTTTTGCTATGTCTAAGAAATCACTGCCTAATCTAAGGCTGTGAGGATTAACACCTATGTTTTCTTCCCAGAGTTTATAGTTTTAGCTCTTACATTTTAGGCTATGATTCATGTTAATTTTTGTATGTGGTTAAGAGGAAGGGATCCAACTTTTATTATTTTGCAAGGAGATGGCCAGTTGTCCTGGCACCATTTATTGAAAAGTGTGTTATTTCTCCCATTGATTTGTTTTCGTACCCTTGTCAAAAATCATTTAATCATAAATGTAAGGTTTATTTCTAGACTGTCCATTCTATTTCAATGATCTAGATTTCTGTTCTTATAACAGTATCACATTGTTTGATTACTGTAGCTTTGTAGTTAGTTTTGAAATCAAGAAGTTGGAGACTTCCAATTTTGTTCTTTTTCAAGATTGTTTTGGCTATTTTGGATACCTTGCACTTCCATGTGACTTTTAGGATCAGCCTATTAATTTCTACAGTCCAGGCATCTGGGACTTTGATGGGGATTGTGTTAAATCTGTAGATCAATTTGGAAAGCATTGCCATTTAACACTATTGTTTTTCAGTTGATAAACATGGGATATCTTTCCATTTATTTAGGTATTAAATTTTTTCTATGGTGTTTTGTAGTTTTCAGTGTACAAATCATGTTTCTTTTGTTAAATTTATCCTAAGTATTTTATTCTTTTTGATGCTATTGTAAATAGAATTGCTTTCTTAATTTACTTTTCTGCTTGTTTATTCATTGCAGTTTTATAGAAGTACAACTGGCTTTTGTATATTGATCTTGAATCCTGTGACCTTGCTGAACTTGTTTATTAATTCTGATTAATTCTAAAGTTTGGGGACTCATTACAATTTTTAAAATACAAAATTATGTCATCTGTGAATAGAACTAGTTTTACTTCTCCCTTCCAAACTGAATATCTTCTATTTCTTTTTCTCGAGTAATTGCCCAGCCAGAACCTCCAATACAGTGTTGAATAGAAGTAGCACAAGTGGACATTCTTGTCTTGTTTCTGATCATAGGGGGAAAGTGTTCAGTCTCATTCACCTTTAAGTATCATGTTCACTGTGGGATTTTCATGGATGCCCTTTATCAGAATGAGGAAGTTTCCTTCCACTCTTAGTGTGTTTCCTTCTATTCTTAGTTTTTTTTTTCATTCCTAGTTTGTTGAGTATTTTTGTCATGGAAAGGTGTTGAATGTGGTCAGATGCTTTTTCTGTGTCTATTGAGATGAGATGATTATGTGGTTTTTGTCCTTTACTTGTATATTTGTTTTGCTGTCTGTAGGAATCTGTTCCATCTTGTTTTACATTTGTTATTTGATCTTTATTTTAAACTCTTATGTGGAAAAGGGGAGACACAGAGTCTTTTGTATCTATTTCTGGGTGAGGAATGGATGTTGAATCTCTTCCTCAATTCTTTAAATCTCAGCATAACAGATAAAACCACCGTAGCTTCCAGGTTGAATAGATTGCCTAAGGTTTTTATTTTATTTAATCCACAGAGTTGTCATGGCCAGTTCACATTTTAATTAGAAGAAGCTGCCATCAAATTCACCACCCAGCACAATACTGTAGCCCTGAATAGCCACCAGTAAACATTGATTTGAAACTGAACAGCCTTTGCTTCCTAAAAATCAGTGACATACCTTAAGACACGCAACAAAGGGGTTCTTCAATGTTCACCTCCCTGTCCCCTGATTTCAGGGCATCTGCTTTTTGGTATTGAAAACCAAGGAGCCCTACTGAGTGCTAGCTTTTACTGATTCAAAGTGTCAAGAGGAAAATGGTATTTAAATATGATAGTGTAGGCTTTGACCTTTTAAAAGAAGAATAATAAAGTTTTTTCTTCGTAATATATATAGAAAATTTGAAAATATAGTAATGTAGAAAGAAGGAAAAGAGACTCATCCACCCTCCTACCAGAGACTGTTAATTTGTGTTGTTCATCTTCCTAGAATGTTTTTCTTGTATGTTTTCTTCATGACTTTGAGATCAAGCTGTACATACAATTTTAGGACCTGCTTTTCTCCCTTTAGTGTTATAAGATCAGCACTTTCCATATTGTAACCAGTTCTAGGTAAATATTAGTACCACCTTTAATGACTTTACATACTTGAATTTGCTTAGCCATTACCTTATTGATGGACATGCAGATGGTCTGTAACTTTTGCTTTCATTAAAAAAAGGACCAGTAGCAGCTTTTTTTAGAGGCCAAGGTTGGAACATGGTTTATGTCAATGTTTGTATTTAAAAGTTAAGTAGTTCCTATACTCTCTGCAGACTAGGAATTGGGGGACCCCTAGTGACTCTGGTTGTTCATTTAAACTCTCTGTACCATACCCTGTCATCTGTGAAGTAAACCAGACAAATCCCCTCACAAAAACAGCATTACCACAGAAATTGACCATAATGAAAATATTTCTAAGCCTGGGATAATGACCCATATTAACAGTGAGCTGCTGATTTCATTAGGAGGAAATCCACTCCTGTGAATAGCTCACCACAATGCAGGCCTTTTCCCCAGTCCTTGTCTGCCTTGTGAGCTGCAGCACAAATGCTCCGTTGATTCCCACGTCCAGTAGGGGAAGTGAGAACTGTAACGTGACCTAGGAGGTATTTGGGTTTTCTTTGGAAACATAAAGAAAAAGTGAAATTTATTTGAATTAAGTAAGTCTTCTTTACTGCTTCAAATTAAATAGATAAATCCATGAGAATTTCTTAATGTTTTGTCATTTTATGTTCTCTTAGGAGGGGCCTAAACACTAGAAAAGCCCCTCAGTGTAGTTCTGTGTATTACCATGACATTTCTAATCTGAGCAAAATATGACACACCCCCGCCCTTGCTCACCATAGTTGCTGCTAACCTGTACTCACTGACAGATGGCCGCCTATGGCATAAGTGTCCCCAGTCACCACACAGAGCCAACTCTGGGCAGTTTGGCTTAATCCTGCCCCACCTCACCACTCCAGGCAGAGCAAGTCCAGGGTATAAGGCCTGAGGGAGCCAGAGCTTAGAGCTGAGTTAATTGAAGGGGATGATGTCCAGAAATAGGTCAGGCTTCCCTGTCTCTGCTTTCATCCCTTTTCCCATTTCCTGGAACAGCCATTCTGTCAGTTCTTTATCCCCTTAGAGTTACATACGCCCCTGCTATTCCCTGAATAATCAGAACTCTCAGCAGTTCCCCACCCAGAGCTGCCTAACCCCCCTAGGGTTCAATATTCTGTAACCATCCTTCACCTTTCTCCCAGGAACGCACAAAGTATTTATATACTTGGTTAGGAAAGCAGTCTGATGAATTCGTCTTATTAGTCATCATGTCAAAATGAAAATATAGCCCTTTCATCATGTTACTCCCTCTGTCATGGCCATTTCTTCTGCACGTTTAGAAAAGGTACTTTAGGATACTTGTTTCTTTCTGGCAGTCTGAACGAGAAGTAGTATTACTTATATTCTTAACTTCTAATGAGTTTTACAGTCAGCACCTAGGGCCTTCAATCGTTGCTTCCCAGGAGACCCAAGGGGAGTCCCATAGCATTGATGTTCTGTGAATTTCTTTTAGGTTTGCCTGTTCCTAGATTTTAGGAGTTGGGATAAAGTAAACATTGAACTCTTAGGATTAGCTAAGCTGGAAGCTATGGAATGTTCTCACCTAAGAGGAATTCATAAGTGAGTTAAAAATAATAATTCTGCCTATAGTGTTCTCAGGGAGGCATGTAAGACAAATCCAGTTTGGGTAGGGTTTTTTTTATTTGTTTTTGTTTACCAGACTTTATTTCAATTTTATTTATTTATTTATTTATTTGAGGCAGGGTTTAGCTCTATCACCCAGGCTGAAGTGCAGTGGCACGGTCTTGACTCACTGTAGCCCCAACTTCCCAGGCTCAAGCAATCCTCTTCCTACCTCAGTCACCTGAGTAGCTGGGACTTCAGGTGTGCACCACCGTGCTCAGCTAATTTTTGTATTTTTTTGTGGAGATGGGATTTTGCCATGTTCCCCAAGCTAGTCTTGAACACCGGGGCTCAAGCGACCTACCTGCCTCAGCCTCACAAAGAGCTGGGATTACAGGCATGAGTTATTGCATCTGGCCCAGACTTTATTTTTTAGAGCAGTTTTAGGTTCCCAGCTTTTGAGCAAAAAATACTGAAAGTTTCCATATATTTCCAGCTCTCCTACAACACACAGCCTCCCCAACCTGAGTAGTCTTTTAAAGGCATATCCACCTGTAATCTCAGCACTTTGGGAGGTGGGCAGATCATTTGAGGTCAGGTGTTCGAGACCGGGCTGGCCAACATGGTGAAACCCTGTGTCTACTAAAAATACAAAAATCCACAGAGCATAGTAGCGTATGCCTGTAATCCCAGCTACCCAGGAGGCTGAAGCAGGAGAATCACTTGAACCCAGGGAGTAGAGGTTGCAGTGAGCCACGATCACACGACTGCACTCCAGCCTGGGTGACAGAGCAAGACTCTAGCTCAAAAAAAAAAAAAAAAGAAAAGAAAAAAAAAGGAAAAAGGCATATCCAGGCTGCCTCCATTTTCCCTGGCAGACTGGAGCTGTGCCTTGAGTTCTCCCACCATACCTCATAGAAACATCATTGTTGGCATGTCTGTCTCCTTACCAGATTTCAGCCTCTTGGTAACAAGGCCCCTTTCCCCAGCACCTAGCATAGTGCAGTGAGGCCACTCACTCCACTGGGACCAAAAGCATTCTTGCTTCAGTCCCTGTTCCTCTGATCCCTGAGCCACCCTGAACTACGTTGAACTAGAACCAGCCCAGGCTGTTCCAGCGTGGAGGGTAGCTTTCGAATGAGGTCACTGTGGCCATCAGAAAGAAAAGCCAGAGCAAAAGTAATTCTTTCAGAAGAGTTCTATTTTGGTTGTAATCTTAAGATGAAGCTCACTTGGATGTGCCTAATGCCCATGTCTCTCTGAATAGAAGAGAGGCAACCTTGGAACACCTATTT
The DNA here is from genome assembly GCF_003255815.1 of Theropithecus gelada. Classification (NCBI taxonomy): domain Eukaryota; kingdom Metazoa; phylum Chordata; class Mammalia; order Primates; family Cercopithecidae; genus Theropithecus; species Theropithecus gelada. The sequence continues at coordinate 9,183,294 of NC_037668.1, forward strand.
TGTGAGTTTCTAGACCAGTTCCCAGGGAAGAGAACCACATTTTGATGCCCCTTAGAGTGCAAAGAATGGAATTTGACAAAAGCATGAAAGAATAATGAGGCTGGCATTACTTTTTTTCCAGGTCCTATATTTAATGCTTCTGTGCATTCGGACACACCATCAGTCATCCGGGGAGATCTGATCAAATTGTTCTGTATCATCACTGTCGAGGGAGCAGCACTGGATCCAGGTACCTCACTCATTCTCACCCCTTCACCACGTTGCTTTCTGTAAATGTTTCTCATATCGTCCGCACTGTGTTACACAGATGTAGGTTAGGGGTAGGATTATCTATTTATCCCCTAACTGCCTGGCTCAGTACTTTGTACTCATTAAGTGTTTAGTAAATACTTGTTGAGTGGATGCATCTATCTGCTAGATGGTGTGGGAATGCATCCAGACATTTGAATCTGAGCTGTCAAGACCGTTGGTGGGTCACTTGCAGGCCTGTTTCAAGCTGATTCAAAACCCATTGGCAGAATCTAGCTCCTCCTCTTGTGTCTTTCATTCATTTATTCATTCGGATATTTATTGAGTTCCTTTGGTATACAGGTGCTGCTCTAGATACTGGGAATAGAGGAGTGAACAAAATGCCCGAAGTCTGTCCTCATGGAGCATGGCAACCTAGATGAGGACATGGGCAAGAAATAAAGTGCTCTATAATATCACAGCAATTAATGCTATGAAGACTTACAGAGCAAAGGAGTAGCCGGTGACCAGAGGGTGCTATTGTAGTTAGAATTCTTAGGAAATCATTATACATCTTTTCTTTGCAGGAAATATTAGCATCGCTGACAGGATGCCTAAGAGTTGTGGGATGCATCAGTCTTACTCCTTTTCTGCTTAGCCCCATTCAGTGACCAGTTGATGTCCCTCTCTCACTCTTCCACCCTTAAGGCTTGAAAGAACATTAAATGCACTCAGGGATCTCCGTTACTGAGCAGGACTGTACCCGCCTCTGCCTTTTCCTAAAGAACTCATGAAGAACCTAATTCCCTATGGGCTTCCCTTTTCTCCTGCATGTTTGGACCCACAACACTCTGTATTGACCCACCCCATCACAAGTAGAGCCATGACTGCCGGCAGAAATCTGCACCTTGAAAAGGCCAAACTCTACAAAGGTCACAGGTTTCTGTGTGGAGACTGCTGGAAGTGTGGCCCTGGGGAAGAAACTAAAATTAGCCTTCCATTCTGTGTGAAGGGGCAAGCTCTAAGCAAAGGGTGGTGGCCTGCAGTGAATCCAGTGAGCCCCTGAGCAGGGGACTGGGTAACACTAGCATCTGGAAGCAGAGACCTGGATGCCGCCACCATCCAGGTGGGCATCTGGCTTCTGCAGGACTCCCAGTTGAATGTTCAGTTCAGCAAATATTTTCTATAAAGGACCTGGGTAGGAAATATGTTGGCCCTGTGGGCCAGATGGCCTCTGTGGCAACTATTCAACACTGTCATTGTAGTGTGAAAGAAGCCGTAGATAATAGTATAAGCAAATGGGCATAGCTGTGTTCAGTGAAACTTTACAAAAACAGGTGGTGGGCTGGACTTGGCCTGCAGGCTGCAGTTTACTGACCCCTGGACTAGTTGACTGATACCAAAATTGGCTGTAGTAGGGAAGCTGGACATGGTTGATCTTTAGAGGTAGGAAACAGAAGGAGAGTTTGTGGGAGATGTTAGAAAAGGAAAAGAAACAATCCCATCTGCATCCATGGAGTTGGTCAGCTCCATTCACAGGGGAAGAGGAATGAGAAGCCACTCCTGTACCTGAGATGGGGAAGATTGAGGACAGAAAGCAGGATTCAGAAGAGAAAATGAAGCTAAAAGTAGAAGAGACTACCAGGGAAAAGGGAGGAAAATCCTTTTCAAAAGTTGGAAAAATGTAATACCATGTTTGCCCTTAAAGCTCATTTATGATACATACAAAAATAAATCCTTTAAATGCTCTTTCTCAGTAAATTAATGGGTCACCAGTTGTGCCCTTAATGTAAAAGTCTTTTCTTCCAATGTAATTAATTGCAAAAGGTATAGGTAGCTGTTATCTTTCAGATTACAATTTTGCAGAACTTTGCACTCTTGGACTGTGCGGGTGGAAGATTCTGAATTATTAAACACAAGTTGTAATTTAGTTTTTCCTCACACATGCTGTGGGCTGTGAGGGAATGCTCTTTTGTGAAGGACACGTTGCATAAGTGATTTGTGGCCCAAGGTGCTCTGTGCCGAGCCGGGGTGGGGACAGCGGACTGTGGCCCTTCTGAGGCGGTATCTTAGGTCAGGTTCTCCCCAAGCAAAGACAGACAAGCATGTGAGTGGTGGATTGAGGGAGTGCTCTCAGGAGAACACACTGAGGGAGGCAGGGACTTGAGATAGAGCTGGAGAAGAAGGCTGAGGTCGAGGCATGAATTCGGAGCAAGTCCACCTCCCCACGGGGAGCTCTGGAGCATGAGTGTACTGCAGAGTAGGCCCACCGGAGGGAAGGGGACTGGGCTTTTCTGTCCCTTCACGAGTCAGTCATTGTCCACAGGCTGAGTGGCCAAGGAGTGAGAGTGTTTCAGAACCTCCAGGTGGTGGCTTCTGTCAGCCTCAGCCCGGCCTCTGGAGAGGGGAAGGGTATGGGTGTATGAGTTTTAACAGCCAGCACCTGCAGCAGCCAGAGGCTCAGCCTACCAGCTGGTGTGGACCGGCCACCAACGGCATTTGCTGCAGCTGGTAATGCCCTTCCCCTTAGCAGGTCTGTGTGTAGGAGCATGTGTGTTGTACTGTGGAGGTAATGTTCATGGTGACCAACTTTTATTGAGCACTTAGTGTGTTCCAGGTGCTGTTCTAAGCATTTTAATAAATGTAGTTAATTTAACCCTGGGTGCTGTCATTCTCATTTTGCAGATGTGGATACTAAGTCTCAGTGAACTTGGGGAACTCGCCCAGGTCACATGGTTCATTAGTGCTGGTGCTGGGATGCTAGCCCAGGCAGACTGGCCCTGGAGCCTGGCTTCTATACCGTAAGGCACAGTGGGGATCAGGGCTTAAGAGTCTGGGAACCTGGTTTGGCTTTTTGCCTTCAGCAACCACCCAGCACCTGCAGGTGACAGCAGCACTGAGTTAAGAGTTTTCATTGAAGACGAGAGAGTGATGCGGGTGTCCACTCTGCCCTTGGCACTGTGAGAGCCTCAGGCTGTTTATGGCATGCCCTCTGCCCCCAGGGAGGTGGTGGTTTCCTTGGAGAGATACTGGGAACAACAACAAAAAAAGTTATGCTCAAGTGCCACAGTAGGTCAATGGGAGAAAAAGAGAAGATATTACATGTTTAGAGTGAGCTAAAAAGGAATTACCATTTGGATAATTTCATAGAAATTCTTGCTTTTAGTTCTGCTTACTTTTTTAATATGTAAGCATCTGAACATAATTTATTTGCCTTATAATGTGCTTTTTGAGGCTATCAGTGTGTTTTTACTAAATGAATAAATGTTATCTCTTGTTCAGCAAAAATTGTTATTTGACATTTATACAAAATCCTTTTTCAAGTGGATTTAAGAGAAAACAGTGTTGTGGCTGTTGTCTTTTGTTGCTGGATGAGTCTCAGAGCCGACACAGCTGATAATGGTTGGTACCAGTCAAGGGAAGAGGTCAAGGGCTTATGATGTGTGCTCTGTTTTCACATTCCATGAGAATTACCACTTGTGCCAAAGTCTTCTTTCTCTTATGCCCGTATTAATTTATTTGAGGCTGTTAGAACCTTAATTTTGCAGAGTACTTTACGATTCAGCGTTACTCTCTGGGACTGTTAAACTGTGTTCCATTTTCTCATCTTGACATTTTTTTTCCTCTTGTTTTGAACTTAAGCACTTCTGCAAGGAAAGAAAAACCGTAGTGTACAATAAAACCTAAACTGTTTACAGCTCTAAATTTGGTGCGATTCATTTTATGTACATTTTGTTCCATATGACTTTAGTGTCCTTCCAGTCTTGGGTTCTTCTGCCTGAAATGTCAAAGGAGCTGGCTTTCTTTGGGAGACAGAGCCTGCAGTGTCCCCGCATACCAGTTTTCGGATCAGTGTTCTCTGTGGGAGACAGTTTTTGACCCTGACTCTTCTTCCTGTGGCCCCTGAGTCTGGGTGGCAGCAGTGCAGTGGTTAAGAAGCTGGGCTCTGGAGCTGTACTCCCTGGGTTAAGCTGTATACTCTGCTACCTGCTGGCTACATGACCTTGAGCAGGTATATAGTCTGACAATAATGACAGAATAAAAGTATGATAGTGCCTTCCTCATAGGGCTGCTGTGAGGATTCAGTGAGACCGAAGGCATGTAGTGCTGTGCTTGCCGTACGTAGTAAGGGCTGCATACATGGATGGTGGCCATACATGTGACTTCTGCCCATTGCACTGACCCCAGGGTTTTGGCTTGGTAATCCACAGATGACATGGCCTTTGATGTGTCCTGGTTTGCGGTGCACTCCTTTGGCCTGGACAAGGCTCCTGTGCTCCTGTCTTCCCTGGATCGGAAGGGCATCGTGACCACCTCCCGGAGGGACTGGAAGAGCGACCTCAGCCTGGAGCGCGTGAGTGTGCTGGAATTCTTGCTGCAAGTGCATGGCTCCGAGGACCAGGACTTTGGCAACTACTACTGTTCCGTGACTCCATGGGTGAAGTCACCAACAGGTTCCTGGCAGAAGGAGGCAGAGATCCACTCCAAGCCTGTTTTTATAACTGTGAAAATGGATGGTAAGAATGTCACCCAAATTTCTCAGTGTTTGGGAATGTCTTCTTTCTGTGCCAGGCTGTAGCTGACAGAACCCAGGTGGCCACAGTTTGAGGAATGTGCCGTAGCACGTCCTGCTTTCTTTCTAGATCTGGCCTGAGTCTGCACCCAGAAGGAGCCCCAGCAGCCCTTGCTGTTTCCCCAGCTGTGCTATTATGTGCTGGTGGCACCATTGAGAAATGATTTTCAAGACTTACTAGAAAAATTTTCAAGGTGTTGCCTCTTCTATACATTTATAGAAACTGGCTTTATTGTGTCCGAGGGTTGGCATGGATTCTGCCAGGCACAGGCAGAGAGCAGCCTTGAGAGAGAGGGTCCAGGTCGATAGGGGAGCTGTAGCTTAGGGATCTGCTACTCTCACTACCACTGGTTTTGCTTCTTAAAGAAGAGAGACTCACAGCTGGGCGCAGTGGCTCACGTGAGCCTGTCATCCCGGTACTCTGGGAGGCTGAGGCGGGCAGATCATGAGGTCAGGAGTTTGAGACCAGCCTGGCCCACATAGTAAAACCCCGTCTCTACTAAAAATACAAAAAAAAAAAAAAAAAAAAAAAATTAGCCTTGGTGTGGTGGTGGGCGCCTGTAATCCCAGCTACTCAGGAGGCTGAAGCAGGAGAATTGCTTGAACCCAGGAGGCGGAAGTTGCAGTGAGCCGAGATCGCACCATCGCACTCCAGCCCAGGCGACAGTGCAATACTCCGCATCAAGGAAAAAAAAAAAAAAAGAGAGAGACTCCTCCTGGAGTCACTGGCACAGAGTGGGTACTTCACAGAGCCCCAAGATGGGAGGATGAGCTCCCAGCCTCACTGGACCATGACGAACACCAGGGTCGACCTAACTAGACAGTCAGAGCTTTGTTCCCTGAGCATCCCAGAATGGGGACAGTTGTTCCTTGGTTTACAACAAACATGTCTCCTTTGTGGAAAATTTCAGAAAGTACATGTTAGTTGAAATAACTCCATAAAGAGAATTAAAGTCCAGGGGCCTCCAAGGATGAGTAGAAAGCTTTTGAGTAGAAACCTAGTGATTGGTCAGATGGAAATTAGAGCCCTTGCTCTTCCACAGACTACTTAGCCTTTCTGATCCATTTTCTCCGCAAAATGAGCTAATAGTCTTATGGGGCTATTTTGAAAATTAAACCTTAGCAAACATAAGGCACCTGGCCCAGTGGCAGCATCCACCCAAGGAGCATGGGTACTTATGGGAAGGGAAGGTGGGATTTCAAGGGTGGAATCTAAATGGTGTTTGTGCATTTCTAACACTTAAGTCATCTGTACCATATTTTGTATCTTAGGAATTCCTTGCTTGAAGTAACTCCGTATAAAAACCCAGATTTAACAAACAAGGGAGTAATTATTCACTTTGCTAGATAATTTACTATAGTGTTACTTAAAATAGCTCCCTTAGTACACTTCAGTTATTTGATGCATAGGATTGATTTATGCAGTTTTTTTAAGGATGCATCTGCTGCTGAATGTGCGATGCCCTTATACTGACTTTTAAAAATCAATCTTTTGCCAAAACCCTAAAAAGCAAGTTGACATTCAAAGGCATCGAGTGAAATCTTCTTTATGGTTTTTATTCTCTCCACAGAGCTGGGTGGGAAGACATTTGCTCATTTTTGTGACAGATAAGGCTGAGCTTCTCCTGTCTCCAGTCGTGTGCTAGGTGCTAGATGCAGGAGGAATGAGACCTTATCTCTCGGGGAGATCCTGCTCCAGTGGGGAAGGGAGGTGAGGATGCCCCCAAAGCAGCCTCCCTCGCAGCACTGACCGGCTTCCCCTTTGATCTCTCCCTCCCAGTGCTGAATGCCTTCAAGTATCCCTTGCTGATCGGCGTCGGTCTGTCCACGGTCATCGGACTCCTGTCCTGTCTCATCGGGTACTGCAGCTCCCACTGGTGTTGTAAGAAGGAGGTTCAGGAGACACGGCGCGAGCGCCGCAGGCTCATGTCAATGGAGATGGACTAGGCTGGCCCGGGAGGGGAGTGACAGAGGGACGTTCTAGGAGCGATTGGGGCAAGAAGAGGACAGTGAGATTTTAAAACAAAGTGTGTTACACTAAAAACCAGTCCTCTCTAATCTCAGGTGGGACTTGGCGCTCTCTCTTTTCTGCATGTCAAGTTCTGAGCGCGGACATGTTTACCAGCACACGGCTCTTCTTCCCACGGCACTTTCTGATGTAACAATCGAGTGTGTGTTTTCCCAACTGCAGCTTTTTAATGGTTAACCTTCATCTAATTATTTTTCTCCCACTGGTTTATAGATCCTCTGACTTGTGTATGTTTATAGCTTTTGTTTCGCGGGGTTGTGGTGAGGAAGGGGTGACGGCATGCAGAGTTCTTTATCTTCAGTGAGAATGTGCCTGCCCGCCTGAGAGCCAGCTTCCACGTTGGAGGCGTGTGCTCAGAGCGCTGCTGAGCGCCACCCTCTACCGGGCTGACAGACAACACAGACCTGTGCTGAAGGCTAATTTGTGGCTTTTACGACCCTACCCCACCCCCTATTTTCAGGGGTTTAGACTACATTTGAAATCCAAACTTGGAGTATATAACTTCTTATCGAGCCCAAATGCTTTTTTTTTTGCTTCTCTGCCCCTTGTCCATTTCTTTTGTATTTGTTTTCTGTGAGAGCGCTGAAATGGCGGCCCTGGAATCTAGAATTTGGCTCTCCACTGAGCACCTTATCTTGCCACCTTAGCCTTAAGAATGAATATGAAGAAAAATACACAGCCACCTCTGTCCAGGGCAGTAAGAAGGGGGCTGCAAGGAAGGGGAGATTGGGGATAAGGAAAGGAACAGATACCTGCTCCAGTAGTTGTGAGGCCACTGTGCCTCAGGGGACCCCAGGAAGAGCAGAAGAGGGATCCCGCGAAGTTATTTTTTATGCAGCTGGAGCCGGGAGGGTCAGAGTGGTGCCAGGTGCAAATTAGACTAAAGAAGCCACCACTACTCCTCTGTCTTGCCCACTGTGGGAGGCAAAGGCCTTGGTCACCAAGAGACTTGCAGGGGGACCCACAGATACGCCATGTCCTTCACACGCTGCTTGGGCTCCTTAACCTGAAGGCATATTGCTACTTGTGAGACTGACTGACTTCAAGGAATCAGAAATTACCTAGAAGCACCATGTATTTTCTATGACCTTTTCAGTCCATCAGGTCTTTTGAAGGTCCACTGCAGGGGGTTAGTGAGAAAGGGTATACTTTGTGGTATGTTTGCTTTCCTAATAGGGACACGAAGGAAACCTAGCAATTTGCTGTCATGTGAACGGCCTATAGAGCAGAGTCAAGAGCGGTCTGCTTTGCCCGACTGCTCCCATCAGGAATAGGAGAGTAGACAGACAGAGATCTTCCACATCCCAGACTTCTGCTGCTGCTTTAAAAGCTCTCCCCTCGGAGCCTCCTGCTCCCTGAAGCGTCTCGCCCCCCGTACAGCACTGGCCTTTCGGAAGCATCCCAGTGGAGTTTTCTGAGGCTTGCTGGTGACTCATGCCCTAATTGCAATCCTCTGCTTTCATCCTGGCTCTGAAGGATGTAACACTGCTCTCTCTTCCAAAGGGGAAAAAAAGATTCATTTGTTTTGAGCAATAAACTAATACAAAATGATGGCCATTCATGTGCAGCTCTTTGTCACCATGGGCCGGGAGCTGTGCTCCTCCTGGCTCACCTTTTCCCCCTGCTCCCCAATGCCCAGTCGCCCTGGAGGCAGACTCCCATTGAGTTTTCCCCCGCCAAGGGGACCCTGCACGGGATAGAAACATTAGATTCTGCATTGACAGTAGCCTTTCCTTGGCCCGGGCTTGTGGTGGGAAGACGGGCAACAGGTATACCCCACCAGGGCCTGAGTGACTAGAGGAAGAGGGTGAGGCCTTGTTGGCACTAGATTTGGGTATTTTCTGCATGTTACATCCTAACTGCTATTTCAGAAGAGGCAGCTTGTAGGTGATTGTACAGGTGAGAATTAAAGAGAGAACAAATATATAAACAGGTGCTGTATTAGTAACAGCCAGTGCCCTTTCAGCCCTTGCATCTATTAAAAGGAGATTCAGGATTTTATTGGCACAGGCCCTTCTTAGTAGGAAGAAAGGGTGCTTAGCTTTGGACATGACCAGGTGTGTGTAAAACCATGGACTGAGTCACAGCAGACACTCGATGGTGGTAAATGTGACAGGTGCTTACACACTGTACCTTTTCCTTTCATACTGATGCTGCAGTTCAGGGCTGGAGTTGTTAAGGCATTGACCTCCACCCACCTGCCCCGTGTCCATTGGGCTACCCAAGCTGCATGTCACCTGGGGGCTGGGAGGAAGGGGCAAGAAATCCCAGGGCATTGTATCAAGGACCTAGTTCCTTCTAGGGATATAAATTTGCCAGGAATGTGTATTTTTAATGTGGTGAGATGCACTCTTTTGTTGTACCAAATAGGGCTCCCCCCCCAACCCCTGCGACAAGTGCTCTTCTAGAAGAGGTTCCTACCAGCAGCACTGGTGTGAATGAAAGAGGGACCCAGCCGCGTCTCACGGGTGGAATTGCACTTCTTAACAAAAAGGAACTTTATAAAAGTTTGGGTTTTTTTTTTTTCCTAATCATAAAAATAGCCCCAGAAAGAGCCTAAGCTATGTTCAGATAGAAGCCTCGAAATTCCTGTACTTTGTTTACTTTATGATGTTTACATACACCTTTCACTTTGAAAAAAAAGAAAAATGCAAATCAACTTTTTAACAACTTTTCAGATTTTTCATGGGACAGTAGAACTCTGACTCACCAACTGGGCTAAATTTTAATTTAAAAATGTATGTATTTGAGTGTCTTTCCCCACCTCACCCCCACCATCTGAGGGGCTCCCTGAGATCTTGGTAGAGGAGGCCCCTCCTGCCCAGACCTTCGTCTGTTTCCCCGGTGGCCCTTGCTTCTTGCTTTGCAGACTGCCTGCAGCCATGATTTTGTCACTGACATCTGTGAGCCAAAGACTGAGCCTTTTTGGCAGGAATAATAAGCAATACTACACAACTTGCTACTTTCAGAAAACTTTTTTTTAGCTTCACCGATGACAACAGAGGAAGAAGGGAACTGGGATTTGGGTAAGTTCTCCTCCACTGTTTGACCAAATTCTCAGTGATAAATACGTGTGCAGATCCCTAGAAGAAAAAACGTTGACTTTCTTTTTAAGTGTGGCACATAAGGATCTGCAGAATTTTCCGTAGACAAAGAAAGGATCTTGTGTATTTTTGTCCATATCCAATGTTATATGAACTAATTGTATTGTTTTATACTGTGACCACAAATATTATGCAATGCACCATTTGTTTTTTATTTCATTAAAGGAAGTTTAATTTAAATTGAAGTTGTGTGAGGAGCTTGATATTGGCCTCTGTTATCCTTTCATATCTTCAGCATGAGGGATTGTGACTGGATTCCAGCAGGAACTTTAGCACCTTCTGATCTCTTTGAATCCTGCAAAAGCACTGCAGATTTTCACTGATGATAAGAGAAGAAACGGATTTGATGGGATCAGTGTTGAAGTTCCCACCAGGTGGAAAGGTGAGGGCTAGGATCCTGTTGTTTACAGAAGGCCTTCTGCTCTTTCAGGGAATTCCCATGACCTTACAGGAGTCCTCTCAGGAAAGAGAGAAGTTAGATATTGTTCCTCTTTGCCGTTGAGGAAACACCAAAGTTCTGTGACGATGTCGTGACTGGAACAGAGTGGTTTTTCTGACTCATGATGCAATCTGGGGCCAGATCAGTCCAGAAGGTAGCAACCCCTGTAATAGAAAAACAATCCTCTTCCCTAGGCCGCTGGCGGCAGCAGGCCTGGGCAGGAGTGAATACCGAGAACCCAACTCCCTGTGGGACCCTGGAACAGCTGCATGCCCTTGGCTGGCCTCCGCCATTCACTCTCCTGTTGGCCTCATTTGTGTTCTCTCTGTCTTTTGTGTCCTGTCCAGGGACCAACTTCATGTTGTGGAGTTATTCAAGGGCTGGGTTCATGTCCCAGTCACTAACATTACCCAATGACTGGCACTCTTCCAGGCCTGTAGAAGGTACTTGCACTTTGTAAATGCACAGTTAATGCTCTGCTCTAGGAAATGAGCCATCATTGCATGCTTCTTAGCGAACCGGGAGGGTTCCACTCATGTCACAATGGTGACACAGTCAGAGCTGGTCGTTAGCAATCCTCTACCTAGTTGTGAACCCATTCCTGCCTAACATTTAATTTAAATTTCAAATTTAAATTAATAACATTAAACTAAATTAAAAACAAAACAGAAACTTACTTGCATACTTATTGTGTGCCCAGGCATTGTGCTAAGCACAGCTGCTGCCGACTTGTCTGTAGGCCTTGGCACATAGTGTCTGCTTGCCTAGAAACTTCTTTCTATCCAGCCTTCTTTCCTCCTAACTTGCACTTCTCTTTCAGGACCCAGGGGTCATCTTCTCCCTCTTTAGGCAAAATGAAGGTCCCTTGACAGATGGTCTGATAGTTTGAAAATGATGGGAGGATAGGAACCATTCACTGCTGTGACTTCAGTACCAAATTGTGAATTGGACTCTTACAATGTGCCATGCACTAACACAAGTACCTCATAGATGTGATTGCAATCTTAAGTGACCCAAAGGGGTTTACAGCAGAAGCACTCTGGCCTGTTCTTCACAAAACTGGATCATTCAAATAATACCACTCATTTCCTGTAACCCGTAGACCAGTGTGCATGACACACTTTTAAAATAAAAGTTTTAGTATTATTTAGGTATGGCAGGGCCAACAGATCAGGAGACAATTACCATAGAAAAGGCAGTTTGTTATATTCATAGAGCCCAAGAGGAGGGACATACCACACCATGGGAGGCCACACAGGGAAGCACCAGGGTCAAAGCACAGGGGAAACATGGGCATGGAGCTTTATTGTGGGTTTTTGCAGGAAGGAATAGGTGAGGCAGAGTAGGCAGGCTTAGGATTGGCTAGGTTGAATAATTCCAGCAAGCTCTAGGACACAGGGGTTGTCCCTAGTTGTCTGGTACCCAATCCTGGGTGATTAGGGAAAGGGAGTAGTGGTCCTTAGTGCAAAAACTCAGTGGAGGAGGTTGTGGAGTGTAGGCTCTGAATTGGTTGGTTTGCATATGAAAGGCTTCTCTCAGGAGAGTCCTTAACTAGCTCTAAGAATTGGCTAGCCCTGGAAGGGGCAGTCTCTCCAGGATTAGCAAGACCCCCAGATGTTAAAACATCAATAAACACAAAATAGAAAGAGGTAATTAATGCATACACTCATTGCTTAGGGCTTGTAGACTACTGAGTCTTGTAGACACCTGGGTGGCTCAGCTCCACCCAGAGAAGTGATGCTCACCTGAGTCCACCCTGTTCTGTGCATTCTCCAACCTACTTGTGCCAACAGTACTGGTTACTATGATTATAATAAGTTTGTTGAATAGTATGTAAACCAGTGAAATATGAATGCCAACGGGCTGTTCAGAAGTGCTGTTGGTAAAACTGGATGTCCACATACAAAAGAATGAAGCTGGACCCTTACCTTAGACCATCTCCAGAAATCAACTCAAAATGAATTAAAGACCTAAACATAAGACTTAAAACTATAAACTCCTAGAAGAAACCATAGGAGGAAAGCTATAATACTTTGGATTTGGCAATAATATCTTGGGTGTGACACCAAAAGCTCAAGCAACAAAATAAAAAAAAAAAAATAGACAAATGGGACTACCCAAACATAATTTCTGCATGTCAAAGGAAAAAAACAGAGTGAAAAGACAACCTACAAAATGGAAGAAAATATTTAAAAATCATATATCTGATAAGGGGCTAATATCCAGAATATGTGAGTAACTTTGTTGTACAATAAAAAGTAACCTGATTTTAAAATGGGCAAAGCATAAAAAGGAATGAAATAATGGCATTTGCAGCAACATGGATGGAATTGGAGACCATTATTCTGAGTGAAGTGACTCAGGAATGGAAAACCAAACATCGTATGTTCTCACTCATAAGTGGGAGCTAAGCTACGAGGACACAAAGGCATAAGAATGATACAATGGACTTTGGGGACTCAGAGGAAAGGGTAGGAGGGGGATGAGGGATAAAAGACTGCACACTGGGTACAGTGTACACTGCTCAGGTGATGAGTACACCAAAACCTCAGAAATCATCACTAGAGAACTAGTCGTGTAACCAAACACCACCTGTTCCCCACAAACATGTAAAAATTTAAAACAAAATGGGCAAATCACTTGAATAAACAACTCTCCAAAGAAGATACACGAATGGAAAGCAAACATGAAAAGATGGTCAGCATCGCTAGTCATAGGAGAAGCGCTGATCAAAACTACAATGAGATATCAACTGATGTGCATTAGGGTAACCACTGTCAAAAGAATAGGAAATAACGTGTTACTGAGAATGTGGAGAAATTAGAACTCTTGTGCTCTATTGGTGGAGATGTAAGATGGTGCCACTGCAACGGAGAATAGCATGGAGGTTCCTCACAAAACTAAACAGAATTACCAAATGATCCAGCAGTTGCATTTCTGGGTACATATCCAAAAGAATTCAAAGCAGTATCTCAAAGAGGTATCTGCAAACCCATATTCATCACAACAGTATTCTCAGTAGCCAAAAGGTAGAGGTAACCAACCTCTTGTTGATGGCAACAGATGAATAAAGAAAATGTGGTATTTACTTACAATGGAATATCATGCAGCCTTAAACAAGGAAATTCTGTCATACATTACAACGTGGATGAACCTGGAGGACATAAGTGAAATAAACCAGTCACAAGGACAAATATGTATGATTCCACTCATATAAAGTATCACAGAAGATAGAAAGGTAAGGTTGCCAAGAGCTGGGGGGAAGGGAAATTAGTGTATAGTGGGTATAGTGTTGCAAGATGAAAAAGTTAGGGAGATCTATTGCCCGACAATGTGAATATACTTTACTAAACTGTACATTTAAAAGGTTAAGATGGTAAGTTTAATGTTATGCTTTTTACCACAATTTTAAAAAGTAAGAAGTATCAATAAAAACATGAATTCTCTGAAAAAAACTCAATAAAAGCAAACTGCTTTTTAAAAAAAAAATGCTATCAATTTTGGTATGAGCAAAATAACTAAAAGATTGAGCAGGGTGGGGAGGATAACAGAAACATGGGAGGATTCTGTACTCCATTGGCTTCACAGATGCTGAAGTTCTTACTCCATTTGAAAGAAATCGAACCTGAAATTTGTAGAGAAGACATTATAGGTTTGGTTTTTGCAAGAAAGTGGCAAGAGACTCAAGGCAGCAGACCCATATTCAACAGAAAGGCTTGGGCCTGTGTCAAGAGATTGGCGAACGAATGTGCATGTATATGTTGAGGTGGAAATAAAATGTCTAAGATCCATGGAAGCCTTTTTATGATTCCCATGTTTACCTGACATGTTCTCTTGATTGATCAACTAACAGCCCAAATTGTGTCAGATAAGAAAGTTTCTACTGTGATTGTTCCCATTTTTATAAAGGAGGAAACTGAGACATAAAGAAGTCAAGTGATTTGCTCAAGATTTGAACCCAAATCTTTCTGACTCCACAGTCTATGCATGTGCTAAATCGTTACACCAGCCTCACTGCCTGAATATGCCAGGCATTTGTTAAGTATTTGTTGCACAGATAGAAAGATGAGTAAGAACTAGCCCCTTCCTTTATGAAATTCGTGGTCTTAAAAGATAGGGAGGTGTATAAATAATTCATTTTATTACTATATAATAAGTAAACTTATAGAAATTCACTGACATAGCACAAATCTTTCTTTGGATTTCTATCCAAAATGTTAAGAAAGTTTTCACTTAGGAGATGCAAACCCAAATTTTAAAATTTTTAAATGAATAGGCATTTACCAGGTAGGAATGGGACAAGATGCTAAGCAAAGGGGATAGCATTTGCAGAGTTAAAGAAAGAAACAATGGTAAGGTACATTCGGAGAATATAAGTGATTCTGTATTCCTGAAGGTTGAAAGTTAAAGGACAGGGTGGTGAGACTGTTCCCCAGGTTCAGCTCACAGAGATCATGTCAAGAAGTTTGGACCTGATCCTCTAGAAATCTTTTGGAGCCACTGAAAGAAAAATTTGGAAAGTGAATGGCTGTGTTTGTATTTTAGATCACTCTGTCAGCAAAGTAGCAGTGAGAGACAAAGCTGGAAGACCAGAGGTGCTGCCTTATTCCAGATGAAAGCTCAAGGCTCTCAATTGTTATGGCAATAGGTAGAATTAATTCATAAAAGATTTTAAGGAGAACTGATAGGATTTCATAACTGAATGTGATGCATGGAGGCCAGCCATGGGTCTGGGTCGATACTGGTGCATTCAACCATGATGGACAATACCAGTGAAAACAGAGAAAACAGTGATTTCAGCTTTAGACTCAAGTTTGAGTTTCCCAAGGAACCTTCAAGTGGAGATACTCAACACCAGCTAGATGGTCTAGAGCTTACGAGAGAACTTGGGGTTGGAGATCTATTTGAGATTGTCAGTATAGAGATGGGGAATGAGATGCAGCAGGGTGAGGAAGGAAGGGCTGAAGACAGAACCTTGGAGAAGATTATAATGTCAAGTGGCCTGGAGAAGAGAAACCAGTAAGAAGCAGACTGAGAAAGAACTTCCAAAGGGGTAAGGGAAAATCCTGGAGAGAGTGGTGTCAGAGGAGGAAGGAAAGAATAGCAAGCAAGTTTGCCAATGGCCAGCCACACCTGATGCCACAGAAAGACCAGGGCAAGTGAGCAGTGTTCACCGTTGTGACCCAGGAAGTCTGTGTGAATCCATGCCCAGATTTCAGTGGGCTAAAGTGGTGGTGAGAATTAGGAAACCTGGTCAGAAGTTTGAAGAGGGGAGGGAAAAGGAGGTGATTTGGAACTAGAATAAAAATTGACTATTTAGTAGAATAGGAGACACTTGAGCTTCTTTATGGGCTGAGTAAGCAATAGATGGGTGTCTGACCCCAAGGGGGTAGGAGGGATCTGGGGTCTAGGTAAAGGGAACTTCCTGTCTCCTCTCCCCCTTTCTGCCTGTCTCTAAGGCCTATTCTGATCCCCTCCCCTAAACTTTTTTTTAATCATAGCTTTTTGTCAACTGACCCTCCATAGGAAATTTAAGGAATAGCCCTTCCCAAAGAAGTGTTCACTTAGAAAACAGGAGATGGCCTAGGATCCCATCTGTTTCTCTTTCTCCTCTTTTGCCAGGAAGCTAAACTCGCCCTGTTTTGCACCCCATGCTTCTTTGCCTCCTCCATAGAAACCTAGTTCATGCTTTCCTCACAGGTAGGAAGAGTCGTCATCCACCTTGAAAACCTCTTCAGCATTGGTTAACTCATCAGCTCCTGGTGAAGCCGGGCCAGTGGGAAGGAAGAGCAAGAAGGCCGGGGAGTTGGGACCTGGGCTTCATCCTCCATCACTGGGGCCAAGTCACAGCTGGGCCTATGCCAGGCCTCAGTCTCTTCCTTTGTTATATGAGGGAGTTGACTGAGATCACTGTGGTCCCTTCTTGTAGTGTGACTGCTTGGTGTTATACACATGCAGAGGGGAGGCTCAACTGCAGGGCCTCCCTCACGTGGGCAAGTCCAGGCCCTGTGGAACAGTAATCAATGTGACCTGAATTCAAAGAGCTCAAGTGGGGAAAGGGGTGAAATAATGACCAGCCTCCTGTTGACCCCTTAGGGTTCTTTCCCCCTCCTCCAGCCATTCACTATCGTGCACTCTGCCTCCTGTAAATCATGAGTAGCTAGCTAGAAGGTTTGTTAGACAGAGCTCTGAACCAAAAGTGAAAAGGCAGCCTTAGAATCCCATCATTTTCTAGCCATGATACTGATATACTCTGAGTCTGTTTTCTCATTTGTAAAATGGGATTAGTAATACCTACCACATAGTGATAAGAGGTATTCTAGAAGACTGTATATGTAATGTGCCTTGCACAGAGCCTGTCCAGTACTCACTCTCTCCCTCCATCTGAATCAGGAACTTCATTTTTACATTCCTTTCAAATGATACAATTGCAATGCAACAATTCCCCAGGTAAAAGAATAACTGTCTCTCTTCCTGGCTCTATTTTTTCCTTTTCTTCTTCTTTTTTTTTTTCTTTTCTTGACAACAGAAAGCTTCTTTTTCCCCCCAGAAAAGAGGCAACATCACCCTGTCAATGTTAAATTCTGGCAGAAATGAAGCCACTAAAATGGAAAGAGAAAAAAATATTTTGGCAACAGCCAGGAATGAGAAATTGCATAGCATTTACTGGGTTATATATATTCTATGGATACAGGATACTCTCTGTTATTGGCAATGATTGTCTCTGTGGTCAATGCTTATTTCTGAAATAATTCTCTTTTCAGTGCACATGGTGGATTGATTGCACTGATGGCCTCAGTTTGTTTGTGTTAATCTCTCCCTTTGCTCTATCACTTTGCAGTTCCCCTCCATAAAGAGGCAGAGTATATATTAACCCATCTCTTGCCTTTGGAGTTGGTCATGTGGCTTGCTTTGGCCCATGGGGTGTTAGTGGTCACGATGTAAATAGAAGCTTTAAAAAATGCTGTTGTATTTCCACTAGTTCTTTTGGACCCCTGACATTACCATGAAAATGTGCCAGTCCAGCCTGCCAGAGAGGTGTGAGAGACATGTGGAAGAGAACTGAGTCATCCAAGCCAAGGCCATCCTAGACCATCCAGCTCCTGTCAGCAGGACATAGCCCCATTGACAGAGCCACCCAGCTGACCCATAGGCTTGTTAACAGAAATAAATGTTTGCTGTTGCAAGCCATCAGAGTTTTCTGATTGTTACACAGCAGTAACTACTCCATTCACACACATTTGCTGAAAGCGTTGGTGCCTGGGGGTGACCCCCAACTTCTGCAACTGAAATGGTGAATAAATTCCTGTAATTTGAACCTCACTGATTTTATAGTTAGCAGCCTGGAGAGTTTGTTTGAAATCTCCATCCTAGGCAGACTGCCCTTTAATTGTTCCCTAAATACAACCTGCACATCCCTGCCTCTGCTTCTGCCTCTGTATGTTGTATTTGTCCACACTGAAATGTCCTTCCTTCTCCTCCCTGCCTATTTGCATCATACCAGATCTCCAAGGACATGACTTTAAAACCAGCCTTTTCTGATTGACCTCCTGCGACTGTTCCCTGCCTTTTCAGCCTATTAATTCAGGTTATTTCTTGCCTGAGCCATAGATTGGATACCAGACCCATGTTTGCCATATATGGCTGCTGTTTTTGTTTGTTTGTTTGTTTTAATCTCAGCTGTTTATTAAACTAGATCCCAAGTTCCTGGAGGGCAGGGCCCTCTTACATCTCTTTTATCTCCCAAGCCTTGTATAGTATCTTGAAAAGGGAAGTACAGGGCCTTTCACTTAAGACTTTAATATTTGTAAGTTGACCATCACTGGGGGGCTAATTGTTACTTATCATTGCTAATGAATAAAACCAGAAGAATGGATGAGTGAATGGAGGGATGGATGGATAGATAGATAGAAGATAGATAGATAGATAGATAGATAGATAGATAGATAGATAGACAGACAGACAGATAGATAATGTTAGATGCTTCCAGATCTGAATTTGTAGAATGTACCCTGTTCTACTATAATTCTCACTAGGAAAATAAATTTTACTTTAAAATGCCACCTTTCCCCTGAAGATTTTACTGACCCCCATTCATTCTCTCCAGATTAGATATGCCCTTTTCCTTTCCTGATATCCCTATGTGACAGTCAAGTTCTTACCTGCTCACCTCCACCATGCCACATGGCACAAGCAGCAGCTCCTGGAGATCAAAGGCTGTAGCTTAATTATGTATGGATGTCCAGCACATGGTAGGGTGCTTACTGCACAAGGAGTACTCAGTAATTATTTGATTATTTTATCTATCCTGCCTCTGTCTTTCTTTTAAATGCCCTACTTCAGCCCCTTATTATTGCTCATAGAGACAACTACAAAAACCTTGTAACTGACCTTCTTGCTTCTAGCCTTATCTCCCTTCTTCACCTTTCAACCTGTTAGCAATGCACACATACGGAATTCAACTTAAAAGGAAAATCCAACCAGGCTATACTCCCACTAAAAATCTTCATAGCTTCCCTCTTCTTCAAGGTATTAATAAAAACCAAGCTCTTAGGCTTGGCACGCAAAGCCCACTAAGATATGCCCATCCTACCTGTGTAGATCCTTCTTTCACAACAGCCTTAAACTTTATTCCAATAGGATAGTACAGCCTGTGTGTACTATTCATACTACACGGTTACTTCCCAACTGTACCTTGTCCCCTGCCTCTCTAGATAACTCACTGACTCACCTGGCCCAGCCCAATCCATCCTGACCTTCCCTCCTGCCCACCAATTTTCCCCACCCCCTGCAACAATCAGTGTTCCACTGATTGTTGACACATTGCGTTGTGATTATCTGATTTAAGTAGAAGCTTCCTGAGAACTCTAGCACTAGTGTAGTATTAAATTAGCCTAGGTTCAGGACCAACTGTTGAATTTAGACACTCCTCTGCCATCCTTGGTACCTGGGTTCACATCTGAGTAACTGCCCATTAGTGTAACTGCCCAATGGGTTCTCCCTGCCTGCTGCCCAGATAGAACAGATTTATCAAGACAGGAGAATTGCAGTAGAGAAAGAGTTTAATTCACACAGAACTAGCTAAATGGGAAACCAGAGTTTTATTACTCAAATCAGTCTCCCCGAAAATTCAGAGACTGGAGTTATTAAGGATAATTTGGCAGGCCAGGGAGTGGGGAGTGCTGATTGGTCAGGTAGGAGAGGAAATCACAGGGGATCGAAGGGGGTTCTTCTCGCAGTCTTCCATCCCTGAGTGGGATCAAAGAGCTGTTGGAGCCAGATCACCAACCTGGATGGTGCCAGCTGGTGCATCAGAATGCAGGGTCTGAAAAATACCTTGAGCACCAATTTAGGTTTTGCAATAGTGATGTTTAGGAACAACTGAGGAGGTTGGAATTGCGTGGCCTCTGGCTGCATGACTCCTAAACCATAATTTCTAATCTTGTGGCTAATTTGTTAGTCTTACTAAGGAAGTCTGCTCCCCGGGCAAGAAGGGGGTTTGTTTCCAGAAAGGGCTGTTACCCTCTTTGTTTCAAGATTTAACTGTAAGCTACATTCCTCCCAAAGTTAGTTCGGCCTACAACCAGGAATGAACAAGGGCAGCTTGGAGGTCAGAAGCAAGATGGAGTTGGTTAGGTCGGATCCCTTTCACCGTCATAACTTTCTCACTGTTATGATTTTTGCAAAGGCAGCTTCGTAGGGCAGATGAAGATAAACTTAAATGTCTCATGATGGTAGCTAATATTCATTGAGCACTTACTATGTACCAGATATTGTTCTAAGTGCTTTAAATAAATTAGCTCATTTGGCATTCACAGTAATCTTATGGGGTACATACTATTAGTATCCTCATTTTAGCAATGAGGGTTAGGAAAGGTTAATTAAGTTTTCTAAGATTACACAGCTACTAAAACTAGAATCTGCATGCAAACCCAGGCAGCCTGACTCTAGAGCCTGTAACCTTCAGCACCACCTCGTGTCGCCCCACGTTCATGTTTTCCAGGGGCCCTCTCCCATTTCTCAGTCGTTTCCTCTCCCAAGAGCGGAGGAGAAGGAAAGGCCAAGAAGACAACATTTCTCATGGCTTTTTAATGTATTCAGTTTACCTGAATTCTCTCATCATTACTAAATGACACATACTGAGCCAGGTTGAGGCCTATCTTTTCTTAGTTTTATCTGTATCTGTTTACTTAACCACGAAGATAACTTTTTTACTCCCAAATTTGAGTGATTAGTAAAGAGCTATATAATGTAACCAGTTTTGCTTTTCGCAAGCCATCTCTGTTTCTCAGTGGGCTGAAAACCACACTATTGCTTCCTCTTTACTTTGCAGTGAGAGCACAGCATTTGTCACTCAACCTCTGAATGTTAGTGACACTGCTAGGACGGGAAAGGACTGTGCTGGCCCCAATGGCAGGCTTCTCATATGTGGCATCTTTCTTTCTCTTTCTGAGTAAGTTTCATAATCCTTTATGTTTCTCTTGTCACAGGAGGTAGTCACCTCAGGGTGCTGGGTGATGGAACAGGACAATTTGGTCTCTGCAGGAACAACTATGCCATATATTTCTGATGTTAGCAATGATTTTTGACTTATTGATGACAGTTCTTGGCTTACCTAGACATCCTTGAGTTCCAGGGAGGTGCGATGCTTGGTTGAGTCCCATGCACATGATTCCATTGTTTTTTACATTTGTGTGTGTTGCCAGATCTATCAGTTTTGCTTGGCCCTGTCTTTACTCATCTTCCTGGGCTGATCATCCCAAGAGACAATAAAAAAGCCTTGTGTGAGGCTGGGCGCAGTGGCTCATGCCTGTAATCCCAGCACTTTGGGTGGATCACGAGGTCAGGAGTTCCAAGACCAGCCTGGCCAAGATGATGAAACCCCATCTCTACTAAAAGTACAAAAATTAGCCAGGCGCAGTGGCAGGCGCCTGTAATCCCAGCCACTCAGGAGGCTGAGGCAAGAGAATCGCTTGAACTCAGAGGGCGGAGGTTGCAGTGAGCTGAGATCAGGCCACTGCACTCCAGCCTGGGCAACAGAGTGAGACCCCGTCTCAAAGAAAAAAAAAAAAAAAAAGCTTTGTATCTCAAACTGAGAGGAGACTTTAAGGTTTGTCTGATATTAAGGCTTGATGGAATAAATATGCCTTGCAGATATGACTGGATGGAAAGAAAGGTTATGAAAGTACTTAGTAGTTTTAGACTATGCTAAAAGAAGGTTCTAGATTTCATCTGTGAGTGGAAGTGGAAATTGACTACTGAGAGACTGAGAAATGGGCAGGAAGATTCACTTGGCTCTGCTGAGGGCCATGCAGAGGGGCTTGCCTGATCTAGGGGCATTTATGTGTGTTAGAATAGGATGGAAGAAGAGGAAATTTGGAGGTAGAAGGGAGAATCAGATGAGTTGAGCAGGTAATGGAATAGTTTCAAACCAGATAGCAGGTACTTTTTAATGCTACAGTTTTCATTAACATCTGGTAAAGAGAATAGACCCCCATCTCAGAATAATGTGTAAAATGTATGAAATAAAGTGCATAGAATTATAGAGGAAATCAATCACATTGAAATACAGGTATCAAAATATTTTAAATACGTTGTAATGCAGTAATTTATTTGCTTCTTATTTATGGATTACATAATAAGATCTACAGGTAGGTCTATTAACCACCAAACTTCAACGTAATGATGAGTATAAATAACATTTCAATATATCTTAAGTAGTTGTAATGTGATATGAAGATATCTGTGGTTGTCTACGTTCGTAACTGAAGAAAATACTAAATTTCCATTAGAGGTAAAAATGAAAATAAAGGTGTAAGATTATTTTTCAGCCTGGTTTATGGACCCTTTAATCCTACATGTGGACCCAGTTAAGAACTCTTGCTTTATAGCTGGGCATGGTGGTGCACACCTGTGGCCCTAGCTACTTGGGAGGCTGAGGTGGGAGAATCGCTTGAACCTGGGAGGTGGAGGTTGCAGTGAGCCGAGACTGAGCCACTGCACTCCAGCCTGGGTGACAGAGTGAGATTCCATCTTAAAAAAACAAAAACAAAAACAAAAACAACTTCTTGCTTTAGAGAGACTGGATGGAGCTAGTGCAGGGACCCGAATGGCTGGGATGATTGGGGAAGTAAACCAAGCTGTATTTGATGTGACCAGGACTATGGCTGAAGAATTAAAAGAAAAGAATACAGCATTCAGCACAAAGAGGTTGCTTCATAAACATTGATTGAGTTAATTGTGCTCTTGTCTCTAGGTACATATGATAGTGTGAGGTAAGAGTCAGTCCTAGGGCCTGCAGGAGAAGTTGCCAGGACCACTTGCTGGGTGATGGATGCCTGCCAGACTGACTTGGCAGGTGTTGATGGATAGGTGCACTGGTGGGATCCTTTGGGGGCTGGTGTGTTTCTGTTTTTTGGTTAAGTTGTCTGAGTGTGATTCTCAAGTGTATGTGCTTTGTGTATTTGAACTCTTATGTTTGCTACATATATAGGAGGAAACTGGGTTTACATTGTGCAATAATTCATAGAATTGCAAATTCTGTCTCTTTTTTTGGTAGGCAGGCTAGAAGGCCTGGGGGAAGGAAAGTAGTAATCAAGGCTCAAAAAGGGGAAGCTGGAAGCTTTTCCTTAACCCATTTAAACAATTACCTAAACTGGGTTATAGATTTACTTCTTCTAAATTCTGACTCATCCCAAGCACTAATTTTGTGTAGAAGCACAGTTTCTATGTGAAGAATACATAAATCAGGAAGTTACTTGAAAAAGCTTTGGAAGT
Source organism: Theropithecus gelada (assembly GCF_003255815.1). Classification (NCBI taxonomy): domain Eukaryota; kingdom Metazoa; phylum Chordata; class Mammalia; order Primates; family Cercopithecidae; genus Theropithecus; species Theropithecus gelada. The sequence goes on from NC_037668.1 coordinate 9,206,444, forward strand.
CTGCTGTTTGTCATTACAAATATAGAGGGGAAATGAAAGAAATTATTTAAATAGTGATCAATTGATCAATTACATTGGTTAGCAAATGTATACTTTGTCCCAATTTTTTTTCAATAAATATAAGGACTGAACAATCCTGATAGAAAGTGGTGCCATATGAGATTAATGTCATGGGTAAATGAGTTCTCGGAGTTAGCAGTTAGCTTTGTCTGCCTGTCTATTTCCCCCACCCTAACTAGCTGCCCTACAAATAACGGCCATTAACGTGGCAGGGTTTGGGGGAAGGGCTATTGTCTGTCTTACTGAGATTGCATTCATGAAAAATAAAACAGATTCCACTTAGTATGGATGGAAGCTGTCTCAGCCTCCAAGCCTATAGGGTTTTTGAATGTGTAAAGAGAAAGAAGCTGCTTGTTATGTTGGCTATTCCTGAGGTAGGTTTTGTATAAGGTAGCGTTATTTGAAACTGCTCTTTTTTTGGTATCAAAAATGGTCAAGTATGGGCCGTTTTATAAGGTTCAACCTAATTGTTTTCATTCAAATAATACTGCAATGGTAAATTTGACAATTCAAGTGATATTTTTAAAGAAAGTCAATACCATCGAGGAATTTTTAGTGTTTTGAAAGCATGATTGCAATGTCAGTATGTCAGTGCCAAGATTTGTACTCATCAGCCTACAAGAATATGAGCTGTTATTCAAAATACCCTCTGCCCATTGAAAGAGAAAGCAAGAGGGCAGTCCTCACAGGTGTTTTTCGGAGGGTGGATGATACGTACTTGAAAAAACTCAGAGAGAATATATTTATAATAAGATCCTTAAGCTTATGCCCCAGTGCATAGCCATTTGAGTTGATCTCTGCCAGTCATGCCTTCCACCTGAAAAATACCTTTGAAGTCTCCACACTATTTCTTTCAGTTTTCTGAGAAAGTAGTATGTCTTAGACTGTTTGGGGTGTTGTAGCAAAAGTACCATAAACTGGGAGGCTTATAAACAACAGAAATTTAGTTCTGGAGGCTGGGAAGTCTAAGATCAAGGCACTGGCAGTTTGGTGTCAGTGAGGGTCTGTTCCTCACAGCGCCTTCTAACTGTGTCCTCACGTTGTAGAAGGGGCTAGCGAGCTTCCTGGACTCTTTTATAAGGGCACTAATCCCATTCATGACAGCAGAGCCCTCATGACCTAACCGCTTCCTAAATGCCTCACCTCGTAATACCTTCACCTTGGGAATTTGGTTTCTGCATATGAGTTTTAGGAAGACACAGACATTGATGCTATAACACAGCACCCTCCCCGTCATCCCTCTACTAAGACATTATTTCATTCATCCGCCTTGCTGGCTTCACCCATTCTCCATCCCACCCCTTCCTACCGCTCCTCACCTAGCTACTCTCTCTAGCTGCCATCCTGGTCTTCATTTTTCCTTTTCCATGAAACTCCTGGAGGTAGGTTACACTTTCTGCAGTTACTTCTTACCCTGAAAACTGCTGCTTCCACTCTATTGAAATCCCTTTTACAAAGATCTTCATGGACATCCTCCTCATTGAGCTAACAAGACTGTCCTCTGCCTTCAGAGTCCCCAACCTCTTGGCAGCCTTTGGCAGTGCTGACAAGCCCTTTCCTCTTAGAATGTTCTTCTTCCCTTGGTTTCCAAGCCGCTGTGTCCTAATTGCCTTCCATCTAACTCTTCCCTCTGTAGGTATTGTTCCTCATCCCATCCCCTAAAGAGATTCCGTAGTAATCTCTCCTTAGCCCTCTGCCTTCTGTTCCCCAACACTTCCCAACACTTGTATATAACTGGCCTAATCGACGTCTAACAGCTCAGAACTCTCCCTAGTTACAGACAGACATTTACAGGAGCCAACAAGAAACAATGGAGACAGCCATGGATTTGACACTTGCAGATCTATTAATATGTTCAAGTCTGGCTCAAATTCTAGGAGTTTTTGCACAACTAAATATGGGAATGTCAAATGGTTTTTGAAAGGTTTCGATTATAAATATTTTCAAAGGGTTAAATAGACCTTAACCCTTTGAAAATATTTATAATTTATATGTAAATATAAATATATATTTAAATATTATTTCAAAATGTTTGCTGAATATCCTTCCTGTCTATTCCAAGGTCTTCAAATTTAGTATTTCTAAAATTAAATGCATTATATTTTCACTCACCATTATACACACAACAGTAACTCTGCCTGGTATCTGTATTTCTATTCAGAGTATCAATATTCTCCCAGTCAGCCTTATCAAACTTATGATCTTTGATTTCTTCCTATCTCTCATCTCGCCTACTACTCCCAAGCATCCAAAACACTGAAAACTCTACAGATTTTGTTTCCACAGTAGCTAGGTTATAGTACCTTTATTTTTATCCCTATTGCTTTTGTCACCTCTGCCCTGAGCTCCTATAATTACCTGATACCTATTTCTAACTTCCATCATCCTACACACAAACTGTCAGGTTCATTTTCCTAAGACCTTTCAAACACTTTCAGTGGATTCCCCATTGCCTAATGAATCAAGTCCAGACTTTTAAATGTGATAGTCAAGTCTTTTCTGCTCTGGACCCAAAATTGCTCTCCAGTTTTACCTCTCTCTATTAATCTTCATGCAGCGCCCCCACCATCCAGTTGATTACTCCTTATTTTTGAATATGTCTTTTGATTCCTACTCAGAGTCTTGCCATGAAATCTCTTTTACCTAAAATGCCCTGTCTCCCCATTTACCTTGTCATAATCTTCCCAATTCTCCAAAATCCATTTCTAATGCCATCTCTTATGCCATCTCCATAAACCTACTTCCCTCCCCTCAAAACGTAGTCCCTCCTTTCTTCAAAATTTTTGAAGCACTTTTATTATATGTTTTCCATAGAGAGATGACTGCTGTCCACTTGACTGGATTATAAAATCCAGAACAGAATCTAGCCTAAATTCATCTTCATATCTTAGTCCGTCAAGCATGAGAAATACTATAAGTGGTTGAATAAATATTTATTGAATTGGCAAATAAAGCAGCAGAAAAAGAAGTATGTGTTTTCACAATAAAAATGTTCAAATGTGGTACCCATCTTGCTGAAAAGTGATGGGAAATGTTGGAGAAGTGTTGCCTAGCCACCAAAAATAACATCGTTTGTAGAAACATGCCTTGATATAAGTAGGTTCATGGTACCTGAAAAGCCACATTAAAAAATATTTTTATTGTGAAATACAACATAAGAAAATATTAATAAAACATACATTTTCGGTTTAACAAATAAGTAAAAAGTAAAATCTATATAATATCTACCCAGGTCAAGAAACAGAATATCACCAAGACCTAGAAGCAGCCACCCAGCCCGCAGTGTGCCCCATCAAATCACAGACGCTCCCCCGACGCAATCACTTTCCTAACTTTCATGATAACCGCTTCCTAGTTTGCTTTTTTTTTTTTTGAGGTGGAGTTGCCCAGGCTGGAGTGCAGTGATGCAATCTTGGCTCACTCCAACCTCTGCCTCCCAGGTTCAAGCGATTCTCTTGCCTCAGCTTCTGTAATAGCTGGTATTACAGGCACCTGCCACCATGCCTGGCTAATATTGTATTTTTAATAGAGACAGGGTTTCACCATGTTGGCCAGGCTAGTCTTAAACTCCTGGCCTCAAGTGATCTGCCCACCTTGGCCTCCCAAAGTGCTGGGATTACAGGCATAAACCACCTCGCCTGGTCATTTCCTAGTTTTTTGCTGATGATTTTACCCCTTATGTATGCATCACTAAACACTACAGTGTGGTTTTACCTGTTTTTAAACTTTATAAACAGTAGGATTATTCTGTATAGAGTCACAAGGGTTCAGAAGTGTTTTTGTATCTTTCATTGAATGTAGTCACTCATGTTATTGCAAATAGTTGTAATTGTTGATTTTTATTTCTATAACATTCCACTTTATGACTGTACCACAGTTTATCCAGTGTACTGTTGATGGACATATGGGTTGTATGTTGTTTGGGGTTTTAATGAGCAGTGTAGCTGTGCATATTCTTTCACACATAGCTTGGTGCACACATTTCTCTAAGATGGCATTGCTGAAAAGTGTTTTAAATTGCCACTGTAGTATAACTGGTTGGTAAGTTATAATTTACATTTTCCCAAGGTGGTCTAACTTCTATTCCTGGCTTCTTATTACAAAAAGAGCATGATATAAATATGTCACATTAATTTGGACTTATGAATAAATTAGTATATTCTAAATTATTATAGAGGCTGGGTGCAGTGGCTCACACCTGGAATCTCAGCACTTTAGGAAGCTG